>NC_087444.1:66883086-67195151 GCF_036321535.1 Camelus dromedarius | reverse complement strand
TAGTTGGTACACTCACTTTCAGAGCCCAAGTCGTGTGGGAGAAAGGACTCTGACTTGAGAAGCAAAGCAGGGGTTTTCAGCAGTCTCCTGAAGGAATCCTACCTAGTCTCTACCTTGTCTCCCTTTTGGTCTTTTATGATAATCCTTCCCACTTTCAAAGGAGGATGGAGTGCTTCATTTTCCCCCATAACAACCCCTTTATGTAAACTTGTCAGTCCCTTTCCAGATTTTTTTTTTTTTGTATTTAGATTTACATCATTGTCTCCCTTCTTTAAAGTGTATTCATTCATTCAAAATATATTTATTTACTGAGGGCCCAATTCTGTGCTAAGGATTGTGGTAGGCATTGGAGATGTAATGATCTAGGTAAGTTTCCTGTTCTGCTGAAACTTACATTCTTGTGGGAGAAAATACAAAATAAATAAGGAAACAAAAATATGTGTGTATGTGTGTGCATATATACATACTATATGTTTATTTAATAAATATAATAATTGCAGGTAGCAATAAACAGTATGAATAAAGGTAAAGTAGACTAGGCAAATGAAATACTAAATGGGGAGCAAGGGTGGGTTATTTTAGATAGGTAGATTTGGGGGGAAAAAAACCTCTCTAAGAAAGTAATATTTGAACAAAGACTTGAGTGAAGTAAGAGTACGAGTCAGGGCAATATCTGGAGGAACAATATTCCAGGCAGACAGAGTTGTAAGTGTAAAGGGATGGGCATTAACTTTGTAGGAGGACCAAAAAACATTGTATCTGAAGAAAAGTGAATGATAGAGTATTAAGAAATAAAGATAGTTAAAGAATAGAAGAAAAGGAGTTGAAATTTTATTCTCTAAGGTGGTGCCCTCTGACTCCTGGCCGAAGCAAATGAAAATTCTCTCTGGAGGAAAGTAAGAGGGCTTTAGAATTCTCACAAATTAAGATCAACAGAAGGTGAATTCACAAAGATCTTCATACCCACAAGAAAACAGGTCACAGGTGAGTGAAAGAATCTAGGAAAACAACAGATTATATGGCAAAAGATTTCACATATTGGAATTTTTAGATGTAAATATAAACTATTGGTGAAATATTTAAAGAAGTAAGCCAAATCACAAAAATGACAAGCAATAAAATATTTTCATAAAGGAATAGATTTGAAAGAGAACTTAATTGAACATTTCTAAAGGTTCTGTTTAGCTCTTTTTAAAAATAATCATTCAAAGATTGATAAATTTGCATGAAAATTATTCTTTTTATAAAAAGACATTATACAGAAAGTAAAAGACAAGCCATGAATTGGTGAAGATATTTGCAATTCATAATGACAATAATTAAATTAATCTAGAATATAAAAAGCTTCTATGGATGGATAAGAAAAAAGATAAACTTTCTGAAAAATTAAGTAAAAGACATTTATAGGCAGTTTAAGGAAGAGGAAATTCAGATAGCCAATAAACAAAAAAAGTTCAACCTCATTAGCAATCAGGAAACGCAAATTAAAACCACAGTGAAATAATTATTTCACATACCCTAGACTGGCAAAAATTAAGAAGTTTGACAGTACCAAGTGTTCACAACTTTTGGAGGCAGAAGTGCTGTATACTTCATTACTCACAATAGCAAAAAAGTGGAAATAACTCACGTGTCTATCAATTGATGAATAATTGAATAAAATTGATATAGCCTTACACTGGAATATTAGTCAGCAATAAAAAAGAATGAAGTTCTGATAACATCCTGCAATATGGATGAATCTGGAAAACATGCTAAATGAAAGAAGCTGGACACAAAGATTACATAGTATATGATTCCCTTTTTATGAAAGGTCCACAAATAGATAAATCTGTAGATACAGGAAATAGATTAGTGGTTAACCAGCACTGGGGTAGGGGTGGATTGGAAAGTGAAAATGGGGAAATTGCAAACGACTGCTGATAGGTATGGGGTTTCTTTTTGAGATGATAAAAGTATTATAAAATTAGATTCTGGTGACTGATTGTGGTGACAATTCTGTGAATACTAAATACTGTTGAATTGTACGTACTTTTTTCTTAAACTTTTTTTTATGGAGTTATAGTCATTTTACAACGTTGTGTCGAATTCCAGTGTAGAGCACAATTTTTCAGTTATACATGAACATACATATATTCATTGTCACTTTTTTTTTTTTCACTGTGAACTACCACAAGATCTTGTATATATTTCCCTGTGCTATACAGTATAATCTTATCTATTCTACATATACCTGTCAGTATCTACAAATTTTGAACTCCCAGTCTATCCCTTCCCACCACCCTTCCCCTTGGCAACCACAAGTTTGTATTCTATGTCTATGAGTGTTTCTGTTTTGTATTTATGTTCTTTGGTTTGTTTTTTTTTTTAAAGATTCCACATATGAGCGATCTCATATGGTAGTTTTCTTTCTCTTTCTGGCTTACTTCACTTAGAATGACATTCTCCAGGGACATCCATGTTGCTGCAAATGGCATTATGTTGTCATTTTTTATGGCTGGTAGTATTCCATTGTATAAATATACCACCTCTTCTTTATCCAGTCATCTGTTGCTGGACATTTAGGCTGCTTCCATGTCTTGGCTATTGTAAATAGTGCTGCTGTGAACATTGGGGTGCAGGTGTCTTTTTGAAGTAGGGTTCCTTCTGGATATATGCCCAGGAGCGGATTACTGGGTCATATGGTAAGTCTATCAAATTGTACATACTTTTTAAATGAATGACTGTAAGTATGATTATATGTGATTAGATCTGTTTTTTAAGTGTTCTGTACCTTACTGATGTCAGTATCAATTGGCATAACCACTTTGGAGAGATACATAGAAATTATTTCCAAACTTGTATGCACTTTGGAAAATAGCAGGGGTCCTTTTAAAAATTTCAGATCCCAAGTCACACCCCAGACCAATTAAATCACAATCTCTGAGCACGGGGCACAAATAACATTATTTTGTGAAGTTCCTTAGGTTGTTCAAATGTTCAGACATGTTTGGTAACCACTGCAATATGATAATTATCTGAAAATTTATTTTTTAAATTTAATTGTTATTACTGATATGCTTGGATTTATTTCTCCCCTATTGTATGCTTTTTGATCTTCTTCTGTGCTTCCTTTTTAAATCTCTTTCCTTGATGAAGATGGATATGGTTTTGTGTGTTTTGTTTTTTTAACTCCATTCTCTCCCTTGTTTGTTTCAGAAGACATACACTATTTATAGCTTTTAATGGTTTTCTTCAATTTTTTAGCACATGCACTTCACTCCTTTTAATGCAAATGCAGTTTTGTAGTTTTTGTTCATTGTAATGATGTTTGAAAAATACACGTTTTTAATGGAAATTAAATATTTTACTAGATATTAAATGTTTTAATTAATAATAAAACATAGTTACTCAATCCACATACAATATTTGGTTTGCATACTGCTTTGCAGAGGTTTGCAATAAACTTTATGTCCCACTCTCAACCCTAGGGTTTCAAGGCCAACAACTTGGAAAAATACAGATATAAAGGATTGTGTCTACCTTGAAACAAATTGGTGGCTGTTGTGGTAGTGAGTTGAGATTCTGTAGGGAGATGTGATATTGATACACTGATATTGATATTGACATCTCTATGTCAAATACGTATTTTATTTTCACAAAATTCTTATCAGGAGTGTACCAGCAGTGTATGACTTTTTCTACACTTTACCAACACTAGATATCATCACTTAAAAATATCTGTTAATTTGTAGATTTAAAAATGGAATAACATATACCTGGTGAGTTTAAATATTTTGGGAGTATTTCTGCCTGTTTTGGTCATTTAATCATTATCATTGTTGTTTTTGTCACTTATCAAATACATACTTAAGAAAGGCTATAGTTAATATCTCCCCTGACCCAGGATCTTAGAATGCTTTATGTTTGATTAATCTTCCCTGTCTGTTATTGTTGGCTGGTATTTTAGTTCTGTTTTCTTTTAACCCCCCAGATGGACATTATTTTTGTTTTATAGTGACAATGTTTTCTTATGGATTTATTCACATAATTATCCTTTTATTTGCACACTATTCCTCTTCCATCATACCTTCCTATGGGGATCATTTTATTTATCATAAAATTCATTAGGCATGGCCTTTTGTTACTAAATGCTCTCTGGTTTGTTGTTGTTATTGTTGCAAAATAACCTTGTTTCACATTAATTCTTGCCTGATGATTTAACTGGGTGTAGAATTCTATACTGACAATTATTTTTTTCTCAGCACTCTGAAGATATTATTCCACTGGCTTCTGGCTTCTATTGTTGCTCTTGAGAAGTCTGCCATCTGTCTCATTGTTGTTCCTTTTGTAAGTAATCTGTACTTTCTTTCTGGCTGTTTTAAGATTTTTTTCTTAAGATTTTAATATAATTGATTATATTGTTTTATTTCTAGAACTTTGGTATTTTTCCTCTTCCCTAGATCTTACTTTTCTTCTATGTATTCTCTTCCTCATGGTTTTGACTTTATATTTTATTTTTTCATGTATTTCAAGCATTTGTATTTCATGTATCATTCAACAATTCCAGTTCCTGAGGAACCAGTCTAATTCTGCAGTTTCTTGCAAGCATGGAAGCTCTTATAAAATGATGATTTATCCACAGCACTTTTTCCCCTTTTCATTGAGAGTCTTGGGCAAGACAGAAATTGCCCTTGTCATGTTCCTTTGAGGTCAGATGGATTTTTTTTTTTTTCCTTTTTCTGCACTGTAGGCCTTAGACAGTTCTGATTTTGTGAAGAGGTTCAGTATTCGTCCTTGACCTTTAGTAGACCCAATGCTTTCTGTCTTATGGGTCTTTTCATACCATTAAGATACAAACTTTTAGTCAATTGAAGTCAACAAATGTCCTGAGGGTAGCTATGACTTCAGAGCACGTTGGCCTCTAGTTTCTAGTTATCACTTCATTTTGCCTCCTTTGGATCTCGTTTACTTTCTTTTAAACATGGCATACTTGTTTGTCACATATTATCTAGCATTTCATGGTGTTTTGGGGAAATCTGATATACCATTCACGTATTTGCAATATCAAATCCTTCTATCTTTGAAAGTGCTATAGACACTTTTCTTTTTATGTCCTTTTGTAAAGTTTCATTTTTTAAAAGTCTTGCCTATTTCTTGTTAAGGAATTTTCTCAATACGTTATAAATTTTGTTGATTTTAAATAGGACTATTTTGTTCTATGACAAAACTCATAATATACACATATATAGGTATAGCAAAATGTTGAAAACCTATAGAAATACCTGTTTTCAATGGTTAATGTTGGATTTCTAGGTAGATAATTTTGCTCTCCATGTATCATATCATGTATGATTGCTTCCTTTTCTATTTGTACCATTTTTTAAAATGGAATAATATATATCTGTGATTACTGGAGAGTTTAAATATTTTGGGAGTAAAAAACAAGTTGTCCAAATTTTTTTTAACATTTTTTTATTGAGTTACAGTCATTTTACAATGTTGTGTCAAATTCCAGTGTAGAGCACAATTTTTCAGTTATACATGAACATATATTCATTGTCACTTTTTTTTCGCTGTGAGTTACCACAAGATCTTGTATATATTTCCCTGTGCTATACCGTATAATCTTGTTTATCTATTCTGTGTATGCCTGTCAGTATCTAAAAATTTTGAACTCCTAGTCTATCCCTTCCCACCACCCATCCCTTGGCAACCACAAGTTTGTATTCTATTTCTGTGGGTCTGTTCTGTTTTGTATTTATGTTCTTTTGTTTGTTTGTTTGTTTGTTTTTTCAGATTCCACATATGAGCGATCTCATATGGTATTTTTCTTTCTCTTTCTGGCTTACTTCACTTAGAATGACATTCTCCAGGGACATCCATGTTGCTGCAAATGGTGTTATGCTGTCAGCTGTTATGGCTGAATAGTATTCCAAAATGTATAAATATACCACCTCTTCTTTATCCAGTCATCTGTTGCTGGACATTTAGGCTGCTTCCATGTCTTGGCTATTGTAAATAGTGCTGCTGTGAACATTGGGGTGCAGGTGTCTTTTTGAAGTAGGAGCGGGATGACTGGGTCATATGGTAAGTCTATTCCTAGTCTTTTAAGGAATCTCCATACTGTTTTCCACTGTGGCTGCACCAAACTGTATTCCCACCAGCAGTGAAGGAGGGTTCCCTTTTCTCCACAGCCTCTCCAGCATTTGTCATTTGTGGACTTTTGAATGATGGCCATTCTGACTGGTGTGAGGTGATACCTCATTGTAGTTTTGATTTGCATTTCTCTGATAATTGGTGATAATGAGCATTTTTTTCCTGTGCCTATTGATCATTTGTATTTCTTCCTTGGAGAATTGCTTGTTTAGGTCTTCTGCCCATTTTTGGATGGGGTTGTTTGTTTTTTTCTTATTAAGTCATAGGAGCTGCTTATATATTCTGGAGATCAAGCCTTTGTCAGTTTCATTTGCAAAAATTTTCTCCCACTCCGTAGGTTGTCGTTTTGTTTTACTTATGGTTTCCTTTGCTGTGCAGAAGCTTGTAAGTTTCATTAGGTCCCATTGGTTTATTCTTGCTTTTATTTCTATTGCTTGGGTAGACTGCCCTAGGAGAACAGTTTTGAGATGTATGTCAGATAATGGTTTGCCTGTCTTTTCTTCTAGGAGGTTTATTGTATCTTGTCTTATGTTCAAGTCTTTGATCCATTTTGAGTTTATTTTAGTGTATGGTGTAAGGGAGTGTTCTAGCTTCATTGATTTACATGCTGCTGTCCAGTTTTCCCAACACCATTTGCTGAAGAGACTGTCTTTATTCCATTGTGTATTCTTGCCTCCTATGTCGAAGATCAGTTGACCAGAAGTTTGTGGGTTCATTTCTGGGCTCTCTATTCTGTTCCATTGGTCCATATGTCTGTTTTTGTACCAATCCCATGCTGTTTTGAGTACTGTAGCTCTATAGTATTGTGTGAAGTCTGGGCGAGTTATTCCTCCAGCCTCTTTCTTTTTCTTCAGTAATGCTTTGGCAATTCTAGGTCTTTTGTGATTCCATATAAATTTTATTGTGATTTGTTTTAGTTCTGTGAACTATGTCCTGGGTAATTTCATAGGGATTGCATTAAATCTATAGATTGCCTTGGGCAGTATGACCCCAAATGGTCAGTTTTTGAAATCAATCAAGATCTCTAAAACAAAGTAGCCTAAGTGTATGGCGGCAGCCTGGCTCAGCCTGGCTTTTTATCTAGTCATGTGGCTGGCAATGTGTTTTTTGGATCTAGCCATTGTTGCAGTGAATGCACCTTTAAGTCAGTGCCTTGGCAATCAAAGCTTATGTCACACACTTGCATTACAAAATAGGAAATACAAAGCCAACTGTAAGGCTTACACTATAGGAAGGTATGGAGAGGAGTTGCAGAACTTCCATGCCTTCTCCAGGTGCACCACCCTTTCAGCACTTAAATATACTGACCTACCCAGAAGCTCTCTGAACCCCTTCTGTGACGGTTTTTCACGGAGGCTTCATTACATAGGCATGATTGATTAACTCATTGGCCATTAGTAATTCAGCCTCCAGCCTCTCTCCCTTTTTTCAGAGGTGGTAGGGGGTGGTGCTGAAATTTCCAATGTTCTAGTCAGGTGGTTGGTTCCCATCCTTGATGGCTTTCCAAAAGTCACTTCATTTACAGAAACTCCTGTGTGGTTAAAAGAGACATGTTATGAATAACTAAAGACTTATCCTTTTCTTTTACCCTTATCACTCAGGAAATTCCAAGAGTTTTAGGAGCTCTGTGCCAGAAATCAAGGACAAAGACCAAATATCTATTTCTTATTATATCACAATATTACAGTCCTCTTCTATGACTGTGGATTTATCAGTCTCTTTGCATGGTTATCAATTGCTGTTTGTTTACTTCAGAGCTAAGTTGTTAGTTATATAATTAATGGTCATGACTGTTCTGATTCCTCTTGCCTGACTCTAAGATGATTGCCTTGAGCTGACTTCACTGAGGAAACTCATTTAACTTCTGCAAGCTTCAGCCTCATTAGGCAAACTCCCTGCATCTGTACTGATTCTGCCTTTTTTCCTGTTATCATTGATGAACTTTCTGTGCCTTTTTCTAAGGCCAGTACCTCCACTTGAGTACTAAATGCTATTCCTTCTCGTCTATTTAGGGAAATTGTTGGAGCGATTGCTCTCCTAGTCTCCTACAACATCAGCTGGTCCATATCTGTTATAATCTCCATCAGCACACAAACATGTAATTTCTCCCATCTTAAAAGGAAAAACAAAACAGAAACAAATTTCTAGATGCCTGTTTTTCTCTTGCTACAGTCCCATTTTTCTACTACTTTTTACAACAAAGCTTTTTGAAGGAATTTTCAGTACTCCCTACCTCCAGCTCTTCTCCCATGCTGTCTTAAATGTGCTTCAATCAGAATGTAGCCCTGTTATTCCACCAGAACTGTCTTGTGAAGATAACTAGTATCCTCCATATCGCTGAAGCCTTTCTTGAATGAGAAGTCACCATTTCCCTCTCTTTCAGCATGAGATACAATTGATTATTCATCCTTAAAACACTTTCTTCACTTGGCTTCTGGGATTCCATGTGCTCCTAGTTTTTCTCCTTCCTCATTGGCTACTCCTTCTTAGTCTCTTTTGCTGGTTCCTTCTCATCTACCCGACCTCTAAGTGTTGAAGTGCTTCAGGGCTCAATCCTCAAACTTCCCTTATCTTTTCTTCCCTTCTCTTTCCCATCTCTTCTGTATCCAAAGACTCCCTGGATGATTTCATCAAACCCCATAGCTTTAAATGTCATCTATGTGTTGATAACTCCCAAATTTATAAATCTAACCGTATATCTCCCCAGAATCCCATATATGCCTACCCACTCAACATCTTCTTTACCATATAAAGTTCAGAACCAAATAGTTGAAAACCAGACTCCTGATACTCTCTCCCATACTTGCTCCTATTACAATGAGAAGTTATCAGTAAATGGCACTTTTATTGTTCTGGATGTTCAGGCAAAACACTTAAAAGAGTTTTCTTGGGCAGCTCCCATTCATATTTCATGTCCAATCCATCATCAGATCCTTTTCATTTTACCTTCAAAATATATCCTGAATCCAGTGACATCTCACTTTCTCCACCCCTTCCTCCACACTCATCTGGTCAGAGCCATGTGGGTTATTGCTGTAACCTCCTACCTTCTGTTCAGCTAGCTTCTGTATTTTCCCACTATCTGTTGTTATTTTTTAAATTTAAGCAAAACAACTAGAATGATCATTTTTAACAAAGTCAGATTGTGTTATATGCTTCTCACAACCTTCCAATGGCTCCTCATCTCAGAGTAAAGGTCAGATTTCTTAAAATTGCTAAGACTAAGATTACCTTGTCATTTTCCTTTGAATTCAGAGGATTCTTTTCCTCACTCTGAACTGTAGGCTTTAGATGGCCCTAATTTTATGAAGAGATTTATTTCTAATTCCTGACCTACTGTTGGTCCAAGGCCTTGTCTTTTGGACTTTTTTTTTTTTTTTTTTTGGCGCATTAAGATGCAATTGCAGGCAGTTAAGGATAGCAAATGTCCTGAGGGTAGCTGTGGCTTCAAAGCATGTTTACCTATCTAGTTTCTGCTTCTTACTTCATTGTGGTCCCTGTGGATCTTCTTTACTTTCTTTTAAGCTTGGCATACTTTTAGAAGATGGATTGTCATGTTTTATCCAACATTTTGGTGTTCTTCAGGAAATCTGATATACCATTATATATCAAGTATATCCACTGTTACAGTCATAATGTACAAGTTCTGTTACACCCTCAAATTCCCTCATGCTGACCCTTTGTTGTCAACTCCTTCCACCTCTCCAGCCTATGAAAACCAGTTTTCAGTTCTTACAGTTTTGCCTTTTCCATAATATTATACAAATGGAATCAACATTTGTAGCCTTTGGGGTCTGGCTTTTTATACTTAGTAAAATATATGGCAGATTTATATATATCATTGCATAAATCAGTAGTTTGTTTCTATTTATTTGTGAGTATTGTTCCATTGTAAGGGAATACCAAAATTTGTTGATTCATTCATCTTTTGAGGGACCCACCTTTTGTGGGTTTCTAATTTGTTTGGCAATTATGAATAAAGCTGCTATAATTTTTGGTGTACAGGTATTTGTCTGCATATAAGTGTAAATAGCTACAATTATGACTGCTGGATCATATGCTAAGTGTATGTTTACCTTTATAAGAAACAACCAAACTCTTTTTCATCATTGTTGTGCTGTTTTCATTCCATTATGTAGTGTATGAGAATTCTTTGTGTTTTTTTTCTTGATCTTTAGTTCCATAAAACCTATTTTTTTAAAATAGAATACCCAGAATTTTATCACTCCAGACTCTTTCCCTTATATTGAATAATTGCTTTTTTTTCTCTCCAATGTCCCCAACATTATGTAAGATTACAGAAGCCTTTCATTATGTCTTTGACCTGTATCAGTTCCTGAGAAATGATAAAGATATTCTTCTGGGATGAACCAATAGAATTGGCCTTGGATAGAAGAGTAAATAAGAAAAGACATGAGAGGGCATAAAGAAACAAAACAGAAACTGTGAAGTAAAAACAAGTAAACAAAAGCAACTTGATACCGTAGTTGGAAAGGATAGGGAGAACTAAAGAAGATGGCCACGGTTAGTACCTACGAAGCGGTGTGCAAGAGGCCTGGCAATTGGAGAGGTATATATGATCACTTTTTCACTTTTATTTTTTATTTCCATCTGTAAGGAGGTGGTGGGGAAGCCACAGATCAATGGATTCCAAGCATCTACACCTAGGGTGAAGAGAGGTCTACTGCAAAGGGCCAGCACAAGAGTTTTTAGGAATGATAGAACTGTTTTTTATCATTACTGTGGTGGTGGATACCTGACTAGACCCCTTGTCATTCTGTTTCTTTTGTCTTTTTTCTCCTGTTTTTCAGGTTGTTCTCTTGAATCTTCATTCACCTGGTTAATTTTTTATTGAGTGCTAGACACTGTAAAGAAAAATTAGAAAAGTAATTTGAAGCCTTGAGTGATGTTACAAATCTTCAGTGAAGATCTAGGTTTACTTATGGCAGGCAATGTTGAGTTGCCTTAGTCCAGATTTCTGGGTTTAAGGTGATTCAGGGTTCAGATCCTGCCAGACTAGTGTACTGTTTCTCCCTTATTTCTCATTGCAGCCCTCAGGGCTCCCAACCCAAAGAATGGAGAATTTATGGTGCATCCTGTTCTCCAGTTATTGCCACCTAAGCCCTATGAAATGGTCCAAAACACTTTTTAGTTTCTCCACATGTTAGTTGCCTTTTCTAGGATTGTAAGGACTCCCCAAATGGAAAAGTAACCTGAAATATTTCGACTTACTTCTCTGAGTTTTCGTATTTTTCAACTTTTAGCTCACCAATTCTTTATTCCAATATGAATTCTCCACTGCCTTCAGTTAGGTGCCTTTTATATTTTGTCCAGTTTGTGTAATTGCTTTCGTCATCAGAAAGGTTGATTTAAGTTACCTAGTCTTCTGTTACCAGAAGTGGATGTTTAAAATTCAGGAACTGGTATTTAAATTGAGACCTTAGGATGAGCGTTGGTTTATATGGAGTGTCTCATTCAGAACAGTTCAGAGACATGAAACAGAATCTAGATAGTTTCAAACTGAAATTGGCTATGTGATTTTTAGAGCTAAAAGGAATCTCATGTGTTTGGCAACTAGTGAGCAAAGCTGAGGAGGCTCATGGGGAGATCAGATACGTAAGTAGGGACCATGGAGGGCTTTCTCAAAGTCATGGAAAGCATTTGGATTTTATTCTAGAAGTTTAATTTGGAAGCTGTTTAAAAGTTTTGGACAGAGATAGCAAATCATGATCTAAATCTGAATCAGAATCAGTTGGTGGAAAGTATTAAAACTAGAGATTTCTGAATCACTAGATTCAGATTCAGTTAGTCTAGTGTAGTATCGGGCATCTTCAACTTTATCTGGGTCCCCAGGTAGTTTTGATCCCCACCAAAGTTTGAGAACCAGTGACTTAAAAAGTTTTCCTCATCTCTTCCCTTGTTTTCTCAGTAGAGCTTTCATTATTCTCTGATCTTTCATGTGCTCTTTTTACATATAAATACATGAAATCACTCTAAGCTAATATTTTTTCAAACTCTGGATAGCAATACATTACTGCAGTATGAAAAGAGTTTAGTGGGTTTGACTCTGTGTGTGTGAGAGAAGGGGGAGAAAGAAAGACAACTAGAATAGTGTAGAACAGACTGGAAAACAGAATAGGTATTATTTTATGAAACTGTGTTTGTGATGTGAAGGGTACGTAGGTATTTCTCCACATCATAGCACACAATGTTCCAAAAACACTGATGTAAGGCAGTTATTTCCTGTGGGTATTATTTCCATATATATTTTTTCATATATAGTTTTTTCTACTGTAGAAGTTCTTTTGAAATGACAGTAGCAATTTTTAATGTTCTCTTATCTTTCAGACTTGCCTTCAAGGAGTGCAAACAAGGACTTGTCTCCAAAAGAAGACACTTATGAAACAGAATTGTCCCGATGGGAAATGAGTGCCAGGCTTGAAAACTGTGATCTTGAGGAGCCCAGTTCCAGAGACTATTTGGACATCAACAGCACGTTGGAAAAGCAACAAGAAAATCCGGAGGAATATTTCAGACAAGGGATGATCATATATGAACAAATGTCTATTTTCAACCAGCATACTTATTTATCTCAACATCCCAGGTGTCATTCTACTGAGAAACCTTATAAATGTAAGGAATGTGGGAAGGCCTTTAGACGAGCCTCTCACCTAACTCAGCATCAGAGTATTCATACTGGTGAAAAACCCTATGAATGTAAGCAGTGTGGGAAGGCTTTTAGTCGTGATTCACAACTCAGTCTTCATCAGAGACTTCATACTGGTGAGAAACCCTATGCATGCAAGGAATGTGGGAAGGCCTTTACTCAGAGCTCACAACTTATTTTACATCATAGGATTCATACTGGTGAAAAACCGTATAAATGTGAAGAATGTGGGAAAGCATTTATTCGTAGCTCACAACTCACTCGACATCAAAAAGTCCATACTGGGGAGAAACCTTTTGAATGCAAAGAATGTGGGAAGGCCTTTACTCAGAACTCACAACTTACTCTCCACCAGAGGCTTCATACTGGTGAGAAACTCTATGAATGTAAAGAATGTAGAAAGGTCTTTACACAGCTCTCACAACTTATTCTTCATAAGAGAATTCATACCGGTGAAAAACCCTATGAATGTAAGGAATGTGGCAAAGCTTTTATTTGTGGCTCACAGCTTTCTCAGCATCAGAAAATTCATAATGGGGAGAAGCCATATGAATGTAAGGAATGTGGAAAGGCCTTTATTCGTGGCTCATTACTTATGCAACATCAGAGGATTCACACTGGTGAAAAACCCTATAAATGTGAAGAATGTGGGAAGGCCTTTATCCGTGGCTCACAGCTTACTCAACACCAGAGAATTCATACCAATGAGAAGCCCTATGAATGTAAGGAATGTGGAAAGACTTTTAGTCATGGCTCACAACTTACTCAACATCAAAGAATTCATACTGGTGAGAAGCCCTATCAGTGTAAGGAATGTGGAAAGGCCTTTAATCGTGGGTCCCTCCTTACTCGACATCAAAGGATTCATACTGGCGAAAAACCCTATGAATGTAAAGAATGTGGAAAAACTTTTAGTCGTGGCTCAGAACTTACTCAACATGAAAGAATTCACACTGGTGAGAAACCCTATGAATGTAAGGAATGTGGGAAGTCTTTTATTCGTGGCTCACAGCTTACTCAACACCAGAGAATTCATACTGGTGAGAAACCCTATGAATGTAAAGAATGTAGAATGGCCTTTACTCAGAGTTCACATCTTTCTCAACATCAGAGACTTCATACTGGTGAGAAACCCTATATATGTAATGAATGTGGGAAGGCCTTTGCTCGTGGCTTACTACTTATACAGCATCAGAGAATTCACACAGGTGAGAAACCATATCAGTGTAAGGAATGCGGGAAGGCCTTTATTCGTGGTTCACAGCTTACTCAACATCAGCGAATTCACACTGGAGAAAAACCCTATGAATGCAAGGAATGTGGGAAGGCCTTTAGTCACAGTTCTCAACTTACTTTACATCAGAGAATCCATACTGGTGAGAAACCCTATGAATGCAAAGAGTGTAGAAAAGCCTTTACTCAGAGCTCACATCTATCTCGACATCAGAGAGTCCATACTGGTGAGAAACCATATCAGTGTAAGGAATGTGGGAAGGCCTTTACTCGTGGTTCACAACTAACTCAACATCAAAGAATTCATATCAGTGAGAAATCGTTTGAATATAAGCAATGTGGGATAGATTTCAGTCATGGATCACAAGTTTATATATGAATGATCTAATTATTTTGAATAATACAGCCTTCTTTGGTCATTAATCCATTTTCATCAGAATTCTTAAAATGTGTAATATGGAAACACATTTACTTCATAAAGTTCAGCATCAGTGAATTTGTATGGGGGAAGATAATGATAATGAAATCCAAGTAGAAAGACCTATTAAACTATAGCAAATTATAATACCGACTAATTGTGTTAATGTAAATGTAGAAATACGTTTAGTCATAGCACTTGTCTTTTTCAACATTATCTCGACTCTTCTAGTTCCTTTCAATTGTGACATTTATCGTGATAGTTAACCTCTACTTCAGGTTAATTAATTGTCGGGTAGACCTAAGCATAATACCTTCCTTATAAGATTCTTGGAAGTATTATGTAAGTTGTTACATGTAAAATTCTTAGAACAGTGCCTTCAACATAGCATATCATAAATATAGCTATCATGATTATTCATGTTATTTTAGAGAATTTGCATGAGAGAAGGACATTTATTAGTATAATGAATACTGAATCTTTCATTAACACTTAACCCTAATTATTTGAGTGGGGTGCACCGTATGCTGTCATGAGTATGAGAAAACTTTCATTCACATCTCATCCTGTATACTGTAAGAAGAAGTTCATAGTGTTAAAAAAAAATGCTGTAGAGTTAAGCAATGGATTACTGATGAGGTATGAAGTGAACTGTAACAAAGAACAAAAACTCATATTTTCTACCATCTCTGCAATTCAAGAATATTACTTAGAAATGAAAAAAAGAATAGCCAAAATAAGTCTTTCTAGTAGGAAATTTTTTTTAAACTTGAATGAATTAAACTTTTGAATTAAACTAAAAAATAAAAACTGACATAGACTATTTTGCAATGAAAAATGATGAGAAGCTGTGTCGGAGACTGCTATTTTCCTACCCAATATCCATTTTCCCTTCTTCAGTAACAGAATTCTTGGCTGAAGAACTCTCTGAGCATCCCTTACAGGTCAGCAAGATGAAAGTGGCTGGTATTTTTATGCACTGATCGTTTAAGAAATCCTTTTTTTCCTCTCTGCACTTTTTTGTTTCCCTGCCTACATTGTGGACATTTAATCTGCAACTCTGGCAATTTTATGGGGACTTTGAGAATGATACCTGAGTATTAAGGGTGATGGAGTGGAAATACAGAGTAAGTCTATACTTAACGCTGATTTTATGGAACAGCCATACCAACTCTGGTCTGCCCACCTCCTGTATTTCTTTATATAAAATTAAACTTATTTGTTGATGCTGTTGTCATTTTGTTATTGATGCTAAATATTATTAAGGATATAAAACTCTGTACCTGAAAGTAGAGTGCTATGGGTAAAAGAAATTTCAAATCTGGCATTGACTTAGAGTGATGGAGAATGAGGATTTGTTCACTTCAGGCTATAAAACTGAAGATTCTTGTTTTTATAGACAGGACATTTGGTCAAACTCACTACCGTTTTACAAGGCAAATCTTGTACGAATTAAGGCTGTAATGCTGAGAAGTGATAGGAGTGATTCAGAATGTGTGTATTGGATGTTTCTTGCTGCTTTCAGTAATGTTCTGTGAAAGATGAATTTGCTGTAGCGTTAACCTACAGAGGCTGCTAGCAGAGATTGAAAGTGATATTGCTTTGTTAAGAAATGGTATCTCTGCCTGCAGGCACTCAATCCAGGTTGATGTTAAATTCATAGTTTTGAAACTTGTGGCATTCTAAATACGAAACTGATTCTACCCTTAAGTGAAGCCATTTACAGTGATTGAGAGTAGCCTTCTGAGCAAAAACAGACAATTGCCCCATCCATGCAAAGGCAGTGAGTCTCCTAGCAAAGATGACTTAAAATGCTTCCACCACCCAAACCTCTTGTTCTAAAATTAGTCATATTTATTAAGTACTTACTATTCCAGCCACTATTGCAGGTGTTTGGGATGTATCAATGAACAACTGTAGCAGGAGGAGATGGAATAATAAACTGTAGAGTATGTTAGAATGTAAATGGTATGGGGGAAAAGGTTATTCAAAAGGAGTTGAGAGGATTATCACAATTTATGTCGCTACATGAAATAGAATGATCAGGGTAGACCATGAAGGGAAGAGTTGAGTCAAGATTTGAAGGTGTGAGGGGGCAAGTCAGTGGTTATCTAAGGGAAGAGCGTACCAGACAGGAGAAAGCTAGAGCCCGACAATGGGACTGTGCTAGTGTATGTGAGGGACAGCAGGGAAGCTATTGTAGAGGTCTGTGCCAGGGGATGATCGATGGAAGAGCTCACAGAGATAACAGGGCCATATCTTGTAAGACCTTTTATTGTAAGCATTTTGGATTTCATTCTGAGGGAAATTGGCAGCCATTGGAGAGTTCTGAGCAGAGGACATGATCTGACATTCTGCTATTGTGTTGTTGGTTTTGTTTTTTAAAAGAAAAACGAAGTGGGTAGGAGGCTATGGCATTAATTCAGATGAGAGATGAGGGTGGCTCAGACAAGGGTGGTAACAATGGGGAGAAGTGGTTGGATTTTAGAGAGACGGTAAATGTGATAGAGCAGGCAAGATTTGTTTAGGGGCTGGATGTCAGTTGTGAAAGGAAAGGTCCAGGGTGACATTAACTCAAAGGTTTTGGTCTCAAGCAGTTGGAAAGATGTGTTCCCATTAGCTGAGATGGGGAAATCTGCAGTTCCATCAGGTTTGTGGGAGAAGACTGGGAGGAGCTCAAATTTGAACATGTTGAGTTTGAAATGTCTTTTAGACACAAAATGACAACATTGAGTAGGCGCTTGGATGTTGCAGCTTGTACTGTTGTAGAGATTATATTAACTTGGTAGTCATTGCCTATACTTATTTAAAATAAGGAGGCAGGATAAGACCATTAAAGGCCTCTGTGTAAATAGGGAAAGGAAGAATGGCAATGATTGATTCACATTGTGTTCTAACATTAAGAGTTCATGGATAAAAGGACAGGCCAGCAAAAGATGCTACAGAGGACGAGAGAGATGGAAGGAAACCAAGATAGTGTGGCATTACAGAAGCCAAATGAAAGTGAGTCAAAGGGAGGCTGATTGATGATATCAGATACCGTTAGCAGGTTGCATTAAACAAGGCTTGAAAATTGGCTACTGGATTTAGCAATATTGGTGTTACTGTTGACCTTGAAAAGAGCAGGGATATTTTAGTTTGTTTTGGAATAATTGAAGTAATAGCTTAATAAGAGAATAGAAACTGGAAACAATGAGTATAGAAACTGCTGCTTTCAGATGTTTTTGCTGCAAAAGGAAGCAAATAAGTTAATAATTAGTGTAGTGTAGGAATGGGAGTGTTTGTTTTCACGATGGGAGAAGGAATAGCAATTCCCTATGCTTATTGGAATAATGGGGTGGTGTATGATTCAGGACAGAAAAGTGAGAATTACTAGGGCAATGACTTTGTGTAGATGGGAGTGGATAAGATTAGTAGTGGATGGAGGGATTAGTTTTTTAGATGATACCATGGAAAGTTTATTCCTGAGAATAGAATGGCAGAATATGGGGTGCAAATGCTGGGAAGTGGGTAAATGAGTTTGAAGAAGTCTTGGAAAGTGTTCTGATCCTTCAGAGCTTTCATGAAGCAATAAACAAGGTTAACTGAAAGTATGGAAGATGAGAATGGGGCTTAAAAAAGATGAAACAGTCACTAAAGAGAGATTATTTAATGTACAGTATAATTACCTAAGAATGTTAAAAGGCTAGAAAAGTGAAAGAACAAAGGGGCCAGTAAGCAAAAGGAATCATCAGGCTTAAAATTACCTTTACACAAGATTTTGGCTTTGTAATTAAACAGCAAGTAGTTTGAAAGCCTACCGATTTTTTTAGGGAAATGTTTTGCTAATAAAACCCAAACAGCCTACGACTTAAATACCCAAACAATCCCCAGGCTATGATACAAATCCATCAGGAAATGGCCCATTAGTGTAAATTTTCCAAGGTTATATGTGAAACTATGTATGTTACGAAAATATATAAAATACATACCTAGAATGTAATCTTTTTCCATTTGCTTTTTAAAAATGTACAAATTATATATTCTGTGTTTTAAATGTGCTTTGCTTTTTTGCTTACATGTTTTGACAATCATTCCAGTTTCTGTTGCTGTGTAACAACTTCCCCAAACTTGGCTTAAAATACAATAATCATTTATTTAGCTCACAAATCTATAAAATTTGGACAGGACTTGGCACTAGCAGCTCATCTCTGATCCACAGAGCCTCAGATGGGGTGTCTTGAAAGCTAGGGGTCAGTTGATGGCTGAAGACTAGAATCATCAAAAGACTCACTTGCTCACCTGCCTGGCAGTTGATTCTGGCTGTCAACCTGACCGCAGGATGGTCACCCACAATACCTACAGGTGATATCTCTGTGTGGCTGCTTAGTATGGTGACTTGGGTTTCAAGAGTGTGTCCCAAAGAAGAAGGTGGAAATGCATGTAATTTTTATGGTCTTGCTGCAGTTACAACTCAATGAGAGAAGTGTCACATTGTTAAGAGCTTGAAGTATGAGATATATTGTGGCCATATTTGGAAAAAAGAATATGCCAAAAAGATGCTTCTATACCCAGCCTTGGAAGTAACATAATCCCACTTCTGCCATTCTCTATTGCTTTAATCAGTTACCTTTCTTTTTTAAATTTCTGGAGTACTTAATTTATGTTTTTTCTTACTGAAATATAGTTGACATACAATATTATGTTAATTTTGGGTGTAATAACATATTTGGTATTTGCATACATTATGAAATGATAGCCTTGATTAGTCTAGTAGCCATTTGTCCCCATACAAAGTTATTATAATATTATTGACCATATTCCTTATGCTGTATATTATATTCCCATGCTTATTTATTTTATAACTAGAGATTTGTACCTGGTAGTCCCAACCACCTATTCCCCCCCCCCAACACACACACACCCATCCTCCCCTCTGGTAACCACCCACCTGTTCTCTGTATCTGTGAGTCTATTTTCATTTTGTTTGTTTTTAGATTCTACATATAATTGAGATCATATGGTATTTGTCTTTCTCTGACTTAATTCATGTAGCATAATACCCTAGATCCATACATGTTATCAAAAATGGCAAGATTTCATTTTTATGGCTGAATAATATTCCATTGAATATATATACCACATCTTGTTTATCCATTCATCTATCTATGGACACTTAGGTTGCTTCTGTATCTTGGCTTGTAAATAATGCTGTAGTGAACACTGGGAAGCGTATATCTTTTTGAATTAGTGTTTTTGTTTTCTTGGGGTAAATACCTGGACGTGAAATTGCTAGATCCTATGGAAGTTCTATTTTTAATTTTCGGAGGCTCTTCCATACTGTTTTACATAGTGGCTGCATCAATTTACAATCCCATCAACAATGCAAAAGGGGTCCCTTTTCACCACATACTTGCCAACACTTGCTATTTGTTGTCATTTTGATAATGACCATTCTGACAGGTGTGAGGTGGTATCTCATTGTGGTTTTGATTTGCATTTCCCTGATGATTAGTGATCCTGTGCATCTTTTCATGTGTCTGTTGGCCATCTGTAGGTCTTCTTTGGAAAAATGTCTATTCAGGTCCTCTACCCATTTTTAAACTAGGGTGTTGGATTTTGATGTTGAGTTGTATGAGGTCTTTGTATATTTTGTATATTAACCCCTATATCATTTGCACATATTTTCTCCCTTTTTCTCCCAGTAAGCTGCCTTTTTGTTTTGTTGATAGCTTCCTTCACCATGTAAAAGCTTTTTAGTTTGATGTAGTCCCATTTATTTATTTTGGCTCTTGTTTCCCTTGCATGAGGAGACAGATCCAAAAAGATACTGCTAAGACCAATGTCAAGATCATACTAGGCAGGTACATCTTGATGGGAGAGTGTCAAGTAAAGTATATAAGATGGGATATATTTTGGTGGACATTCTTGCAAAATATATATTGTCCCTGAGTCCTCTCAGATATGGTTTCTTTATTTTTATGGTAGTATATTATTCTTATAGCTATACATTATTCTTTTACTGATGTACCATAATTCTGCCAGAATTCTAAAATTCTCATTTACCACATGAGCTCCTGGCTACCTGGCCAGATAGCAGATTTCCCATTCTCCCCTATCAGTTATGGTCCTGTGACTAAGTGAAATATTATCAGAAGTGATATGCAAATCCCCTCTCAGTTACCCAAAATGTAATTTCCATAAGACTACAGAACTAAATCCTAATGTGTTATTAATTCCAGTTAATGTAAATACTTAATGTGGCTATTAAGGGATATATTTTACTTCCAGTTCTGGACCAAGATGGAATATAAATAAATATTAAACTATAGCAAAAGTAATTATATGATGTAAAAGAACTCTGAAGTTACCCAAAGGCTGAAGAACCTCAGAGAAAGGATAAATTTTGAAGGTGGGACCCATCTCTAAGTCTGGGGTTCAAGCTTCATAGAAGGTGTGGTTTCAGCCTCACTGGATAGTAGAGAAATTAGGTGGGTTTCCCGGGCCAGAGCAGATCTATAGTCATTATGCAAGCAGAAAACAAACCTGTCAGACATAACTGAGATGCAACTGGTAGAGCTGAGGTGCAGGTATAAGGCTTGGAGAACACAGCGTCTACATTGAAAGGGCCCTGGGAAACCACAAAGGGTATACATGACCCACAACTGGTATGTGGACACCTAGAGAGAGTCAGAAGCTGCTGCAAGGGCTACAGTTCACATTATCTGCACCGGGAAAGTGGTCAGTTGGCCTTGACTGGGCTGCAGAGCTACCAAGGGACTATATGCTCTCTAGGTACAGGGCTGGGGCAGAACATCACTGAATGTTCTCATAGACCCACACTACTAACGACTGTACAGGAGAAGCAAGAAAAAGCAAAGCACTGCACACCAGGCCCAATAAGAGAAGCCTATTGAAAATGTTAACATCGTGCTCACTGTAAAGGAGAAAATGCTGCGAAGCCAGTCCATTATAGCACAGCAGGTACTGAAAAGTGAATTTGGAGCTATGTGGTGGTAAATTGATCACTGGCATAAGGATGGATGAATATCCAGAAAATACAAACTCCTTTCAGTCAGAAATACTCAAATAATTGACAAGTGTAGAAATTCATACGCATTTTACAGAAAAGAAATCATAAATTACCAATAAACATAAGAAAAATTTTTCATTCTCATTAGTAATCAAGGATTTGAACCAGAACTACAGATACCTTCTCACAAATGTCTATTGGCAAAAATAAAGTTGTCAAGTATCAAGAGTTGATGAGGATTTGGAGAAATAGGAATTTTATCTGCTGGTGAGAGTGAATATTGTAACTACCTTGGAGACATAGGCAGTACCTATTAGTTTGAATAATAACATATGTCCAATGACTTACTATATAGATATATTCAGCATATAGATATAGAATAAATATATACCCTATAGAAAACTTACATACATATATCAGGACATAAATACAAATATGATCTCAGTGACATTGCTCATTTTTCCTTTATTTTAGCCTTAGAACTGTGACTAAATATTTATAGGACATTCCACCCACTAACAGCAGAATATACATTCCCTTTTTATTGGAGAATTCTTTTTATTTAAGTGTCAGTGACTTACAGTGTATTAGTTTCTCATATACACTATACTGATTCAGTTATATATACACATATATATTGTTTTTCATATTCGTTTTCATTATAGGTTATTACAAGATATTGAATATAGTTCCTTGTGCTATATGGTAGGACCTCATTGTTAATCTATTTTAAACACAGTACTTTGTATCTGCTAATACCAAACTCCTAATTTATCCTTTCCCTTTGGTAACCATAAGATTCTTTTCTATGTCTGTGAGTCTCTTTCTGATTTATAAATATGTTCATTTGTATCATTTTTTTGTTCCACATATAAGTGATATATATTTGTCTTTGTCTGACTTACTTCACTTGTATGATGATCTCTAGGTTCATTCATTCACTGCAAATGACATTTTCATTCTTTTTTATGCCTGAGTAGTATTCCTGTCTCTCTCTCTCTCTCTGTGTGTGTGTGTGTGTGTGTGTGTGTGTGTATACACACCACATTTTCTTTACCCATTCATCTGTTGATGGACACTTAGATTGATTGCTTCAATGTCTTGGCTATTGTAAATAATGCTGCTGTGAACACTGGGGTACATGTCTCTTTTCTAATTAGTTTCTCTGGATATATGCCCAAGAGTGGAATTGCTGGATCATACGGTATCTCTATTTTTAGTTTTCTAAGGAATCTTCATACTGTTCTCCATAACAGCTGCACCAAATTACATTCCCACTAACAGTGTAGGAGGGTTGCCTTTTCTCCACACCCTCTCCAGCATTTATCATTTGTGGACTTTTAATGATGGCCATTCTGACCAGTGTAAGGTGATACCTTATTGTGGTTTTGATTTGAATTTATCTAATAATTAGTGATATTGAACATCTTTTTATGTGCCTAATGGCCATCTGTATGTCTTCTTTGGAGAAATGTCTATTTCAGTCTTCTTCCCATTTTTTGATGGAGTTGTTTGCTTTTTTTGTTGTTGAGTATGCCCCCACAGGAGATGTCCACTGGGAAGTGCTCTCTTGGTGCTGCCTGTCACCCACATGTGGGCTCACAAAGTATATATACTGTTGTTAGTGCAGCCTCGGCCCTGCTTCAGCTGTGGAAATGCAGGCAGCCTGGATGTCCCTCAGGTGCTGTGCTCAGAAAGCCGCCAGTGCAGGCTGAAGTCAGGCACCAAGACCTGCCAGGATCATGCATAGTCATACACTTGGATCTGCCTTGGGAGCTAGGGAGTCAACCCTAACCCCAGCCCCACCTCCAAGTGCATGCGTCCACTGCTAATGCCCCAGACGTTTATTACCAGATTATTACCAATAATCTGCTCTGATTTCCCACAGGTGTTGAATTTACAAAGGCATTGGCAGTATAAATCCACCAAAGCTGCCTGGGACATGGCTCAGATTTCAGCCCCAATGCTGCAGTCCTATTGCCCATGGGAATGGGCTCAGATTTCAGCCTTGCCTCCCCTTAGGGCGAGCTGTCAGTGCTCCCAGAGCTCTTACAGGTGGAGCTGCCCTGGCTGTGAGCAAGCTGAGAAGGAGGCTTCTATGATGGGGTCCTGCCCCTCCATTCGGGCACACCAACAATGGGGCTTCTTATGGTAGACCTGGGCTCTGCTGCACACTCTCCCAACCCCAGCCCACACCACACTCCAGCCTCTTCAGGCTGTCCTCACGCAGCCAACCCCAGTTCTCTCCCTGGGTCTGTTCTCCAAAGCTCAGGTTTCAGTACCAGCCGCTGCCTGCAACAGCAGGCTCCTGGCTCGGGCTGGGGATCCTCTGTGTCAGTCTCTCTCTGTTCTGCCTGCTGCAGACCAGCTGCTGTGCTCTCCTCCAAGCCTCTGAGGCTCCCTTTCTGTCCAGGCTGATCTCCCCACTGGTGAAGGGGCTTCCCAGGGTGAGGGAAACTTTCCTCTTCCACAGCTTCCTCCCAGTGGTGCAGGTCCTGCTCTGATTCTTTTTTTTTTTTTTTTTTTGTCTCATCCTACCTGGTTATGTGATGATCTTTTCCACAGACTTGATTGTATAAGATCTTCTGCCAGATTTCATGTGAGATTTCAGAAAGAGAACTGTTCCACATGTAGATGTATTTTTGATGTATTTATGGGAAGAGGTGAGCTCCGCATCCTTCTATTCTGCCATCTTGATCCAGCTCTGAGAAGGATTAGTTTGGAGAGCACAGCCCGGCCTGCTAACCCCAGTGCACATGTCTGTGCACAAACACCTATACAAAGATGGCAGTCCATTCAGAACTGACAAAGCCTTCTATTCCTAAAGGGCTTCAGAAAACTCAAAGAAAGGAAATGAAAATAAGTGTAGAAATTAATGAACTAGAAAGCATAGAAACAAAAATGTACAAAATACAGACAGTTCATTAAAAGACTAATAAAATATAAGATCTGTTGACAAGACTGATTTTAAAAAGGAGTTGAAGGTACAAATATTATTAGAAATAAAAGTAGAAACACAATAAGAGGTATAGTAGAGATATACAAAATGAGAGAATATTATTAAAAAAAACCCATGCTAATAAGTTTGAAAACATAGTAGTTATGAAAAGTTTTTTAGACAAATAAGTTACCAAAGTGACCAAAAAAAAAAAAAGAGAAAAAAGACAGTGAAGAATCAGAATAATTAAACTTACCCTCCCCAAAGAAACATCAGGGCAGACAATTTTACTGGACAGTTTCCCCAAATTTTGAAGAAACAATTCCATTTGCATACCAATTCTTCCAGAGAATAGGAGAAAATGTCCATCGACTCATTATATAAAGCCAATAATACCACAGAGGCAATAACAGACATGAATTTTAAAAGGAAAGGAAAATTAGATGTCAATCTTATATATGATTATAAATTCAAAATAACTGAAAATTAGAAAATAAATACAGCTTTTATATATGCATACACAGACACATCATGATGCAGTTGGTTTATCCCTATAATTTAAGGTTAGCTTAACATTAGAAAATCTACTAGCACAATCTACCACATTAATTGCTTAAATAGAAATCATATTATAATCTTAAGAGGTTCAAAAACATTTGTAAAATTCAAAACTTTTTTTTTTAACTAAGAGAAAATTCTTTAACCTGATAAAGGGTATCTACCTCAAAAACCTACAGTAAACATCATACTTAAAAGTAACACATTAGAATTACTTTTCCTTATAAATTAGAAACAAGACAAGGATATTTATTTCTATTCAGCATTATACTGTGGTTCTAGCAAGAAGAATAAAACATGTGTTACAGAAAGAAGGGAAGGAAGAAATGGAGGGAGGGATGGAGTTGGGGAGGGAGGAGAGAAGGCAAGGGGAGGGAAGAAACCAGAAGACACAATAAAAAGATTACTGTGAAAGAACTTTTCTTTATTGAGAGAGGATATAGAAAACCCCAAAGAATTTAAATCTATAAATTATTAGAAGTAATAGTAATAAGAGAGGTGTGGAATATAATTCTAAACAAAAATCCATCATGCTTTCATGTATCAGCAAGAAAGAATAAGATAATGTACTTTAAAAAAACACGATTTATAATAGTAACAATAAAATAAGAAATAAAATGCCTAGGAATAAAATCAGCCAAAATGTGCTTGGCCTTTATGGAGAACATTAAATCTGATCCAAAACTTTAGTGTCTAAAGTAATGAGAACAATAATATGCCCACATAAGTATTCACATAAAGTTCCACAATAACTTTTCAAATGGATACTATAGATGGTTGTTTAGACAACATTTGAAATTTTACTTTTAAGCTTGACTGAATTGGAGGGTAACAGTGGCATTAACATATAAAGAGAAATCAGAAGACCTGGTTTGGTTTAAATACATAAATATATATATAATATATATTTTTTTATATGATGCAATTGCCTTGGGACATTTAAGGTTTGAGATTTAGGTGAAAAATCCAAGTGAATAAATGACACTGAGTATCAGAAGATCCTCAGGACTACACACAGACGTATTTCAGTAGTTACAAGAACAGAAATAGGAGTGTAAGCAGTAATAATTGGAGGTTTCCTCTTTGAGAAGTCAAGAATTATGGGAAAACTTAATTTTTTGTTGAAATAGTTGACATACAATAAATACTATGTTATTTTCAAATGTACTACATAATAATTTGACATTTGCATACATTGTGAAATGATCCTTACAAGTCTAGTAGCCATTTGTCCTCATACAAAGTTATTCAGTATTATTGACCATCTTCTTTATGCTGTGTATGACATCTCCATGACTTATTTATTATGTAACTGCAGGTTTGAACCTCTTAATCCCCTTCATCTAGTTCCCCTACCCCCATACCCCCACCTCCTCCCTTCTGGCAACCACCCATTTGTTCTCTGTATCTGTAAGTCTGTTTTCATTTTGTTTTGTTTGGGTTTTTCTCTTTGTTTAGATTCCACACCCATCACTAATCATTAGACAAATGCAAATCAAAACCACAATCAGATACCACCTCACATCTGTCAGAATGGCTATCATCAAAAAGACAACAAAATAACAAGTGTTGGCAGGGTGTGGAGAAAAGGGAACCCTTGTGCATTTTTGGTGGGATTGTAAATTGGTACATCCATTATTGAAAACAGTATGGAGGTTCCTCAAAAAATTAAAATTAGAACTGCCATATGACCCAGCAATCCCACTTCTGAGTATATAGTCAAAAGGAAATGAAATCAGGATCTCAAAGTGATATCTGCAGCTCCATGTTCGTTACAGCATTATTAACAGTAACCTAGATATGGAAACTACCTTAGTGTCTGTAGACAGATGGATAAAGAAAATGTGATGTATATATACAATGTGATATTATTCAGCCTTAAAAAGGGAGAGCCTGCCACTTACGAGAACATGGATAAACCTGGAGGGCATTATGCTAAAGGAAATAAGCCAGACACAAAAAGACAAATATCATATTATCTCAGTTACATGTGAACTCTAAAAAAACAGTTGAACTCATAATAAGAGAGCAGAATGGTGGTTACCAGAGGCTAGGGATGGGGGGCAGCAGGGAGGGAGATATTGATCAAAGGGTACAAACTTTCAGTTACAAGATGAGTAAGGTCTAATGTATACCATGGTAACTATAGTTAATAATAGTGTATTGTATACTTGGTATTTGCAAAGGCAGTAGATCTCAGATGTTCTTACCACACACACAAATGGTAAGTATGCGAGGTGATGGATATGTTAATTAGCTTGATTGTGGTAATCACTTCACAATGTATAAATATATCAAAACATTTCATTGTACACTTTAAATATATACAATTTTGTCAATCATACCTCAAAGCCAGTGGGGACGGGGGAGACTAACGGGGATAATAACATGTCATTAATAGGCTATAAAACCTTCAGTGTGAAAACAGTATTCCTCAAAACACTGATTCCTGAAAGGATAATCACCTAACTGTTAACAGTGTTTACATCTGGAAGTCGACTGTATATGTGTTTCTTTCTGAAGAAAATGGTGAATATGGTCTGGATGAATGGTGAATATGGCATACGTGAGGTATAGTAAAGAAATAACTGACAAAGGAAGACATTACTTAAATGTTGTTTTAATTATGAAATAGTTTAAATATACAGAAAGATACAAAGAATAAAAACCCACAACCAGCTTTATCAATTTAGAAGAATTACCCATATTAATTTTTTAGGCATATAAGTGATGAAAAGATATCTCCCTTTGCATCCTTACCTCAGTCTCATTTTTCTCCCTCTCCAGAGGTCATCACAATTTGATGATCATTTCCATGAATGTTATTACACTATTTCCATATGGCATTTAGCCATGGAAAATACAGCGTTGATTTGCATGTTTTCAAACTTTATATAAGTAAGTGGAACCATATCATACAAATTACCCTCTAGTTCAGTTTCTATAGTTTCTGAGATGTATCCATATCTCTAGTTTGCTCATTTTGAGTTCTAACATTTTTAAACCCTAATGGTAATTCTGATTGCTTTCATTCTCACAAACAACACTGAAGTGGGTCTTCATGTACATCTCCCTGAACAGGAGAGACTCTGTAGAGGTTCAAGTGCAAAATTGCTGAGTCAGAGTATCCACATCTTCAACTTTACTAGACATTGACAAATTATCCTTTTTAAAAAACTATTTCCAAATGCACTGTATGCTATTCCCATTGCTTCACATCTTTCTGGTAATTGGTACTGTGATGCTTTTGTCAATGTGATGATTTTGAAATAGTTACTGTGGTTTTACTTGTGTTTCCCTTATTACTGTGATGTATATTGTCAATTATACTGTACTTTCTCTACTGGTATAAACCATTTTTATCATATGCGGAATTTCTATAAATAGATCAGATTCAATAATTTTCTTGCTGTTCTTGAGAATTCATACTTCATAGATGAATTTGAAAACAAAATTGTGAAATTAAGGGGCAAAAATGCCCATTGGGGAATTCTGGTTGGAACTGCAAAGAATCTGTGAATTAGGAGTTAACTGATAACATTATTGAGTCTCTTCAGCCTAGGCTGTTTAATATGCTTCAGTTTATTTTGTTATTCTTTAGTTTTCTGGGTCTACAAAATCAATTGTTTTATATTTAAGCATTAACTTTCTCAGCCTCCGGAATTTAACTCCATGAGGACACGGTCTTTGTATTGATCATGTTGTCTCCTCACACCTAAAACAGTATCTGGCAAATTGGAGCTACTCAATATATCTACACATTCAGTGAATATTGAGTAGTTTGTAGTTTTCTTCCCTCAATCTCCTTTTAGTTTCATTTTACAGCCACTTGATAAAAATTTTTACAAACTTTGTTCTTTTTCTATGGTATGTAACAGTTTAAATGCTTTTGAAATTACCTAGATTCACCCACATAATTACCTGGGGCTGATGCTTTCTTATGGTACAGTACAAATTTCTATGTTTATTGGCTTTTGGGAGTAAATAGCAGTCCTCTCTGTTCTTGTCTTGATCTAAATGTAAGTTCTGTATTCGTCTCAGTGAATCTTAATTTTCTTTAATTGGTTTATCCAACTCATTCTCTTTAGAAACATCCTAAAACTGGTTGTAAGTGTTAGAGTTCTACTATTTGTGTCTGTATCAACACTCACTTAGAGTCCAAACACTCCCACTTATAGTCCAAAATTTTTAGGTTTCCCCAATTCTGACCTGCTGCTTTGCATGGATGTTCTGCTTTGTCCACTAAGGAATCATATTTTAGCTGTAAGGAGTAAATGAGTTAATATATGTTGAGTATGGAGAACAGTGCCTAGTGCCTAGTAAGCACTCAATACATGTTAGCTATTATTATTTAATTGAATATTTGCAATATTTGATGCACTACGTTAAGTACTTTACATGCAAATTTCTTACTTAATATGCACCAATCTACAATAGAGACTACTTCATTTAATACTCACATTTTTACAATATCCTTTATTATCCCTATTTTAAGAATTAAAGAAAACCCTGAGGTTTAGATAAGTCAAGCAAATTACTCAGTCACACAAAGCCACAGTAGTAGTAGAGCTATGATTTCCCAGAATCTAAGCTCTTAGTCTTGGGAAGTGCCTAGTGCCCAGAGAGGGAGACTGGAATAAAATAAGGCGGAAAGGTATATAAGAATCAGACATTGCCAATTATGGTGTCCACCTGTGCTCAAAAAAGAAACAAACAAAACAAGAATCAAAGAAGTTCCTCATAGACAGTTTAAAAGACTGAACGTTAGCTTAAGAACAACAGCAAGCCAAAAAAAACTTCTAACTGGAGGCAGTGATATGTGTATTCTTACACTTCAAAAAGATCAGTTTGGATGCATGGTGGGAAATGAATTTAACGGGACCAGAGGTTGGATCAGGAAGCTGTTAGAAACCTGTTAGAAAGCTATAGCAGTGATCCGGTAAGACAAAACTTAAGACTAGGAAGGCAACATTAGAGATGGAGAAAATGAGTATAAATTCCAGAAGTACTAATGAGAGTCTATAGGACTTGGTGACTGACTGGATTGGGTGGTGAGAGTGACTCCCCAAGATGGATTCTCTGATGATGAGCAAGGTGTGCATGTTGCCTGAAGGTTTTCTTGCATTCCTTACATTCATAGGGTCTCTCTCCAGTATGAATTCTCTGGTGTTGGGCAAGGGACCCACAGTAACTAAAAGCCTTTCCACAAACATTACATTCATAAGGCTTTTCTCCAGTATGAACTCTCTGATGCTGAGTAAGGGATGAATCATTGCTAAAAGCCTTCCCACATTTAATACATTCATAGGGTTTCTCTCCAGTATGAACTCTCTGATGTTGAGCAAGGTAGGCAATCTGGCTGAACGCTTTCCTACATTCCTGGCATTTATAAGGTTTTTCTCCAGTATGAATTCTCTGATGTTGAGCAAGGTGTGAATTCTGGCTGAAAGCTTTCCCACATTCCTTGCATTCATAGGGTCTCTCTCCAGTATGTATTCTCTGATGTACAGTAAGGTATGCACGAAGGCTAAATGCTTTCCCACAGACATTACATTCATAAGGTTTCTCACCAGTATGAACTCTCTGGTGTTGAGCAATAGATGATCTATTGCTAAAAGCCTTCCCACATTCAATACATTCATAGGGTTTCTCTCCAGTATGAACTCTCTGATGTTGAGCAAGGTAAGCAAACTGGCTGAAGGCTTTCCTACACACCTTGCATTCGTAAGGTTTTTCTCCAGTATGAACTCTTAGATGTTGAACTAGGTGTGCATTCTGACTGAAGGCCTTCCTACATTCCTTACATTCATAGGGCTTCTCTCCAGTATGAATCCTCTGATGTTGAACAAGATTTGATCTCTGGCTGAAGGCTTTCCCACATTCTACACATTTATAGGGTTTCTCTCCAGTATGTATTCTTTGATGAAGAGTAAGGGATGAGCTCTGGCTGAAAACTTTTTCACAGTCATTACATTTCAAAAGTTTCTTCTCTGTATAGATAGTCTTGGGCTTAATGCCCATTAACTTTTTTTTAAAGCTTTTATGTGTATTATGTGTAACTACTTTCTCCTCTTTGGGGATTATCTGTGGTGTATGAAGTAGTGTGCTTGGATGGAAACTTCCCCAAGTTTTGCTATATTCTTGTCCCCTTTCATCAGCAGAGGCTTCTTCATGAGTGATTGTCTCTTCCTTGAAGCATGCCTTCTGATTCACTGTTTGCCTCTCAAAATGGCCTTCACATTTCCATTCTTCTCTCAAACTGGAGTACTCAAGGCCACTGCTTGTAAGTTTTTTTATTACCTTCTGAGATGACTGTGCTTCATAAATGTCCCGCTTTGGGTTTAATTGTTTAGTTTCACACATAGAGTCCCAGTCTGAAAAATAATAATAATAAAAAAAATGTCTCCTCTACTATGTACCAGAAGGTACATTTATGAAGGTACATTCATAAAGTGAGGTTTGTGAATTTAATAGCAAATAATGCCCACAAGAACACGAGCTTTTCTAGTTCTGATGTGTATAAGAACATAAACTGAAAATAGGTCATACAGAAACTTGAGAAGGAATGATGAGAATTATTAAGAACATCAACAAGGTAACTATCAGGTCAAGAAGGAATTACATAGGTGGTTGGACCTGGTTCTAATTTTATGCATGTATGGATAATACAGGAATTCAAATAATCTCCATTCGTCTAGTTGCTTCTTTCAAGAACATTCATTGAAACTTGTGCCAGGTACTGTTCTAGATGCTTTTGATATCAGAGTAAACAAAACAAAGATCCTTAACTACATGGACCTTATGTTCTTGGAGGAGATAGGAAATAAATGTTAAATAAGTAAATTTTATTGTATGTTAGAAGGCACTTAAGTCTATGCCAAAAGAAAAGTAGGATAAGAGAGATCAGGAGTTTGGCGAAGTCAAAGGTAGGAATCATTAAAAAGTTAACATTAAAGCAAAGATGTGAAGGAAGTAAAAAAAGTTAGTCACTTAGACATCTGGAGAAAGAACATTCTGGGAAGAAGAAATAGCCTAAAAGTAGAAGCATGTTTGGTTTCTTTGAGGAATAGTAAGAAAGCCAGTGTGCCTGGAGAGGACTACGTAGTAGAAGATGAAGTCAGGGGGTAAAGGATAATCAGATTATTTAAGTTTTATAGGTCTCCTAAGGGATATAGCTTTTACTCTGAGTGAGATGGAGAACCACTGAAGTGTTAAGTGTATAGAAGTTATGTCTAGTTACGGTTTAATGAAAATACTGGAAGGTGGAAAGCAAGGGGAGAAGCAAGGGGACCTATTATTGTAGCAATCAACATGAGAGATGGTAATGATTCAGACCAGAGAGATATCAGTGGAGGTACAGAGAGGTGGTCAGAGTCTAGGTGTATTTTGTAGGAAAAGCCAAGAGGATATCCTTACAGACTGGATATAGACTGTGACAAGAAAGAGACAGACAAGCATGCCTTCAAAGTTTATGCTCTAAACAACAAAAGGATGGAATAGCCATCAACATTGATGAGAAAGGCTATGGATATAGCAGATGTAGGCAGTGAGGTATGGAAGATCCAGAGCTCAGTTTGAAATACTATAAATTTAGTATGTCTTTTAGACTTTGAAATGGAAATGTGGAGAAGGCAGATGGACACATGAGACTAAGTTTAAGATAGCAGTCTATGATAAGGCATTAATATCCATAATATATATAAACAGGACACACAACTCAGTATTAAAAAAAAACAAACAACTTGATTAAAAGAATGGGTAAAAGACCTGAATAGACATTTCTCTGAAGAAGATATACCAAAGAAGATGGCCAACAGGGACATAAAAAGATGCTCAACATCACTAATCATCAGAGAAATGCAAATCAAAACCACAACAGATATCATTTCATACATGTCAGAATGGCTATCATCAGAAAGGCCACAAATAACAAATGTTGGTGAGGGTGTGGTGAAAAGGGAACCCTAGAATACTGTTGGTGGGAATGTAAACTAGGACAGCCACTAGGGAAAACAGTACAGAGGTAACTCAAAATACTAAAAATAGAACTGTCATATGATTCAGCAATTCCACTCCTAGATATATATCTGAAGAAAATGAAAACACTAATTCAAAAAGATACATGCAACCCAATGTTCAGAGGAGTATTATTTACAGTAGCAAAGATATGGAAGCAAGCTAAATTTCTATTAACAGATGAATGGATAAAGAGCATGTGGTACACACACACACACACACACACACACAGTGGACTACTACTCAGTCATAAAAAAGAATAAAATTTTGCCATTTGCAACAACATGGATGGACCTAGAGGATATTATGCTTAGTAAAGTGTCAGAGAATATGTTATCACTTATATATGGAATTTAAAAACTAAAACAAACAAATATAAGAAAAAATAAATAGACTCACAGATACAGAGAACAAACTGATAGTTACCAGTGATGAAAGGGAAGCAGGGAGGGGCAACATAGGGGTAGAGGATTAAGAGGTACAAACTACTATGTACAAAATAAATAACCTACAAGGATACAGTATATAGCACAAGGAATATAGCTAATATTTTGTAGTAACTATAAATGGAGTATAATCTATAAAAATTCTGAATCACTATGATTGATGTACACCTGAAGCTAATTTAATACTATAAGTCAATGATACCACACACACACACACACACAAAAGATAGAGATTTTTAAATTGGGAGCTGCCAGCATATACTTGGTATTTAAAGAGACTGTATTACCAAGAGAATGTGTGTAGGTTAAGAGAAGAGAAAGGAGCAAGGAACGAACCCTGGAGCACTCCAACATTAAGATATTTAGGAAAAGAGAAGAAACCAAAGAAGATTAAGAAGAAGCAAAAGTAAACAAGAAAAAGTCAGGGCTGAGAACATTAATACCACATGATATTACAGGTTATAATAAAAATCAACTTGTTCAGTATGAATACACTGAAAAATAATAAAATACACTTTCATAATAACACATGTAGTTTGGAATATATTAGTTAAGAAATGTCACAAAAATAATAAAACAACAGCTAATAATAGTAATCATTAAAAGAAATATCTTTTAATTTGCTTTTATATATGAGGAATCCACAATGTAAAGCCACTAAGTCTCACTAAACTTACATATTATGTCCATTCAATCACAGTCAGAGCCTATTGTGATTTTTTTAAAAGAACTGCATAATGAAGAATCTGGCAGGCCTTTGTTCCTTTTTCCCAGGAGGTAACCTCTAAACCCTCTGAACTCCTGGAAGTAATGTCTTTGTTACTCATCGTGAGCCCCTTGGACCACACCTGATACTTAATACTAGTAAGGTGACTTATGATGAGCCCCTAGATAGTTTGGCTAACAAGATGACTCAGGCTGAAGGCTAGCCATGCTGGAAAGACCAACCACATGACTAGAGAGTTGGAGCTTTAAGCCACCATGATATCAGTCTGACTTTTGGGAAAGGAAGGAAGGCTGGAGACTGAGTCAAATTGGTTTATGATCCACTCAGTCATACCTACATAACGAAACAAAACAAAACAAAACCAAAAGCAAATGAAAAAACCCCACCCCTACCCCACTGTCCCAAAAAGCAAACTCTAGATATTGAAGCCAAGAGAGCTCCCCTAGTTGGCAATATTCTTTTGAGTATCAAGATGCCTGGGGGCCCTGAGGACAACAGAAGCTTCATATTTGCCACCCTCCCAGACTTTGCCCTTGGTGTCTCTTCTTTTGTCTAGTTCTGATTTGTATTGTTTTGTTACAATAAAGCTGTAATCATAATATAGCGCTTGCCTGAGTTCTGTAATTCTTAGTGAATTATCAAACCTGAGGGAGATTGTAGGCACTCCCAAATTTGTGGCCAGGTGGTCAGAAATGAGGGTGGCCCTGAGGATCACCAACTTTCAGCAGGTGTCTAAAATAACTGCAATCTTGTGGAGCACTGTCCTCTCAGATTTTGCAGTTTGACAAACTCACTGCAAGATTTTTTTTTTTTTAATTCTATGAAACTAGAAATCAACCACAGAAAAACAAATGACAAAAAAAAAAAAAAAAAAAAAGACAGCATGGAGACTAAACAACATGCTACTAAAAAACCAATGGGTCAATGATGAAATCAAAGAAGAAATGTAAAAATACCTTGAGACAAATGACAATGAAAACACAACTGCACAAAATCTATGGGATGCAGCAAAAGCAGTCCTAAGAGGGAAGTTCATAGCGATATAGGCCTTCCTCAGAAAAGAAGGACAATCTCAAATGAACAATCTAACCTAGCACCTAAAAGAATTAGAAAAAGAAGAACAAACAAAACCTAAAGTCAGCAAAAGGAAAGTAAAGATCAGGGAGGAAATAAATAAAATAGAGATTAAAAAACAATAGAACAAAAAATCAATCAAAGCAAGAGCTAGTTTTTTGAAAGAGTAAACAAAATCAACAAATCTCTGGCCAGGCTCACCAAGAAGAAAAGAGAGAGGACACAAATAAACAAAATAAGAAATGAAATTGGAGACAACCAACAACACAGAAATACAAAAAACCGTAAGAGAATACTATGAACAACTATATGGCAATAAATTGGACAACTTATAAGAAATGGCCAAGTTTCTAGAAACATACAGCCCACCAAAACTGAATCAACAAAAAACAGATCATTTGAACAGACCAATCACTAGAAGTGAAATAGAATCAGCAATAAAAAACCTCCCTGCAAATAGAAGTCCAAGACCAGATGGCTTCACTGGGAAATTCTATCAAACATACAAAGAGCTCATACCAATCCTTCTCAAACTCTTCCAAAAGATTAAAAAGGAGGGAATACTCCCAAACTCATTCTATGAAGCCATCATCACCCTGATACCAAAGCCAAAGACACTACCAAAAAAGAAAGCTATATGCCAATATCGTTAATGAACACAGATGCAAAAATCCTCAACAAAATATTAGCAAAGAGAATCCAACAACACATAAAAAAGATCATACACCATGATCAAGTTGGGTTCATCCCAGGGACACAAGGATGGTTCAACATATGCAAATCAATCAACATGATACACCACATCAACAAGAGAAAGGACAAAAATCATATGGTCATCTCAATAGATACAGAAAAAGCATCTGATAAAATTCAACACTCATTTATGTAAAAACTCTTACCAAAATGGGTATAGAGGGAACAAATCTCAACATAATAAAACCTATTTATAACATACCTACAGCCAGCATAATACTCAACACTGAGAAGCTGAAAGCCTTTCCACTAAAATCTGGAATAAGACAAGGATGCCCACTCTCACCACTTCTATTCAATATATTATTGGAAGTCCTAGCCATAGCAATTAGGCAAGAAAATAAATAAAAGGGATCTAAATTGGAAAAGAAGAGGTAAAACTGTCATAATATGTAGATGACATGATACTAAATATAGAAAACCCTGAAGTCTCCAAACAAAAACTACTAGAGCTAATAAAAGAATTCAGCAAGGTAGCAGGATACTGGATTAACATACAGAAATCAGTGGCATTTCTTTACACTAACAATGAATCAACAGGAAAAGGAAGTAAAGAAACAATCCCTTTTAAAATAGCATCCAAAAAAATAAAATACTTAGGACTAAATCTGACCGAGGAAGTGAAAGGCTTATATGTGGAGAACTAAAAAACACTGAGTAAGGAAATTAAAGATGATTTGAAGAAATGGAAAGATATCTCATGTTCTTGGGTTGGAATAATAAATATTGTTAAAATGGCTCCACTACCCAAAGCAATCTACAGATTTAATGCCATCCCTATCAAATTACCCAAGACATTTTTCACAGAACTAGAACAAATAATCCTTAAATTTATATGGAAACAAAAAAGACCGAGAATTGCCAAAGCATTACTGAAGAAAAAGAATGAAGCTGGAGGAATAACCCTCCCAGACTTCAGACAATACTACAGAGCTACAGTAATTAAAACAGCATGATACTGGTACAAAAACAGACATATGGATCAATGGAACAGAATAGAGAGCCCAGAAATAAACTCACAAACTTTTGGTCAATTAATCTTTGACAAAGGAGGCAAGAACATACAATGGAGTGAAGACAGCAAATGGTGTTGGGAAAACTGGACAACTACATGTAAATCAATGTAGTTAGAACACTCCCTCACACCATACAAAAAAATAAACTCAAAATGGCTAAAAGACTTAAACAGAAGACAAGACACTATAAACCTCTTAGAAGAAAACTTAGGCAAAACATTATCCAACATAAATCTCAGCAATGTTCTCCTAGGGCAAGCTACCCAAGCAATAGAAATAAAAGAAAAATAAACAAATGGGACCTAATTAAACTTACAAGCTTTTTCAAAGCAAAAGAAACCATAAGCAAAACAAAAAGACAACCTACAGAATGGGAGAAAATATTTGCAAAAGATGAGACTGACAAGGACTTAATTTCCAGAAGATATAAACAGCTCATACAACTTAGTAAGAAAAAAACAAACAACCCAATCCAAAAATGGGCAGAAGACTTAAACAAGCAATTCTCCAATGAAGACATACAAATGGCCAACAGGTACATGAAAAAATGCTCAATAATGCTAATTATCAGAGAAATGCAAATCAAAACTACAATGAGGTATCACCTCACACCAGTCAGAATGGCCAAAATTCAAAAGTCTACAAATGATAAATGCTGGAAAGGGTGTGGAGAAAAGGGAACCCTCCTACACTGTTGGTGGGAATGTAGTTTAGTGCAGCCACTATGGAAAACAGTATGGAGGTTTCTTAGAAAACTAAAAATGGACTTACTATATGATCCAGCAATCCCACTCCTGGGTATATATCCAGAAAAAACTCTAATTTGAAAAGATACATGCATCCCAATGTTAATAGCAGCACTATTTACAACAGCCAAGACATGGAAGCAACCTAAGTGTCCATCAACAGATAAATGGGAAAAGATGTGGTGTGTGTGTGTGTATATATATATATATATATATATATATATATACACATATACATACAAAGATGTGGTGTGTGTATACATACATACAATGGAATATTACTCAGCCATAAGAAAGAATAAAATATTGCCATTTGCAGCAACATGGATGGACCCAGAGAATATCATACTAAATGAAGCAAGTCAGACAGAGAAACACAAATATTATATGATATTGCTTACATGGGAAAACTAAACAATAATACAAAGGAACTTATTTGAAACAGAAACAAGACTCATAGACATAGGAAAAAAACTATGGTTACCAAAGGAGAAAAGGGGAAAGGCATAAATTGGGAATATGGGATTAAAAAATACACACCACTATATATAAAATAGGTAACAAGGATTTACTGTATAGCACAGGGAACTATATTCAAAATCTTATAAAAACCTATAATGGAAAGAATCTGAAAAAGAATGTATGTATCTGTCTGCATCACTTTGCTATATACCTGAAACTAACATATTATAAATCAACTATAGTTCAATTAAATATATATATTCATTTTATATATATATATATATATATATATGACACAAAACCACAATGAGGTATTACTTCACACCTGTCAGAATGGCTAGCATCAAAAGGACCATAAATAACAAATGCTGGCGAGGATGTGGAGAAGAGGGAACCCTAGTATACTTGGAGTGTATTATACTTAAGAGAAATAGGTCAGAGAAAGACAAATACTATATATTATCACTTATATGTGGAATCCAAAAAATAAAACAAGCAAATGAATATAAGAAAACAAAAACAGATATAGAAAACAAACTAGTGGTTAACAGTGGGGAGAGAGTATCAGGGAGGGGCAGGACAGGGGTAGGAGATTAAGAGATACAAAACTACTATGTATAAAATAAATAAACAGCAAGGATATATTGAGCACAGGGAATATAGCCAATACTTTATAATAACTTTAAATAGAGTATAATCTATAAAAATACTGAATCACTATGTTGTACATCTGAAACTATTATAATATTGTATATCAACTCTACTTCTCTCTCTCTATATATATATTTATTTATATATTTATGTATTCCCAAAATTGAACAAAGGACTTGAGCAGACACTTCAGAGAAAAGGAAATCCAAATAGCAATTTATAAACATAAAAAGAAGCCAAATTTTTATATTCATCAAGGACAGTCAGGTGACAAGTATAAGGAGATAATATTTCACACCCACCAAGTTTGCAAAAATTTTAGTATTTGTCAATTCTGAGTGTGGAGCAATGAACACTCTCACATACAACTGTTAGAAATGTAAATTAGTACCAGTACTCTGGAAGGTAAAATAGCATTATCCAGTAAATTCCTGGCTATAGTCTCTGTAAGAGCTCTAGCATACGTGTACCAGCTGTCACATGTAGTAAGGTTCACAGCAGTAACATTTATAACATAAAGCTGAAATAACTCAAATAACCAATAACAAATGCTGGAGAATAACAAATAACAAATCCATTGGAGAATGGATACATTTACACAGTGGAATACATTACATTTCAACAGAAAAAAAATTCAATAAAAAATAGCTACTAAAATCAACATGGATGAATCTCAGGAATATAATTTTGAGTTGGAAAAAAGTCAGAATTATATGCATAGTATATTTCTACACATAAAAAATTGAAAATATATAAATATAAATGTTTTGTTTAGGGATATATGGCACAACTATAAAGAAAAGTCAAGAAATGATAAGCAAATTGTAGGATAGTGGTTACCCTAGTAGTTCCCTAGGATAGGGATGGGCCAAGGGTAGGGGGTGGCACATCACTAGGCAGGGGCCCTCAAGGGCCTAAAATAGCATTGACAATGTTCTATTTCCCAAGTTAAGAAGTAGGTGCATGTGTTTTTGTTATATTACTTAAGCTATATATATAGGCTAATATGTATTTATATGTGTGTGTGGTTTATTTAATAACAATAATAAATAAATAAAATTTAGCCATATATTCTCTGATACTACAGTTCCACATCAAAAGTTTTTCTTAGGAAACTGAATAAAAACATAAAACGCTGGGGGGAGGTAGTGGTTGGGGGTGGGAGTGTGGGTGAGTTGGGGAGTGGTGTTGACAGAGATATTTACAATGACCCCAATCTTCTTCTGAACTTTAGTCCTCCATTTTACCTTAATGCTTCCTATGTCTATCTGAAAATCCTTCCTACACCACAAAGCTAAACTCTTAATCTCTTCTCCCTCAAATGTTTTCTAGCTTCTAACCTGTTTTTGTTAAAGACAATCATGTTCCCAGTTAACCAGAGTCCCCTCTCACCTCTCTGAACTTCCTTTATGTCAACTTTCTTTTCACGTATGCCATTTATAGCTATATTACACCTCTGCCACAAGTCTATCAATTATTTGATTATTTTTATAAATGTATAGCATCACAGCATCTTCCAAGTACCCTGTTTAAAGTACAAATTCAATAAATGTTGGTTAAAGGAATGAATGAACTGACCATTAAGAGAAAAATGAGGCATTTAGAGGTACACTACTTCTACTATAAAGTAGTAGCTAACAGCTTTTGAGCTTAGAGTATGAGATAGGTACTGTTGAAAGCACTTTAAAAATATTATCCCATTTTACAGATGACAAAACAAAGGCACAGACAAGTTAAGTAACTTGCCCAAACTTTCACTGCAAGTAAGTGTCAGGATTTGAACTTGTTACTTCAGTTATAGATGTCTGTAGAGCTCAAAAGTTTAAGCTGGAAGAGACTTATGGAACTGGGAAGGTATAAGACTCAGAGAACAGATAAGAGAGGGCAAAGTGTGAAAGGAGAGAAAGTTTAGAATAATAACTTTGGGAGAACACCCTAAAAGGACTCAAGTTTCTACTGATACCTAGAATATTTGAGAACATGTCAACAACAAGGAAGAGTGAAGAGGTGATACCTTTGAGTTAAGCTGGGCTGTCACCTCCAAAGGTTTCTGCCTGCCTATTTTCTCCTCACTCACCTGAGCACAAGCCTTTTGTCAGCTCTCTCTTCACCATCCAGGGCTCCTTCCCTTGTTCCAACAATAATATCACACTTGGTTTAGAAAAGCAAAGTCCTGTATATATGAAAAGAAAAAGAATTTGCTCATGCTGTAGATATCCCGCAATTCACACCCAGTTCTTTGATCATCAGGGAAGAGGGAGCTTATAGTAAGCCAGAGAAGAATGTGATAAGGACACATATTCAAAGGACAGCGAGGCTGAAGCTTCTGACATAGATTAATAATAGACCTGTTTACTGCCAACTCCACAAATATTAATCCGTTACTTTAGCACAGGCAGCAGACCTTGTGCTTGACTGCACACCAGATGCTATCCAAAAATTCACAATGGTGGGAGCAAAGTGCCCATTATGAGTAGAGGCTCATTTATGCAAGAAGATATTCTTACCCAGTGATACCAAGATCCTGTAGTTCTCCAACATCACATTACTGTACAGATGCCTTTGAGAAGAATTTAGGCAATCCCACTCCTCTCGGGAGAAGTCTACAGCCACATCCCTGAAGGTCACCAACTCCTTAAAGGAAATAAATAAATAAATAAAGTGAAATAACCTCATCTCTTTCCATACTCACCTCCTTCGCTGTGCCCCAGGCACTGGGACTCTCAGATGTTACATCCTCAAATATGTCAGGCATGTTCCCCTTCAAGGCCTTTGTACTTCTCAGATCATTCTGTACAAAAGTAGCAACACTCTTACCCCAGTTCCCTATTCCCCTATTTTTCTCCATTATCATTAATTATTTTGTTATTTATTGTCTGCCCCCCACCTCCACTAAAGTGTAAAGTTCATGAGAGCAGAGTATGTTTTCGTTTTGGTCACTGCTATATCCTCAGTTACAGAACAGTATCTGGCACACATGAGGCATTCAAATATCTGCTGAATAAGCTGGATTAATGAATGAATGGTTTGGAAAGTTCAAGAAGGCGTAAGAGGGTCAAAAATGAGACCAGAAAGTGCTTGCTGTATCTCCAGAAATGGTGCTATACCAAGCAAAACAAATCATCAACTCCACTAAAATTCAAATACTTCAATCCAGACTACCTAAATTTTGTGTAAAGAAATGACTATACCACTCATAATACTGCTTCTGCCTATAGGAACTGAGCAAAGTTCTTAGAAACTTGGAGCTATGCTATGATTCAGCTGGGTGCCAGGTTTCTATAATGTGACCACTTGATAAACTAACATACATTATGTGTGTGGATATATATACACACATATAAATATACATATACATACACACACATACACACACATATATATATACACACACATACATTTTTTTTACAGAATTAGAAGAGGTGAATCTGTCAAGGCAGAAGAACTTTTTTATTGTGCATTTGACACAATTTTGTCATAGTTTAAAAAATTTCTCTACAAAGTAAAAATTCTTAAAGTGTTTTTCAACACTCAGTTACTTTTTTTCTTATTTAATTATATGCAGTAGTTTGTGAATTACTCCCTCTCCACTCTAGCAATACCATCCCTCATATATTGCAGAAATGCTCCTGTTAAGGTTTGGTTCATATGTATACATGCTTCCAAAAATGTTTTCCTTAGCTTATGTAAATATGTATAACAAATGTATAATTTTTTTTATATGACACACATTTTTTCACTGATTCCTTGAGTTAATTTATACAATCAATGAAAATAATTACAATGCTTAAATTTTAACCTTAAAATATTTGACCTCTAACAAAGAACCTCTTAAAATATTTGACTTCTAACCCAATACTTGGTTTCAAGATCCATTCATAATTATAATCAAACCAGTCTATAGAAAGTCAACAGTTTCCTTCACTTTTTTGCCCTTTCATAGAAACATGGCTCCCAGCGGAGAAGACTAGTTCCCCTGAAGCCCTGTCATGAGGTGACAGTCTTATTTCTCACATCCCTTGTACCACAGCACGCGGAGGTGAGGTAGGTAACCTCTTTGCTCCTTATACTTGTTTCCATACCATTACTCAACCCTCTTCCCTAAAAGACACTTAGTTTTCAGTCTTATGAAATCAGGCCACTATCCCTCCTTATTTTAGTTATCTGTCGAATCCTCATAGATACCAATTCTGTCATTCCTTGAACCCTTCAGCATCTGGCTCACCGTCACGCTCTTCAATGCTACTCCCATTATACATAATCTTTGGTCATTTCAATATCCATATAAATAAACCTCCCAACAACCTGGCCTCTCAGTTCTCTGACCCCCTCTCTCCTCCAGTAATCTCATCCTCCACATTTCTACAGTCACTCACTTCCACAATCATGCCCTAGACCTTGTTGTAAGTACCAAACCCTCCATAATCTCAACTTTCCCACTCTCACTTCCACTTCCTATATTCCAATTTTTGCCCTCTTGGTACCCTAATTAGGATAATCCTTTGCCCCCACTAGAACTTACAAATCGTTGATCTTACCGTGTTTTCACTGTTCCTCATCCCCATGTACCTTCAATTCCTAGAACAACCATTTGTTATAACCATCCCCAAGCATACACCCTCAACTTCCCTGCCCCCTCTGACTTCACTGTACTCACCTGGTTAAACCACACGCATCACTCAGCATACTCTTTTTCTGTACCCTGCACAGTTGAACTTTGCTGGAGAACTCAAACCAACCATGCTAACTGGTCTCACATTATATTCATGATCACTAACTTCCAGTGGGCCAAAATGATACATTTCTATCTACTTACATGATACATTTCTTTAGTCCATTCATTTCCCCACTCTCCTAAACCATCATTTGATACTTCTCTCTCCTCAAATAGTCAATACCTCCTTCCTCATCGTTATACTCAGCTAAAGATCTTGTTTTGTTTCACTGAAAAAATAAAAGCCATTCTAAGAGAACTTCCATGAACTCCCACATCTACACATCAACTTGCATCTGTGCCCATATACTCTGAGTTGATCCTATTATTGTAAATGAACAGCCCACCTTCCTAGCAAAGGCCAACCCCTCCACTTATACAGCAGACCTCAGCTCGTCTCAGCTACTTAAGCAGTGTCCAAACAATTCCCTCCTCTCTCCTTTTCATCTTCAATTTCCCTTTCTAGCGAATCTTTCACATCAGCCCACAGACATACACCCATCTTAAAAAAAAAACCTTGACCACAGTTTCTCCTTCAGTTACCACCCATATTTCTTCTTCCCCTACTACTAAACTATTTGAAAGAGTTGTCTATACTTTCTATTAATTCCCTCCCTGCAATGAAGAGGAATGACATAATATGATGTAATATTAACAGGATCACTTTGGCTGCTCTGTTGAGAATAGACTAAAGGCAGTAAGGGTGTAAATTAAGAGACAAGTTAGGAGAGCACAGCAATAATCCAGGTGAGATGATGGTTTAGGCCAGAATGGAAACTGGTGGTAGTAAAAAGTGCTCAGATTCTGGGTATGTTTTGCAAGTAGGACAAACAGAACTTCCTGATAGAAGACTTTTAGCTTGAACATCTGAGATGGGGAAGTATGTAAGAGTTTTCTAACTGATTTTCCTGTTTTTGTCCTTTCAACTTATTCTCAATAGCAACCAGAGTGATCCTTAATGGGAATCAGATCATACCACTCCTATGCCCCAAAACTTCCAATGGCTCATTTCACTCAGTTTGAGACATTTGAATTTGAGGTGTCCATTCCACAACCAAATGAAGATACTGAGAAGGTAGGTGGATATATAAGTCTGGATTTCTGGACAAGAGTTCTGGGCTGTATACAATTTGGTAGTCGTTGGCATATAGATGGTATTTAAAGCCATGAGACTAGATGTGATCAACAAATGACTGAGTGTAGCTACAGCAGAGAGGAAGACAAGGACTAAGCACTCTTAGTTAATTAGGTGCTTAATAAAAATTTGCTTAATGAATGAACATTTGGACAGAGACTGAAGTTGGTCTGTATCTGGGGGAACAGCATTCTAAGCAGACAGAACAGTAAGTGCAAGGCTATGAGTTGAGAATATAATCAACTCGGTAGAAGGAAGTTAGTGTAACTGGAACTGAGTGAGTAAGTCAGACAGAGTGAGAAAAATTAGATGAGGTCAGAGGCACAGCCAGGGACCAGATTATGTAGGGCCTTGTAGGCCAAGGCCAGGACTTCGGCATTTATCCTGAATGAGGTGGGAATCTATTGGAGGGTTTAAGAAGTGACATGATTGGTTATCCAGAAAAGTTTCCACAGAAGGACAATTAATGTCTGCTTGTCTTGAAAAGCAAGAAAATATTTCAGAAAAGAGAAAACACCAACTCACCTGGTACATAGCTTTAATAAGTCCAACAGCCATTCTTTCCTCCCCTTGGCCCTTTTATAGGGAAATGGCAGTGTCCTTAGATGAGTGAGATGGGGAAGAGAAGGTGAGAAACTAGGCTTTCCTTGCAGCATTCAGAATCACCAGCCTAGAATTTTTTGGCTTCTCTTTCCTTCTGTTGCACCCTTCCCTCCAATGGAGAGAAAGCATAATGGAGACGGGTCCCTACATCACTTGTAGATTTATTATTTTAACAACAGATTTTCTAGATTTTACAAACAAAAGACTCCGATTAATGCAATCGTTTGCATAAAGAAACACAGCTAATAAATAACAGCACCAAAATCAGGTAAAGGTCTTTCTGACTCTACTTTCATCTCTCCAGTAGATCAATGGTTCTGAAACTTGGTGGCACACTGGCATCACTTGGCGGCACACTGGCATCACTTGGCTAGCTTAGATACTGGTGGCAGTCTCAGTTCTCCGACCCCCTCCCCCGCCACACACACACTCACACTCACACACACACTCACTCACAGATTCTTAAAAACTACAGCGCCAACCACCATCTTACACAAATCAGTCAGCGGCCATGGATACGGGCAGTCTCACACTGTCACCCTCTCCCAAAGCCCCAAGCCTCAAATACTAGAGTATCAAAACCGATGGTCTCACTCACACACTCCAGTCACAGAGGCCGAGGATACAGGAACAGTGGGGGACAGAGAGTCCCTCCCACCCCGACTCACAGTCTCACACTCTGTGGCACCAACCATCGGCTCACTCGCACCCACAGTCACACAGATACCATGTGAAAAGGCACATCGGGTGACAGGCTCACGGACCGAAGGTATCAACCACCGTCTCACGCAGAGTCACAGAGAAGGCCCGGGGAACGACGTCCGGGTGACCCACGGTCCACTCCTCAACCCACTTCCTACCTGCTCAACTGAACTGCCGGAAGACCGGGTCCCTGCCCGGAAGGCTCGGGTGACCTCCTCTCGGGCCCACCTCCTGCCCCGAATCTGGTGGAACCCAGCCTCTGCGGGCCCGGAAAGAAGCGCCTCGGCCTCCGGAGGACACAAAGGGGCCGCGGGCCCAGTGCTCGCGAGGGCCACTGGGAAATGTAGTCCTGACCAGAAAAGGCCCCGGCGCAGCAGAGTTAACTGCCACAGCTCCGCTCCGCTGGGAGCGCGTAACACCGCCCCATCTGCCCCGGCTCCGGCCACGCCGACCTCTCCCTGGCCCTGCAGCGGAGGCTGGACGTCCCAATCGATTCCTCCCAGCTCCGAACCAGGGTCCGCCGAGCGTCACACCAGTCGGCCTGGGACTGAAGTGCGCAGGCACAAGCGCTCTGTTCACCTCCCTTAGCAACCCCGCGGAGAATTGAAAGCCGCAGGGGGCGGGGTTGGTGTGTGGGCGCGGCTAGTGCGCACGCGTCTACGTAAAGAGGGTGAGGAGCGAGTTTCTATATTGGAGCTGAGGGACCCGAAAAAAGTGTGGTGGGGCAGCATAGAGTTGAGTGCGCAGGTGCATTATGCTTCGGCCCAGTACCACCTCCTCTAGGGCGTTCTTGCCCAGAGAAAGGTTTACTTTGAAGACAGGAGGGGAGGGGTCAGGGCAGAGAGTGTTGTACTTTGCATACGGTTCCTGTATTTGTGATTTGGTGACAGTGGGTGTCAATGTGTCCCCGTTTTCCTAAAATGAGTCTTCTACCAGGTATCTTCAAAATTCCCTTACTCCCTACATTCTGACAAATGTCACATATCCAAGAGGCTTTCCCTAATTACACTTCTTCCAGACACCCCTTCAGCTCTTTAACCTGACTCTATACCCTTTAAGAACAAGGATGTTTATATTTTAGGTATTTATTTAAGTTTCTGTCACCTGACTGTGAGTTGGTGCGCGATCCTTTGATTCTGTCGCATTGTGTGTGTATGTATGTGTTTCTGTAAGAGTAACTATGCAAAACTCTGTGTATTGGGGTGAGTCTGGTGCATTACAGTGACCATGTGTGTGATTGTGTTATTGTATGTGTGACATTTGCATATGAGAATGTGCAATGAGAGAAAGGGACTGACTGGTGGATAGTGGAGTAGGATCGTGGTGTGATAGCGTGTGTGGCAGGCTGTGAGGATTAGACTAATGGATGTGTATTTGTGTGAGGAATTCTGCCCTGTGGTATCCGATTAGAAAGCACCTACTGTGTGCCAGATGCTGTTTGAGGTGCTAGGATAGACACAAAGAAAACAAGCTTTAAAAAAAGATGAACAGAATATTAGTCAGTGAAAGGGAAAATTCAAGAGGCCTAATTTATGTGTGTTTGGGTAACAAAAAGAAATCTTGATCTACCCAAAGAATGAAGAGCACCAGAGATGATAACTACAGGGTTAACATGTAAGACTATTTTCTTATTATTTAATTCTCACCAAAATACAAATTACTGTTTGAGCAAAACTAAAAACAATGAAGTTAAGGTTGTATATATTAAGGTATATTATACTTATAAACAGTTATAGAAGCACCTTGTATGACAACAGTAGCACAAAGGCTAGGAGAAGAGAAGTAAATGGAAAATAACTATTGTAAAGTTTCCAAAATTCTATGGAAAGTAATATAATATCACTTTAATGGATAATGTGGTAAGTGGAAGATGTGCACTCTCAGGCCTAAAGCAACCACTAAACCAACAAAACAAAGAGTTATTGCTAATTATCTACAAGGGAGATAAAGTGGAATCATAAAAAATATTCAATCCAAAAGAAGTCAGAAAGGAGACGGGAACAAATAACAGGTGGGAAATAAGTGGAAAGATGGGAGGTTTTTATCAATTATCAGATTAAATATAAATGATCTGGAAGCTGGAGGAGCCGATGGTTCCTTGGTGCCCAGGACTGGCTGGGTGGAGAACATCAATCCAGGAGAGCTGAGGGTGGAATGAATCACGCCAGTAGTCCCAGGAGGTAGAAACACTGTGATCCACACCTCACAAATGAGGAAGCATGGCCCAAAGAGGAAAAATTGGGTTTGATGGGTGTCAAATCAAAAGACACAGCCAAGCCATAGAGCAGGATAAGGAAGGATTCATTACTTGCAGCAATCTGGCTTCATAGAAGATAGCTGGAGTCTCACATCTGCTTCTGCATTGAATCTGCTGCAATATATTGCTTAGGTTGAAGTATATGAGGAAAATCCAACCTTATATGCACCTAGGGTGGACCACACCCACCTCATCAGTAATGTGATACACCACTGGCTACAGGCAAAGGGGCTCTGAAAGAATCATGGTGGGGTAACAGTGAGGGACATGAAGAAGAGTGGGCTCATCTGCAGGGGTTGGAAAAAGGAAAAGCTGGAAAAGAAAGATGTGAGTAAGGTGTCAGCAGAGGAATACAGTATATGAATTGTTTTTCATGCCCTAGATCCACACCCTCTTCTTTTTATAACACAAACCCAGTTTTCCTTAGGGGACGTAACTTTTCCTTTATTCAGCCCATATGGTCTGACTTAACCTGATTCTTAGACTCAAGACCGGGTTTGTGACCTCAACCTGGGCAATCAAGAATTACATTCTCAATGGTTGGTTCAAGAGGTGCAGGAAAGCAATCAGGTTTACCAATGAATTTCACTCCTTTGGGTTGCATTGAAATGATTGTGGGGAGAATCGACAGCTGGGTGAGTGAGAAGCTGAGAGGTCAGCACATGCTTCCAGCAGTAATCCTGGCACCACAGGTGGCAGTAACAGAGGGGGAATGCTGGGAAGTGGCAAGGAAGGGACACAGAGTGAGCAGAGGATTGAGTCCAATTCAGTTGATTTTAATTTTCTAAGCCAGTGACTTCCATCTTTTGCATAAACAATTTGAGTTAGGTTCCTTTTACTCACATCCTAAAGAGTCCAAACTAATAATAGAATACCCTGGGATGGTCCAGTCACCTCTTCAGGTAAAACTGGAAGTGAAGCAAAGACCAAAAGGCCATTATTAGTGGGGATTCCTGCACGAGGACATTTTGCCTAGATTCTTTATGCTCCTCCATCTAGGTCCCAGCTAGATTCCCACCATAGCTAATCAGTGTCGTCTTTTTGTTTGAAAAAGAAGAAATGAGAGAAGAGGGAGGAAGGAAAGAGGAGAAGGGAAAAGGAAGAAAGATGAGATGGAAAACTCATCTTCCAACCACAATGAAAAGCCATCCAGAAACAGAGGAAAAACACTGATAACTGGGAGCCCAGTGATGAGTATTTACTCTATTCTTGCTATTTTTGTGTATGTATGGAATTTTCCTTACTAAACAGTTTTTATTTTTGAAGTAAGTGTGTGAAATCATGGATCACCTGGTATGACATGACATGATGAGAAAGGCACTTCACCTCTGTGGTGTTCCCCTGCACCCCATAATCCCTGTCTAATCATTAGAAAAAACATCAGACAAACCCAGCTTGGGGGAAGTTTTACAGAATAATTGACCAGAACTTTTTTTACAAGTGCCAGGTTATAGGAGACATGGGCAGACCAGAGAAGCCTAAGGAGGTGAGACACCTAAATGCAACGTAGGGTGCTGGAATGGAAAAGGATATTGGTGAGAAAACTGGTAACATCAAATAAAATCTGGAATTTAGTTAATTTAAATATATATATGATCTGAATATCCCAGTTAAGAGGGTATCAGATTAAACATTTTTATTTAATTTTAATTTCTGTTAAATACTTAAAATTCTCTTAAGCATTTAAGGAATAAATGATAACAGTTCCATGCAAACTTTTCCAGAATATTGAAGAGAGGGAAATTCATTCTGTGAGTTATCTAGACAAAAACAATACCCATCTCTCCCTCCCTCGCAAAAAAAGGTACAGACCAGTATCCCTCATGAACCTATTTTCCAAAAACTCTTAATAAAATTTTAGCAAATTAAATCCAACAAGATAAAACATTGATAAAGCAACAATGGTCAAGTGGTATTTAACCAAAGAATGTAAGATTTGTTTAAGGTTTGAAGACCAGTGTAATTCACCTTATCAACAAACTAAAAGAGAAAGACAATACATATTACCATTTCAATAGATGCAGAAAGAGCATTTGACAAAATTCAACATCCATTCTTTATAAATACATATCAGAAAAAGAAAAAATATCTTCCTTGACTCAATAAAGGCCATCTACCAAAAACCATTTCACTTAATAGTACAAAATTGAATACTTTCCTTCTAAGATCAGGTACATGGCAAAGATAGCCACTGTCTCCACTTCTGTTCAATCTTGTATGGAAGGTTTCGGTCAGAGAAACAAGGAAAGAAGAAATAAATAGCATATAAATTTGACAGTGTGATGAAGAGCCTAATATCATTTTTTTTTCTTCTGCAATGTGTTTATTATGTGCCAAAAAACTACACCACAGCTTACTCCACACATCTGTAAGAGAGTGCAGTCTTGCCTGCATATACTAATTAGGTAGAGACTTCACACACAGATTCACAAAACCCTTATATCATTTTTTCATGTTTGCCTGTTTATAGCTTTAAAAGAAAAACCAAGAGGTTTATTTAAACAACAAGGTGCTTTACTTGAGGGGAAAACTATCTAGGATTCACTTCTTTTAGAGTAATTTACCCCTACTTTAAAAAGACTGCCTTACTTGTAACATTTACATACGAAAGAGTCGTTAAAATTGTTCTTGGTTTAACAATGATAAATGAAGAACATTAGAATTCTCCAGTTGAAAAAAGTATGCAAGGATTTTTATATTCCTTTTTTTGTTGTTAGTGAGAGCAAAATAACTTATTGGAATATAAAGATAAGAGCTGACCAAGTATGCCACTAATGGAAAAGGGGTATTTTCACAGAACCAGTGTCTTCCCTCATCCATTTCCATTTAATGTTAATCAAAATGTCGCCGATAGATGCAACCGGTGTTCCAGGTTCTTGTCCCGTCCCAGAAAGAATTCAGAGACAAGACTTAGAGGTTAAAAAGGTAAAGTGAGGCTTTATTAAAGGATGGCTAGTACACTCTCAGGGGAGAGCGGGCAGGCTCAGGTGAGCAGCTGCCCTGAGTTTCTTTGGCAAGTTAGTTACACAGGGTGTAAAAATGAATGGGCGGAATATTCATTGGGGAGGGAAGGGTTTGGGGTCGTATTCCCTGATTATCATCCCAACTCCACCTTCCCAAAGGGAGGAGGGATTTTTGTCCTTATTTAGTCTGGGTCGGAAGTGTCATGGCGTCAGTGCATGATGGGTACTTCTGATCTGCAAGGCTAATTTTATTGAAATGAGGGCATAATGAGTAAAAGGTTACATTTGGACACTGGAAATTCCTGCCTTTTCTGACCTTTCTTTGTTGGTCTCCAGGCCAAAAGGTGTGGTCCCTTATCAGCCCAAAGATTCCAGCTTTTTTCCAGCTTTTCTTTCTCTGCCCAAGGATCCCTGCTGCTCACATGATGTGTGGTTTCCTGCATTTGGCCTGTGCCCCTCCTTTCTGCCTAATTCCTGCCATTTGGTCTGTGTCCCCCTTTCTCTGCTCATATCTAGCTATCTGCCTGCTCTAACAAAAACATACCATAATTTTTAAAAAAGCAATATGCTTGTGCATACACCAGTTACTTTATGTATAATAAAGGAATGGGGAAGAGGAAAGATAACTGTATTGTAGCAGTCAGGATGCGGTGGAACCAAATTGCATTCTTCTAATTGAGAATATCCTCTCTGTAGGATCAGAGTTTGGGAGTAAAATGGCAGGTTTCTTTTTTGGTAGACAACTCTTTTCTGCTACTGGAACACATCAGTTCTATCTTCATCCTCCATTTCTAACTGTGTAGGTGAGTCTGTTTTGTTGATTGGCTGCTCATCATATTGGATTTTGATCTGCCTACTTGACAAACCCTATTGTTCCCAGTAGGCTTTCATTTGTACTAAGTGGTGTATGCCTCTTACTCTTAATCTACACCACAGAACCACCCTGTCCTGCCACCTTCAAATTAATATGACCATGGTTCTCTGTCTTGACTACTTCCTTGGTCTATTTGTCAGCCATGGCAATCTCTGGGGTCTTCCCAGTGGCTGAACCACCAGATCCTCACCAGACATGCACACAAGCAGCCTCAGAAGCTGCAGAGGAAGCTGCTCATAGCTTTGACCTTCATGCCTTCTTTCTATTGTGCCCACGATCTGGGCAAGCTCAGGCGCTCTCTTTTGACATAAGCAAAAGATTTAAACTAGTCTACAGGAGGTTTAAACCACAAAGAATCTGCCATAAAAACTGCACACCAATTTCCTTTCCTTGCTCTTGCAAACCATTTGCGGACTTTCTTGGGAAGACTGCCTTGCATTTCCTAGAAAGCTTCACTGTATGAGCAGTGAAACTTTTCATACCCTCTTGGTGTGTGTGTGTGTGTGTGTGTGTCCTCATCAGTCTCCACTCCCCAACCAAATTTTGGGTGAAGGTCCATCCTGTACCTGCAGGTCGTAATAGGAATAGATACCACTGTCTTTTTTCACAGATGACATGATCATCTATATAGACCATCCAATGGAACCTCCACAACTGTCGCAGAAATACTAGGTGAGTTTAGCAAGGCAACAGACTACAAGGTACAAAAATCTACTGTATTTCTTATATACTGGCAATGAACAATTAGAAATTGAAATTTTAAAAAGTACCATTTACAATGCATCAAAAACTCTGAAATACTTAGGGGTAAATCTGACAAAAGATTTCATTACTTGTACATTAAAAACTATAAAATATTGCTGAGAGGAATTAAAGAAGATCTAAATAAATGAAGATATATATTGTGCCTCACAATTATGAGATTCACTATTTTAAAGATGTCACTTCTCCTCAATTGATCTATATAGTCAGTACAATCTCAGTGAAAATTCCAGATAGGTTTTTTAAAAAAAATAAATGGACAAATTCCTTCTAAAACTCTTTGAAATGAAATTTTATTTTCACACACACACAAATGTCTATGAATGTACATAGTAGCTTTAGTTGCAACAGCCAAAAGTTGGAAACAACCCATATGTCCTTCAGTTAGTGAATGGCTAAACAAACAGTGTTATATCCTCATGGAATTCTACTCAGCAACAAAAAGGAATGAATTACTTACACGTGTAACAACATGTATGAATCTCCAGGGGATTATGCTGAGTCAAAAAGTTAATACCCCAGTTACATACTTTATAATTCCATTTACATAACATTCTTGAAAGGTAAAATTATGGAAATGGAGAACAGATTAGGGCTGCCAGGTCTTAAGGAGGGGGTTGAAGGAAGAAGGGAAGTAGATGTGGCTGTAAAAGGACAACATGAAGGAGTCTTGTGATGATGGAAATATCCTGAAAGTATCATTGACAAAGTTGTGATGCTGTATAGAGTATTGCAAGATAATACCATTGGAGGAAATTGGATAAAAGGCACATGGGATCTCTTTGAATTATTTCTTATAACTGCGTGAGAATCCAGAATTACTTCCAAATAAGAAGTTAAAAATTTGAAAAAGGTAGGCCAAAAAGAAAATGAATTCTAAGGTGGTAGACCGAAACCCAACTACATTAAATGTAAATTCACTAAATATGTCAAATTAATGAGTAAGATTGTCATTATTTATTTTAAAAATAATACTGTTTAATAAGAGACTTTAAAAATAAAACAGATTAAAAGCAAAAAGATAGAAAAAAATAGTATGCACTAGCCAAAAGAAGGATGGTGAAGCTATAGTAATATCAAAACAGATTAAGACATGTAAGCTGACTATACTTGAATAAAAAATATATACATATGAAAAAACTTAATCCAGAAAAAAACCAGATTGAGACAAAAAGCAGTATTATAAATAAAAAGTAAATTCCATAATTTCATATTGGATCAATCCAACAGGAAACTATTACAACTCTAAATATGTACCATCCAACAAGAGCGCTTTAAAATATATAAAGCAAAGCTTAACAGAAATAAAAGCAGAAATAGACAAATCTACAAGTATCAAAAAGGAAATCAGGAAGCTGGATGGACATAGAACAACCAACTCTGTTCTCTTCTCACCTCTTAACAAAATAATTAGCAAAAAAGTAATTCTTATAGTAGACAGAAAAAAAAAGACTGTTGGTAAAGACATGTAAGACTAAGCAAAATTTATTTAGAGGATATGTTCTCTCTATGCAGTGTTTGGGAGCCCCTTTTCCCTTCCCAGAAACAGATTCTACTCTGAAACAGTGCCCATTATCATCTAGTGAGAAAGGAAGACTGTCTTCTACTGCTTCCTAGAGATAACAGTCCTATGGGCTTTGTATACCTTCCTGGTAAGTTTATGAGCCAGAAGCCTCTCTGATACCTTCAACGACTGTAAGTTCCTGCTGTTTAGCATGCTGTAGTCTGCAGTATTTTGTTCTGTTAACATACCATAGCACAAAAGCACAGATTAGTGTTTTCATAGATATTTTCTCCATGTTGGTCTCTATTGCAAAATTACTGCAGTGAGTCTTCGACATTCATTGTGAATTGTTTTTTGATTCTTCTTAAGTCAGAGCAGAACTCACATGAAATGCTCAAAATAATTATCAGGTCTTTGGGGCAGGTGTGACATATAGTCTGGTTTGCTGGATTCTTAGGTTTTTGTTCCTGGTTCCTTCTCTACTTTTCCCCTTCCACTTTTCCCTCTTGATGTCGGGGCTATTTGAATTATTGACATAAACTTTCATTTCATGGCTCAATGTCTTTGCCTTCTTCAACATCTTTCTAAAGTACCTGTATCACCTTTGTCCGTGTAACACACACCGAATGTGGAGTAACAGTGTTAAAAAAAAAAAAGGCATGGGTGTTTCCAGTAATACACACTCACAAATCTCTAATTTTTTTCCGTTTCATATTTTGGTGAGTCTGGTTTATTGATTTAACCTGTTAAGTTTCAATATTGCAACAGGTGTCCGTCAGAAAAGCAGAAACATCGACAAAGAATGGACACAAGCACACTGGGAAAACTGCAGGGTCAGAAACAAGAGGTCACTAGAACAGAGGACGCGACGATGCTAACACAAACGGTCGCAAATTCGCACGACCCCAAAGTCAATGGACTTCAGAGTCTCACTACGCCGCAGGCTCCCCAGATTCCACGGCTGAACTCTCCCCGACGCGCTCACGCAACGGCACCCCTCCCTTTAACGACCTGAGGCTCGGGCTGGCCCATCTCGTCTCGCCCCGGGGCCTGATCTTTCTCCATCTTCACCCCACTGAAGTCCAGTCCCGGGTGGAACCGGGACCAGACCGAACTAAACCGATTCAGCGGCACTTCTTTCCCTAACCAGGCACCTTAACGCTGAGAACCCGAAAATCCAGCCAACTTTAAGGAGGAAGCGACTTTTTGCTGAAAATAAATTTGGGCCGAGAAGGCCTCTGGGAAATGTAGTCCGGAACAGGAAAGCGGCGGACCTTTTCAGAGCCTTCTCAGCACCATGTAGCACTCGTAGGGTCCGAGTGCAGCACTTATGAGAGGCAGCTGCGGGAAAACGCTCAGCTGAGCCCCCTCAGCGGACCCGAGCGCCCGGACGCCGCGGCTGGCGGTTCCTACTCCCCGCCCACAGGAAGGCCAGCCCCGCCCCGGCGCGCCGCGGGGGCCTCTGGGAAGTGTTATCCTGCGCCTAACGGACCAGGGCTCGTGCTGCCCTCGCCACGGCGGGCGCTGACTTCAGTGGCCCCCTTACCTCGGGCCGCACCGCCGGTGCCACCTGGGCGGCGTTGAGGTGTGGGACTGGGGCCTGTGTCCGCGGGCTCGGTGGTGAGTCCTCGAGAAGCGGCGAGCTCGGAGTCCGGGGCTCTTTGTGCTGGGTGGAGTAGGGGCCTGCGGACCCCGTGCCTGTGTGGCTGGAGGAGGACGCCGGGCACGGCTTTGCCGGTGCGGGTGGTTCCCTGAGGCCGCGGGAGCAGCGTATGAAGGACTGTGAGCGTGTGGCTAGATAGGACCTTATTTGCCAGACACTTGCCTGTGACCGAGTGTGGCCGTGGAATTCTGTATGTAAGCGAATTTTGTGGCTTTGCTTTTTCCTTCTCTGTCGCAGTATGAACGTGGTTGCGAACGTGTGTGACTGTAGTGAATGAGAAACTCCGAGGACGAAAGGTTGAGTTCGGTGGTGTGTGTAGCTTTGCGATACCAGTTTGTACCAGTGCTTCATTTCTGCAGTTACGGTAATCGGAAATATGTTTTTATATGAGACAATAGCTCCAACACTTTGTTTTAGCGTTTATTTATTTCAAGTTTTATTTTCGTGTATCGGCCACTTTGTGTGCTTACTAATTTCATGCTCCCTGCCTCCCCCCACTCCCCGCCCCAAATCACAGAAATGCCCCTAGAAAACAAAAATCATTCATACTTCTACCAGCCACTGTCAAAATTCATTTACCATCTTTTCCCCCTCCTTCTGTGAATACATACATATGCATTCATTTATTATATATGCATAATAGCTTAAAAATTGCAATCACACTATACATACAGAACTGTAACCTACCTATGTCATTTAACAGTGCACAATTAATATCTTTACATTTAAACAATTATAAATCTACGCCATCATTTTAAAGTTTTTTATGGCATACATTTAGTGCATTTACCCCTATTGATCGGTAATTTGGTTCTTTTCAGTTTTGCAATGCTGTTATGAAGAATGTGTTTATTAGCAGCTATTTGGCACATGTTGTAAGGCACTTTCTTAATTTGAGGAGGGGAGGGGTAGGCTCTTAAAACTGGAATTGATAGGTCAAAATGTATATGCTTATTTCTTGTTGTTCTGTTTTTGTTTTTAAAGCAATCGTTTTCTTGATTGGATCAGGAAACAGCTCACCAGGCTGGAGGATTTGGCCCATACTGAGAAGCAAAGGAGTTTTCTAAACTCAAATTTATTTCTTCTTTTTAAGTCCCCCTCCCGCCTCCGAGAGACTATAGAAATAATTGATCCATCATCCAGTAACAGGCCCAGGAGATTTACATGCAATTCCCCCTTTTCTCCCCCAAACCCCCTCTCAAACTTAAAATCCTAGAAGGGGGAAAAAAGGAGAAAACCTTTCTAAACTAGCTGGAACCCTGCTAGCCATCACCACCCACCCCCAATCAGGTGAGGGAAGTGTGGTTGTGTTGAGGGTAGGAGGGTGGTTATTCCACCACAACCCCCCCACCCAGCCTCCTCTCTTACCACACACACCACCCCTTTCCTTTCAGGTATAGAATCACTTAAGATTTGGGTAAAACTCCCCTCTCTTCCAGGAGATGCTATCTGGAAGCTTTTAGAGGGTGGGGGCAGAGGTGGGGATAGAGGAGGAAAATTCCCCCCAAAAGGCCTAAAGGAGTCATCTCTTCACTCAAAACTGCTCGACATCCCCCCCCCCCCCATTAACCTTTGGTTAAGACCTCCTGCTTATGGCAGCTAAACTTTACTTTGCATAACTAAGATTTGTCTCAGAAGAAAGGGGAAGGAGAAGCCGCAGCTCTGGCCCATTCTCCTTCACCTCACCTGCTCCCACCCCCACCCCCAACCCTCCAGCTCACGGCCTCTGAGTTCCTGAGTTTTCTCACTTTGAGGAGCCACCGAACACAAAGACCCAAATCTGTATATACTTATTAAAAGTTTCCCTACGTCTATCCAATTATTCTCCTATAAGTTTCCAATGATCTATAGTATTATTGGTGTAGTATAAGATTGCCTATATTCAGACACCTTTGATAACAATGGTTATCATTAATATTAGTAATCTTTGTTAACCTCACAGATGTAAAATAATTTCCTTAATTTGTGTTTGATTACTACTGAAGTCAAGCATTTAAAAAATCTTTTTTTAAGAATTATATGTTTTCTAAAGTATTTTTCTAAAGCAGTGTTCTGTTTTCAAATTTCTTTTCCAGGTTCTCCGGGTATTAAGGATTTATTCATTTATCCATCACCACCGTGACAGGAATAATTATAGATGCTTGGGATATAACATTGGACAAGAAAGACAAACTCTCTGCTGTCATGGTACTTACATTGTTGTGGGCCAGATAATAAATGAGGTAAGTAAATTAAATATACATTAAATAGTGAAAAATTTTAAGAGAAGAAGTAAAGCAGGATGACATACAAAATCAGGGATGAGAGCTGGAGTTTTAGATGGAGTTGCTAGGGAAGGCAACCTGAAAACATAACATATGAAGGAAGTGAAGGAGATAGTAACACATAATTGAGGGAAGAGTGAACAACTGTTATAAAGGCCCTGAGGTGAGAATGTGCCTATTATGAAGAGGCTGGTGTCACTGAAATAGAGCAAATGAGAGGGGGAGTGGTGAGAGATGGAAGAAGAAAGAAAAGTGGACGGAAGAGCAGATCACATTGGGCCTTAGGGGTCATATTAATGATCTTGGCTTTTACCCTGAATGAGAAGGGAAGCTATTGTAGAGTTTCAAACATGTGAACGATACTATCCGCTTACAATTTAAGAGGCTTTCTTTGCTCTGATTAGAGGATTACGGGAAGAATAGTGGAAGAGGGCAGGGACAAGGGCAGAGGCAGAGAGACCAATTAGGAAACTGTTGCGATAATTTGAGGAAAAGGTGTTGGTGACCTGGACCAGAGTAGTAAAAGTGGTGAGAAGTATTCATGTACTGGATATAATTTAAAGTTGGAGCTGATATAATTTGCTGATAGCTGATGTGGAGTGTAAGTAAGTGTGACAAGGTGGCACATTATTTTTTAATCTGAGCAACTTGAAGAATGGAGTTATTAACTGAGAAGGGAAAGTGGGGAAAACTGACTTGGGGCATAGGGAGATAGTGAGATTGCAGTTTGAAATATCGTATGTGAAATATGAGATGCCCATTAGACATTCAGGTGGAAAAACGAAGTTGGCAGTGGGATATACAAGTCTGAAATTCAAAAGAAAGATCTGAGACCTAGGTTGGAGACATACATTTGGGAATTAGCAGTATATAGATGATATTTAAAGCCAGTAGACCAAATGAGATCACTTAGAGGGTAGGGAAGATGGCAAATGGTAGAGGTAAAGGACTTATCTCTGGGTCACTTCAACATGAAGTCTGGGAAGTGAGGAGGAACCAGCAAAAGAGACTGAAAGGGACTAGCTAGAGTGGTTGGAAGGAAACTAGGTGAGTATGATATCCTGGAAACCAAGGGAAGAATGTGTTTTAACAAGAACTGTGTCAGATGCTGCTGATCAGCCAAGTAAAAGAAGACTGAGAAAGGAACATTGAATTTAGCAACCTGAAAATTGGTTGGCGACCCTGAAGAGCAGTTTCAGTGGGGTATGGGTCTAAAGAGAGAACTGGGGAAGAAGAATTTGTGATAAGTATAGACAACTCTAAGTTTTTCCCTAAATGGAAGGAGTGAAATAGAGTAGTAGATGAAGTTAAGAGGTATATCATAACTCTGTTGATATACTGATTGAAATGGTTCAACAGAGAGAGAAACTTGATGAAGCAGAAGAGAAAGGGGAGAAATGCTATAGATTTGTAGCCAGAGCAAATGTTAAGAGAGCAAAAGAATAAAATAATCACTTAGGAGAATGGGACAGAGAACAGGGTAGAGAAATATAATATGATTTCCAGGCAGCATTGAAGACCTACTTGATGTTAGTTTTTGTGAATTTAAAGTGAGCCTGTTCTACGTGGTTTAAAAATTTTCTCCTGCAGTGTTCATCTGTATGGTTGTAGCCACAGAAAGGGTAGGGGAGAGTTAGGTTTAACCAGAGTATTTGTCTCAACTTGGAACAATGTGAGAGAGAGGCAAGGGAGTCTAAGTTAGCAAGAATTAATTGTACTGATTGACCATGAATTCCAGGCCAAGTAAGTAGAAAAGTGAGGATAGGAAAGGGGTGAGGGGCAATGAATAATTGGTAGAACGAAGGAGTGGAAGTTCCTGATGGTGTTGAATGATTGTTGGATTGAACTACTAGAGGAAGTAAAGCAGAGAGATAGAAGGATATTTTTCCCTTCAGTTGCCAAATGTTCAAAATAGAACAGTTTCTCTTTTTACCACCATACTTGTTTTAGAAAACATGGAAGATTGTCATCTTGTATTTCAGTAGGGGTTACAAAATGGTGATATTCGAATTCTATCATTCCTTCTTCATTTACTAGCTGGCATATTTTCCTAAAGAAAAAATTTCCTTCATCCACTCTGGTTACCCTGAGGTACAGTTTGTACAGGAAAGGCAGAATAAATTGATTCTTTCCCTTTATAGGTTTTCAGGCTATTGAATTGGTTCCCTAGGATCTCCCAGTGAGTTAATCATTTTACTATTAAACATACTCATCGCTTTTAGCATATCTGATATGTTTCAAACCATTGTGGTTATTTTCTTTTTGAAGCTCAAATTTTCCCATCTTTGGCTGTCTTTTCAAGGCGGCTTCTAAGTCCTTTTAATACATCTCCAGAAGTCTTTGATAATGTCTTACACTTCTGCTGTGACAGTTTTGTTCGAAGATCATTTTGAATGTTTCCTTCCCTAGGCATGGAATCAGGCATTTCTGTGTGGTGCTCTGGTTCCCTTTAGTGGGTAATGGTATTGTGAGACCATAGTTACGGTGTTTCTTGCTACTGACATGATCATTGTTTCTAGGCTTTTTTTTTTTTTTTTTGGTGGACAGAGCTAGGAAATACATTTTTTAAATTGTTTTAACAGCTTAATTCACATACCATCCATTTTACCCTTTAAAATGTACAATTTAATGTCTTCTTAAAAAATATATTCACAAGGTTGTACACCCATCACCATAGTGTAATTTTGGATCATTTTTGTCCTCCCTGAAATAATTATCATTCCCTTTAGCAGTCAATATATTCTCCTGCCTCCTCCCAGTCTAATCAACCACTAATCTGCTTTCTGTCTCTATAAACTTGTCTCTTCAGATATTTCATAGTAATGAAATTGGACAATATGTAGTCTTTTGTGACTGACTTCTTTCACTTGGCATGTTTTCAGTGTTTATTAATGTTGTAGCAGGAAATATATTCTTAACAAAGTAGGCCTCATGAGTTCGTATTGCTATTTCTAATTTAAAATTTTATAAGGAGTTTTTACTTTGGTTTTATTTTTGTATCTTTTATTTCTTCACCTATCCATCTATCTATAGATCTATATATGTGTACATAAATAAGATAATTCAGAGGAATATTATCAGTACTTACAATATTCCAACTGCAAATAATTTAATACTTCTTTATGGATTCATTTGTCCTTGGGATATATCTCTCTAGGGAAGTATAGCCCAATTATTGTGCCTAAAAGTAGCTAGAACTAATTTCTCTCTGTACGGTTAAGCCACAAATATGATATATTATTAGATTCATTTGTTTTACTTTTGCTTTTGATTTTTATGTATGACTTTTAACATTGGTTTTAATTTTGTTTTATAATTATATAAAACATTTACATCGTTGGAAAGTCAAATACACAAAACAAAGCATTTTAAAGTATATACAAAACAAATACACAAAACAAAGAGAAGTCTTGTATAGTTTGAAATCAGGGAGTGTGATGCCTCCTGCTTTGTTATTTCTCAAGATTGCTTTGGCTATTTGGGGTCTTCAGTGGTTCCATATAAAATTTAAGATTGTTCTACTTCCCTGAAAAATGCCATTGGACTTTTGATAGAAATTGCATTGAATTGGTAGATTGCTTTGGGTAGCAAGAACATTTTAACAATATTAATTCCTCCAATCCATGAGCCACAGAATAACTTTCTTTTTGTGTCTTCTTCAGTTTCTTTCATGAGTGTCTTGCAGTTTTTATTGTATAGCCTTTCACCTCCTTGGTATTTTATTCTTTTTGATGCAGTTGTAAATAGAATTGTTTTCTTAATTTCTCTTTCTTATAGTTAATTATTAGTGTATAGAAATGCAGCAGTTTCTATATACTGATTTTGTATACTGCAACATTAATGTATTCATTTATTAGTTCTAACAGGTTTTTTTTTTTTTTCTTTTTTGGCAGTCTGTAGGGTTTTCTGTGTATCATGTTATCTGCAATTAGTGAAAGTTTTACTTCTTCCTTTTCATTTGGATGTGTTTCATTTCTTTTTCTTGCCTAATTGCTCTAGCTAGGACTTCCAGTACTATGTTGAATAAAACTAGCAAGAATGAGCTAGTTTTCTGTCTTGTCCCTAATCTTAGCAGGAAAGGTTTTAGCTTTACATCGTTAACTATGGTATTAGCCCTGGGCTATGTCATATATATATGTAACTATATATGTAACATTGAGGTATGTTCCCTCTATACTCACTTTGTTGAGAGTCTTTATCAAAAATGGATGTTGAATTTTGTCAAATGCTTTTCTTGTATCTGTTGGGATAATCATATGATTTTTATCATTCATTTTGGTAATATGGTGTATGACATTGATTTATGGACATTGAACCATCCTCACATCCCTGGAATAAATCCCACTTGATCGTGGTGTATGATCCTTCTTTATGTTGAGTTCATGTTTGCTAATATATTGTTGAGGAATATGGCATCATGTTCATCAGGAATATTGACCTGTAATTTTCTTTTCTTGTGGTATCCTTATCTGGTTTTGGTATCAGGGTAATGCTAGTCTTGTGAAATAAGTTTGGAAGTGTTCTCTCCTCTTCTATTTTTTGGAAGATTTTTTAGAAGGTTTGGTAGTGATTTTTCTTTGAATGTTTGGTAGAATTTGGTGCAGCCAATTTTTGTTTGGACCTGGATTTTTGTTTGTTTGAAGGTTTTTTATTACTGATTCAACCTCCTTACCTCTAATTTGTCTATTTAGATTTTCTATTCATAATTCAGCCTTGGATTGTTGTATTTTTCTAGGAATTTATCCATTTCTTCTAGGTTGTCTAATTTTTTGGTTTATAATTCTTTGTAGTAGTCCCTTATCCTTTGTATTTTGTGGTATCAGTTGTAACATCTCCTCTTTCTGGTTTTGTTTGAGTCCTCCTTTTTTGTTGGTGAATTTGGCTAAAGATTTGTCAACTTTGTTTGCCTTTTCAAAGAATCAGTTCTTGGTTTCATTGATCTTTTTCTATTGTCTTCTTAGCCTCTTTCATTTTTTTCTGCTCTGACCCTGTTATTTCCTTTCTTCTGCTAAGTCTGGGCTTTTCTAGTTCCTTGAGATGTAAAGTTAGGTTGTTTATCTGACATTTTTCTTGATTTTTGAGGTAGGCATTTATTGCTATGAACTTCCATCTTAGAACTGCTTTTGCTGCATCCCATAAGTTCTGCTGTGTTATATTTCCATTTGTCTCAAGGCATTTTTAATTTTGCTTTTGATTTCTTTGGTTGTTCAGTAGCATGTTGTTTAATCTCTACATATTTGTGAATTTTCTAGTTTTCTTCTGGTAATTTATTTCCAGTTTCATACCAGGTAGTTGGAAAAGATGCTGGATATCATTTCAGTCTTCTTAAATTTGTTAAGACTTGTTTTGTGGTCTAACATATCGTCTATCCTACAGACTGTTCCATGTGCACTTGAGAAAAATGTGTATTCAGGTGCTTTTGGATGGAATGCCTGTATATATCTGTTAAGTCTATCTGGTATAATGTGTTGTTTAAGGCCAATGTTTTTTTTATTGATTTTCTCTCTGACAATCTATCCATTGATGTGAATGGGGTATGAAAGTCACCTACTCTTACTATATTGCTACCTATTTCTCCCATTAGACCTGTTAATATTTGTCTTATATATTTAGGTTCTCCTATGTTGGGTGTACGTATATTTACAAATGTTTATTGTCTTGGTGGATTGACCCCTTTATCATTATGTAATGCTCTTTTTTTGTCTTTTATTGCAATCTTTATTTTAAAGTCTGTTTTGTCTGATATAAGTCTAGCTACCCCAACTTTCTTTTTGGTTTCCATTTGCATGGAATATCTTTATGGGAAAAGACAGACTCTTCACTTGCAGTCTGTGTGTGCCTTTAGGACTAAAGTGAATCTCTCATAGGCAGCATATAGATGGGTCTTGTTTTTTTATCCACTCATCCATTCTGTCTTTTGAGCATAGAATTTAATCCATTTACATTTAATTACTGATTAATTACTGATAGATTTGTACTTATTGCCATTTTGTTAATAGGTTTTTGGCTGTTTTTAATTCCTCTGTTACTTTCTTTTTCTTTTGCTCTCTTTATGGTTTGATGGCTTGCTTTATTGGTATTCTTAGTTTAATTTCTTATGTTTTGTGTATGTACTCTAGGTTTTTGCTTAATGGTTACAATGAAACTTACATAAAATCACCTATATTTATAAAAGTCTAAGTTGATAGTAACTTAATTTTGAATATATTCTTAAACTATATTTATACTCCCCCCACCACTCATTTAAAAAAAAATCAGATGCTTCGCAAACTTGCATGTCATTATCCTTTTGCAGGGGCTATGCTAATAATCATCTCTGTGTTATTCTAATTTTAGAATATGTACTGCTGAATTGAGCACTGAGAAGTTTCTCTTGATCTGTCTTCAAGTTCACTGTTTCCTCAGTCATTTTGTGTCTACTGATGAGTCCACTGAAGGCATTCTTTTTTCTTTTTTTGGAGTTCGATCAGCACTTAGCAATTTTAATTAAAAAAAATCTCAGAATAATTTCAAACTCACAGAAAAGTTGCAAATATAGTACAAAAAATCTCCCATGTTGCCTTAGATTCACCAACTTTTTTTGAATATGAATGTGATTTCTTTAATCAAATGATAAAATATTAAATAAATCTTTAGCACAGAAATACTAAAAATCTTTGTAATCCTGCAAACACAGTGAATCAGTAAGTTGTTTTTCAAGCCTTCAAGTTTAGTGGAATTGACCTGTCATTCAAGCTAAAGCACATCTTTGGCTTCCTAACATTGCCAAAGCTTTAGAAAGATTCACCAACTTTTAATATCTGTCTCTGTCTCTCTCTTACAGACACACACACAATTAATTAGTCTTTTCCGAACGATTTGACTTCAAGCTTCAGGCCTAATCTTACATCACCCTAAATACTCCATTGTGTATTTCCCTAAACAAGGACCTCCCAAGAAGTCAGGGAGTCAACATTGATAAAACACTAGCATTCAAAGAACCTATTCAAATTTCAGTTTTGCCAAATGTCCCCAAAATATCGTTTTTAGTTTTCAGGCCCAGGATTCCTTCATACATTACATTTAGTTGTCATGTCTCTTTGGCATCCTCCAGTCTGGAACAGTTCCTCAGTCATTCTGCCTATCATGTCCTTGAGAGCTGAAAAGAATACAGGCCTTATATTCTGTAGGCTGGTTCTCACCTTCATTCCATTGGATGTTTGCTCGTGCCCAGACTCAGGCACGCATTCCTGACAAACTTTGATTTTCTCATTATGTCAGTTTGTCCCATCTCTAGTGATATTAATCTTGATTATCTAGTTATGTTGATGTCCTCACTGTAAAATTATTTTTCTTTTTAACTGTTGGGAAATGTTCCAATATTGTTTTGAAATCCTGTTCCTTACTGAAACTTCACCCATTCTTAGCCTCCATTGACAACTTTAGTCTGAACGACTATCAGGTTGGTAATTGATTTTCTATTTATATTATTCTTTTTACATTTATTGGTCGGCATTAAACTGCAAAGGATGAACTTTTCTTTCTCCCTACTGATTTATATATCATGATGAGGTCATGGATTCCTATTTTATTCAATAGGTAATAATCTGTTACTGTAAATACTTTCATACTCAGTTTGTCCCCAGTTTGGCCAGTGGGAGCCTCTTTGAGCCAGTTTCTTTATCCTTTTAACACGGCCCTATCAGTTCTTGAGCACTTCCTTAATTTCCAGCATGAGATGTTCTAAGCTCATTTTTGTAGTTTTCTTGCTCCAACTGTAAAATCTTTCATTTCTTCAGAGAGTCTTGGTTCCTCTTTTTTCCCATATAAATATTTTTTGAAAAATTTGAACTTTATTTATTTTTATTGAAGTATAGTTGATTTACAGTATTGCTGGCTTTTTCAGGTGTACAGCAAAGTGATTTAGTTATACATATATATGTATATATCTGTATTCTTTTTTTAATCCTTTTCCATTACAGTTTATTACAGGATATTGAATATAGTTCCCTGTGCTATACAGTAAATTCTTGTTGTTTATTTTATTTTATTTTATTTTAGGGGGAGTGGGTAATTAGGCTTTTATTTATTTATTTCTTAATGGAGGTACTGGGGACTGAACCCAGGACCTCATGCATGCTTAGCACTCACTCTGCCACTGAGCTATACCATCCCCTCATTGTTTATTTTATATATGGTAGTGTGCATCTGTTAATCCCATACTCCCAATTAATCCCTCCCCCCATTCCTCTTTGGTAACCATAAGTTTGTTTTATATGTCTGTAAGTCTGTTTCTGTTTTGTAAATAAGTTCTTTTGTATTATTTTTTAGATTCCACATATGAATGATATAATATTTGTCTTTCTCTGTCTGACTTAACCTCACCTAGTATGGTAACCTCTAGGTCCATTCATGTTGCTGCAAATGGCATTCTTTTATTCTTTTCTATGGCTGAATAATATTCTAGTGTGTGTGTGTGTATACATACCACATCTTTATCCATTCATCTGTTGATGGACACTTAGGTTGCTTCCATGTCTTGGACTATTGTAAACACTGAGGTCCATGTATTTTTTTGAATTAGAGTTTTCATTTTTTCCAGATATGTACTCATGAGTGGGACTGATGGATCATATGGTAGCTCTATTTTTAGTTTTTTAAGGAACCTCCATACTGTTTCCCATAGTGGCTGCACCAATTTATACTCCCACCAATAGTGTAGGAGGGTTCCCATTTCTCCACACCCTCTCCATCATCTGTTATTAGACTTTTTGATGAATGGACCTTCTGTCCAGTGTAAGATGATACCTCGTTGTAGTTTTGATTTGCATTTCTTTGATAATTAGCAATATTGAGCATCTTTTCTTGTGCTTGTTGGCCATCTGTATGTCTTCTTTGGAGAAATGTCTATTTAGGTTTGTCGTAGTTATTTTAAACTCATTGCACAAACTTTTATGTACCCTTTCAAATGTAAGTTACTGTGTTAGGCTATGAAGAAGCCATGTAAGTGGTCCCTGCCATAAGTGATTCACAGTCCTAGGGGGAAAGAAATTTAAAAATGCTATTGCAAAATGATAAATGCCATGTGTTGGGTGAGCTCATGAGATATAGGAGTAAGACAGATACAAATAGAGGGATATCCCAATCAAGGGATAAAGTAGTGCTTAATTTGACTTCTTTAAAGACAAGAAAAGCCTTGGTCAAGTGAAAGATGGAGCTTATCACTAATCAGGAATTGATTTCCTTGTAGAGGGAAATGATAATGCAGTAGCTTGAAAGAGTGAATGCACTATGGTTTTAAAGAAGGGCAGGTAGCTATAAATGGTCATCCCCAATCATGTGATTTAAACGTATTGTCAAATGGGATGTTAGGATCTGGAATCCAGGGACATGTGGGAATAGTGGAGAGAAGATTAGGGAAAAGTTGGGGTGGTAGTGGAGAGAAAATACTCATTTATCCACCATGGAGCCATTTCGCCAGTGTGTAAGCTAGCTCAAGCTATGTGGGGGATTGCTTTTGGGAAATGCAGCCAGCGGTAGGGCTCTCAGTGATTTTGAGGTTTTTAGCAAAATTTGGAATCAAGCAAACAGGGATGGTGGTGGTGGTGGTGGTGGTGGTGATGATGGTGATGATGATGATGATGATGATAATGATAATGATAATGATACAGATGCCCAAGTTGTTACATGTATTTTAAGGGTATCAGAGCTCATTTCAGGAAGTATGCATAATAGTTCAGAAACTGAACAAATGGATATCCGTCAGTAACTTCAAAGCAAAGAAGGGGAGAGGTGGAGAGGGAAGGGGGCGGTGAAAAGAGTGAAGGGGCTCAAAAAGTACAAACTTCTAGTTATAAAATTAAAAGTCATGGGGATGCAACGTATAGCATGGTGACTATAGTTAATGATAGACTATTGACTATTTGAAAGTTGCTGAGAGAGTAGATTTTTTTTTTCTTACCACTGTCAATAATATCTCATACACATCACTCACACACATTTCTCCTTATGTCTTCCTCAGAATATAATTATGTCACCATTTGAGTTAAATTCCCATTTAGTTTGTACTTAAATATTCCTTTTTAAATGTCTCAATACATTAAAATACCCTAGGTGTGTTGTCAGTTCCATAATCTTCTTTGTGATTGGCTTTCATGAAGCTGCTTCATGTGAACTGCTTCTCTGATACAGAGCTATTAATAAATTCATGGGACATCCCCTTCATATGTACTCCCCTTCCTATCCACCGTATGCCTGAGCTCCACATAATGATAGTAGTCATCTCTATACCTGTCAGCACCTCTGGGGAATGTATATTCTTGGCCTTTCTGATCCAAGCATCATTTTGCTATAGAGTGACTGTTAGTCTACCTTGTGGTACAGGTTTCTGAAACCACAAAGCAAGACTTGTCTGATGGCTTTTGTTCTCCTCTCCAGCTCTGCCTTCTCAGGCCCAGTCCATTCCCAGAAAGAAGAGGAAATGACTGACTCCCAGGTAAGTTTTAATGAACGTTATTTGTTCCCTTCCTTATTTTCAGTGCACTTTAAGGGTATTGCGGTAATCCATATGGTAAACTGGAAAATCCTATACAGATAAAACATAGTTTCAGAGGAAATAAATTTGGAAGATTAAGACCAAGAAAGAGTTAAAATATGATTATGCATTCATTCAGAGAGATTAAAGTTGGGCTTCAATTTTGAATTTTGTTGTTATAGGTAAAGCAGATGCATAATTTGCATTGTACATAAGGATAAAATGAAGATTTATTAGCAGAAGTAAGTTTTACATTGGCACCTAGGTCAGTGAATACATTATAGTGTGACTTCCTGTAGTTGATAAACTCAGCTTTTCTGATGGTCTGCTTTGATCAAGAACAAAGCAAAGATTATATGTCAAGATAGCTCAGCGTTGGAAAGAATGCAAATGAACATCAGTGGAAAAAAAAAAAGATAAGTTATACTATTTCATGCACTGGGATACTACCCACCTCACCACCCACCCCCCACACACGCAAAGCAGATTGCTGCTGCTTAAACAGCATAGTTAAATTCACAAACGTGAAGTGAGAGAAACCAGAAACAAGAGTACATTCTGTGTAGTTCCATTTATATAAAATTGAAAACTGGAAAAACTGATCTCTGTGAGAGAGAATAGTGGTTACCCCTGAGGAGGTATTTACTGGGAAGGGACATGATGGAGTCTCCTAGTGTGCTGAAAATCTTCTGTATTTTGACTTAAGTGGTGGGTAAACAAATACATAAATGTATAAAAATGTCTCATTTGTACACTCAAAATGAGTGCATTTTACTACATTCTATGCATGTCATACCTCCTTTTTAAAAAAGCCCTAGAATATCTGAAGAAATAGGTGGAATATGTCTTTCAGGTGACCCTATATAATTATTTTCTTCCATGTGCATTTGCTATAGATTTGGCCACAATCTAATCATTTCTGGTAAATTCTTATAATTTTAGCCCACTAGAATGTGAACAGAGTGTATCTTTTATTTGGTTTACTGCTGTATCTCCAACCCCTAGAGCATTGGCTTGGTATATGTGGTTTTTGTGAATATTTGTGGTTTTAATGAATTGAATCCATTGTTCCTTACTTCTTTATTTTACTCTCAGAATAAGTAAAATCTGCCTTATCTTCAAGGATATTTCCTTTTCCTCAGAACCTCATCCTTTTTCTTCAAACTTCCTTTGGAATCTTTCTCTTTCAGTTTTGTCCGGCTCTCTTAGCTGCTAAACAGATCTCACTTTACTGCCTTTTCACTCTTAGCTCAAAGCTTTGCTATACTGAGATAGATAATGTATTTCTTTGACCAAGTGCCCCTATCTAGTATCTCTGTATCTCTAGTATTTTCCTCAAACTGAGTTAGTTTTCAAAGTGAACACACCTGTGTAACTAGCAGAAGCACTGAATCAAGAAATAGAGCTTTACCCTAACACCCATTAAACTCCTCCTACACCTTTCCAAGTCATTATCCCCATGCCAGGGGTAACCACTGTTCAGTTTATATTACCATAGGTCATTTCTGTCTGTGTTTTAACTTTATGTGATCTATGTACTTTGTGTCTGGCTTCTTTTGCTTAATATTTTGTCAGATTCATGTCGAATTGTTGTATGTAGCTACAGTTTAGTTAATCTCATTACTTTATATCATTCAATTATGTGAATAAACCATAATTTTAGGTATCCATTCTATTACTGATTAGCATTTGGGTAGTTTTTATTTGAAGATAATTAAAACATTGTTCCTATGAACTTTCTTACAGATTTTTGTTGCACATATATGCACATTTCTTTCTACCAAAGTAGAATTGCTGAATCATAAGTTATGCTTTTATGGGTAAATCAGAAGTTACCTTTTATGATACTGCCAAATAGTTTTCCAAAGTGGTTGTCCAAAATTATACTTTTAACAATATATTAGCATTCTGAGTTACTCCAGGACAGCCATCTTGAATGTATTTTCTACAGTTACTAAAGCTTGGGTTTTTTTGGCATAATATCAAACTCATAGGCAATAAAAGGGAAGCTCAACTAAATATGAGTATATAACAATTACATTCTCCTTTTTTGATACAATCATCATATAAATTGGCAAAACTTGACAACAGTTTCAGTAACAGTTATGGCGGACCTAATCTGGTATTTAAATACATATTTATAAACCAAATTATAATCCAGTGGAAAACTGCATATAGGACATGAAAAAGAAATCCACAGTTGGAAAAATTAAAAAGAAGAAATACTCAATAAAAATTGCAAATAATAGTAAAACTAATTTCTATTGTTTGATACAAGTTTTACATGGATTATCCTATGTAGTTTCCATAAGGAGTATATTTTCTTTTTTTTCCCACGAGTTAGGAAATTAGCACAGAAAAATTAAGGTTATAGGTAAAGGTGTAGTAGAATCAGGATTTAGTCCCAGGTGGTGTAACTGTGAAGCCTGTAACCTTAACCACCATCCTGTGTGGTCTTAGCCTCCCTCATTATTAATGAAATGCAAATAAAATGATTTTTAAAACATAATCATCAGATTAGTCCCATTTTTAAAAAGTTCATTATATCTCAGAACCGATCACTTGTCAACATTTCCAAGGATCTTGTTGTAACCCAGGCCATATCATCTTTTACCTGGAAGAACTTCAGTAACTGTTTGTTAATCTCTCTGAATACATTCTTGACCATCTATACTATAGTCCATTCTCCAGAGAACAACCAAAGTGAAGATTTTAAAATGTGAGGCATTAACTTCTCCACTTAAAATCGCCTAATGGCTTCCCATTACACTTGGAATAAAATTCAGATTTCTTACTGTCCTTTACAGAACCCTTCATGGTATGCCTTCTGCCTGTGTCTTTATCATTATCTTGTGCTACACCCTCCCTCATTCACTGTCTTTCAGCTTTTTCCACACTTGCAATGGAGTTTATCCCTTCCTTGGAGGCTTTTGAACATGCTATTAAAGCTAGCAGAAAAGACTAAAGTTCCGACTCAGTTCCCTCTCACTCAGCCCTTTTGCTCTATTCAAATTTTAGGGAGGACAGTTTGCATTACTCAGCTTACTGATTCAGATATCAATGTCATGTAGAAGTACCCTCACATAGTGTTCAGCCAAATGTCTGGGCAACTTGTGAGCCAGTCAAGTTGACACATAAGAGTAACCATTGCACTATCTTATTTTATCTTACATATTCACTTGTTTATGTTTTCATTTATTTCCCCCAACTAGTATATACATCCCAAGAGGACCAGAACTTATATCGTTCTTACTGCTATATCCTTAGGCTCTAAACCAGTGCTGTGCACATTTCAGTAACTTATTGGCTAAAAAACCCATAACTCCAGGGCTCAATTAAGAATTATTTTCTCATTCTCTTCAGTGGCAGTTAATATTCATAATGAAAACTTCAACTACTATTAGACCCTCAAATTAGTCTTTGAGCTATCAAAAAAAGTTTCAATTAATTAATTCTCTTGTCCTATTGCTTTAACAAGTAGTGGAAATAGAAGAGTTGGGATTTAGGAGGTATTGCTAAGACTGAATGAAATGAACTTATTGACACATTGTACCTAGGTGTTGGAGTAGAAGTAGGAATGAAAACTTATTATTACAGTTCTGTTTTTGGAAAAAAGTGGTTAGTGTTGCCATTAACCAGGATAGAAAAAGTTAATAGCAAAAATTCCTGAATATTATGTTATTACACATAAATCTAATATGGAATAGGTAATGTTACCTGAAATAGTTAACTACCAGTGGCAAACTACTAATTGGATTCTAGGTAGTATATGATAATTAGAAAAGCAAAATTTTCTGTTAGAGAAGAGTATAGTTTTTCAGTCTATCAAAACATCCAAGATTCATTAAAGTTTAAATTTGTTAAAAGTTTTTTAAAAAGGAAAAGGCTATTCATTAATATCAGGTAAGATAAGATTCAAGACAGTAAGCTTTAAACAAAGAACAGTGCTTTAAAATGAAGAGTGCAGTAGATAATAGAGATAAATGGTTAAGACTACTTCTATACCAAATAAACTTCAGAAAATTTACTGTAATACTGTGAAAAATAAGAAGAAACATATCAGTAGGAAACTTTAATTGATCTGTGTTAGCTCATGATAGACACATAAGGTAGACAACAAAATAAACATAACTACCAATAACAATTTGACAGAGCTAATTGATTGTCGTGTTATAGCCTGGAAACAACATCCCTTTTTTAGATATGGAAAAACTAAAAGACTGACCATATATTAGGACTGAATGAAAGTAAATTTCAAAAGTACAAACTGTGCATGTTCCACAGTGCAATTAAATATGAAGTTAATAATAAAAATTCAAAAAGAAGACACTCCCACATGGAAATTTTAAAACTAGCATAAGCAATTCAGATCAAGAGAGATTAAAAATTTATGTTACAGAACATCTAAGAAAGTAATGCACAGAAGAAAACCTACAGGCTGAATAATAATGTTAATAAATATAAATAAAATGAACAAAATATAGAGCTCTAGAAATTAGAAACAACATGAGAAAATAGAAGAAGGAATTGGTAAGAATAAAATTGAAGTCAGTGGGTTCACAAATTGAACCAATAAAGAGCTGCTTTTTCTTCCATCTCTCTGTCTTCTCTCATCCTTTTATTATTTTAAAATCTAAGAACAGAGAGGGAATAGAATAAACAACCACATACCGAATACCTGGAATTAGCATATTTTAATATTTTGTCATTTTTGCTTTGAGATTGTTTTTCAATAAATAATTAATTACAGATACTCTGTCCCCAGAGGCAATCACTCCCATGAATGTTATGTATATCAATAGAGTCCATGGTTTTACATTTTTACCACAGCAATTTGTGTATATACATATTATATAATGTTGCTCTGTGTTTTAGATTTCTAAGTAACTGGAAACATAATGGACTGACAGTTCTGCAACTCACTTTATTTACTCCATATTGTTTTCAAGACATATTCATGTTAATATGTGTTCCTGACTTTGTCTTTTTCCTTTGTTTTGTTTTTCCTTGTCAGTAGCACTCTATCTTAATCACCCTGTCTTTATTATAATAAATCTTGGTATTTGATAATGAAAACAAATCCTCCACCTTTGTTCTTTTTCAGCATTGCTGTAGCTCTTTATGGTGAATTGTATTTCCTTATAAATTTTAGAATTAGTCAATTTCCACAATTAAAACTACTGAGATTTTTGTTTTGAATTGAATTGCATTATGTTTACAAATATATCAACTGCAAATACGATTTTCATCATTTTGAATTCCCATGGCTGCTTTTATTCTTGCATTATTTCAAGTTCTGAATGTTCAGTGTAATGCTGAGTAAATATAGTGGCAGTCATCTCTGTTTCGTTCTTAGTCTTAGGAGTAATACCTTGAATGATTCACCACTAAGTATGATTATTTTGTGAGTTTTTTCTTAATATGCTTTCAAATAAAGGAGATTTCCTTTTATTCCTAGCCTGCTAAGAGGGTCTGTTATGAATTGGTATTAGTTGTGTCAAATAATTTTCTTATGTATATGATCTTGATCAAATAATTTTTCTTCTTTTTGAATTAATTTGGTTAATGAAAGTGATACATTTTTTATTGAAGTATAGTTGATTTACAATATTGTGTTGGTTTCAGGTGTACAGCAAAGTGATTCAGTTACATATATATTTTTTTTAGATTATTGTTCACTATAGGTTATTACAAGATATTGAATATAATTCCCTGTGCTTTACTAGAAACCCTTGTTGCTTATCTATTTTATGCATAGTAGTTTGTATGAGTTAATCCCATACTCCTAATTTGTCCCTCCCCTTCTCCATCCCCTCTTTGGTAACTGTAAGTTTGTTTTCTATGTCCGTAAGTCTGGTTCTGTTTTGTGTATAGATTCATTTGTATTATTTTTTAGATTCCACATATAAGTGATACCATATAATATTTGTCTTTCTCTGTCTGACTTACTTCACTTAGTATTCTCTAGGTCTGTCCTTGTTGCTGCAAATGGCAATATTTCATTCTTTTTAGGGTTGAGTAATATTCCATTGTATATATATACACACATCTTCTTTATCCAGTCATCTGTCAGTGGGCATTTAGGTTGCTTTCATGTCATGGTTATTGTAAATAGTGCTGCTATGAACATTGGGGTGCATTTATCTTTTCAAATTAGAGTGTTCTCCACTTTGGTAAGAGTTTCTATGATAAATGGATGTTGAATGTTATCAAGTGCTTTTTCTGCATCTATTGAGATGATCGTGTGTTTTTGTCTTTTCTTTTATTGCTGTGGTGTATCACATTGATTGATTTGCATATGTTGTACCATCTTTGTGACCCTGGGATGAATCCAACTTAATCATGATGTATGATTTTTTTTAATGTTTCGTTGGATTTGGTTTGCTAGTATTTTGTTGAAAAATTTTGCATCTGTATTCATTAGAGATAACTGGTTTTTTTAGATTTCTTTTTTGTAGTGTCCTTACCTGGCTTTGGTAGCAGGGTAATGTTGGCCTTGTAAAAATGAGCTTGGGAGTGTTCCCTCCACTTCAGTGTTTTTTTTTTTTTTAATTTGAGAAAGATTGGCATCAATTCATTTTTAAATATTTGGCAGAATTCACCAGGGAAGCCATCTAGTCTTGGGCTTTTCTTTTTTTTTGGAAGGAGAGGAGGATTTTCTTTATTGGAAAATTTTGATTACTAATTCAGTCTCCTTACTCATACTGGTCTGGTCTGCTTTTCTGTTTCTTCATAATTCAGTCTTGGTAGGATTTATCCGTTTCTTCTAGGTTATCCACTTTGTTAGCATAGTTCATAATAGTCTCTCCTTTGTATCTGTGATATCAGTTGTAGTATCTCTTTCATTTCTGATTCTATTTGACTCTTCTCACTTTTTTTTATTTGTAGAGCTAAAGGTTTGTCAATTTTGTTTCTGGGTTTGTTTTGCTTTTTGGTTTGTGTGTGGGTTTTTTTTTTCCCTTCCCCAAATCAGGTTGTATTTCATTGGTCTTTTCTGTTGTTTTTCTGGTCTATATCACTTATTTCTGCTCTGATCTTTATTATTTCCTTCCTTCTGTTAACTTTGGGCTTAGTTTTATTCTTGTTTTTCTAGTTTCTTAAGTGTAAAATTAGATGGTTTATTTGAGAGCTTTCTTTTTTCTTAATACAGGCATTCATCACTCTTGTAACTACTTTTGCTACATCTGTGTGTTTTGATTTGTTGTGTTTCTATTTTCATTTGTTTCAAGATATATTTTGATTTCCCTTGTGATTTCTTCTTTGACTCAGTGGTTGTTCAGGAGTTTGTTGTTTAATTTCCTTATATTTGAGAATTTTCCAGCTTTGCTCCTTTTATTGATTTCTAGTTTTATTCCATTGTGGTCAGAAATTACACTTGGTATGAACTGACTTTTCTTGTGTCCTATCATATGATCTATCCTAAGGAATGTTCTTTGTACACTTGAGAAGAGTATACTGCTGCTTTTGGGTGCTTTATTCTGTAGATGTCTGTTAGGGCCATACGGTCTAAAATGTAGTTCAAATCTAACATTTCCCTGTTTGACTTTCTGTTTGGATGATCTATCCATGGTTAAAAGTGGAGTATTGAAATCCCCTACTATTATTGTATTCCTGTCTATTTCTCCCTTTAGATCATTAGTATTTACTTATTTAATATATTTAAGCACTCTCATGTTGAGTACATATATGATTGTTATATCTTCTTGATAAATTGTCCCCTTTATTATTATGTAACACCTTTCTTTGTCTCTTGTTATAGTTTTTGATTTAAAGTATTTCATCTGATATGAATATAGCTAATCCTGGTGTCTCTTGGTTTCCACTTGCATGAATATCTTTTGCTATTCCTTCCCTTTGAGACTATGTATGTTCTTAAAGTGGAATTGAGTCCCTTTTAGGCAGCATATGGTTATTTTTTTTTTTCAAATCCATCCAGCCACTCTGTGCCTTTTGATTGGAGGATTTAAATATTGATAGGTAAGGCCTTATTAATGATATCTTATTAACTTTTTTCTGGCTTATTGGAGTTCCCTTGTACTTTTCTTTCTCTTGCTGCCTTCCTTTGTGAATTGATGATTTTCCATAGTGGTATGCTTCCATTCCCTTCTTTTTTTTGTTTGTGAATCTGTTATAGGTTCCGTTTTGTGGTTACCATGAATCTTACGTAAAACATCTTGTAGATAAGCCTGTGTTATGCTGATAATCACTTAACTTTGACTGCATGGAAATACTCAACCCTTTTACTCCTCCTCCCCTATTTTTACATTTTAGTTGTCTTAATTTACCTCTTTTTAATTGTGTTTTCATTAACAAATTACTGTAGTTGTAGTTTTTTAATACTCTCGTCATTTAACCTTTATACTAGAGTTAAGTGGTTAATACACCTCCATATTACAGTATTAGAGATTTTGGAATTTGACTCTATATGTACCTTTATCAGTGTGTTATATATTTTTATATGTTCTCATGCTATTAATTAGCACCCTTTCATTTTAGCTTGAAGAACTCTGTTTAGCATTTCTTGTAAGGTAGGTCTAGTGATGAACATCCTCAGTGTGTGTTTAAAAAGTCTTTATCTCTCCAGACATCTTTGGTGGATAGGGTGTTCATGTTTTGTGGAGTTTTTTTCTTTCAATACTTTGAATATATCATCCCATTCTCCCCTGGCTTAGAAAGTTTCTGCTAAAAAATCCATACTGAGTCTAATGGGGATTTTCTGCTTTTTTCTTGCTAATTTTAAGATTCTTTCTTTGCTTTGATTTTTGACATTATAAAGTGTCTTGCAGAGGATCTCTTTATATTTAGTTTGGTGACCTGTGAGCTTCATGAACTTGGATATCCAAATCTCTCTCCAGATTTGGGAAGTCCTCAGCTTTTACTTCATTGAATACAGTTTGTGCCTCTGTTCTCTCTCTATTCACATTTTGAGACTCCCAGAATGTGAATATTCTTTAAAGTCATGGAACCCCATAATTCATGTATGGTTTCTTCACTCTTTCATTCTTTCTTCTCCTTTGACTGGATAATTCAAAATTCTGATCTTTTAAGTCAGAGGTTCTTTCTTCTGCTTGATCTATTCTGATATTGATGTTCTCTTTTGCATTTTTTATTTCATTCACTGTGTTCTTCAGCTCCAGAATTTCTTTTTTTAAAAAAATTTAACAGTAATTCTTTATTTTCATCAAAGTTAGAGTTAACATTTACCACGTTGTTTCTTTTATTTTCCCAGAATTTTTCTTTGATTCTTTTTTATAATTTCTATCTCTTTGTTAAACTTTTCATTTTGTTTGTGTATTACTTTTCTTGGTTTGATTGAATTATATTTCTGTTTTCTTGTAGTTCATTGATTATCCTTAAAACAACTATTTTGAATTCTTTATTGAATGTCTTGAAAATCTCCATGTCTTTTGGATCAGCTATGGAAGATTATTGTGATCCTCTTGTGCTATTGTGTTTCCTTGATTATTCATGTTTCTTGAAGTTTTGCATTGCTGTCTTCACCTGCAGTCACCTCCTCCAGTCCTTGCTTACTGCCTCAGGAGAAAAGTATCTTCCATCAGCCCTATGGATTCTGAGACCTTCTCAGAACTTCTATGGATAAACCTGCTCTACTCTACTCTCTCCCTCTTATGGCAGGATTCTTAAGATTGTATGACTTCTCCCAATCCTGCAACACACTAGGCAGGTTGCTGAGAGCCTTCCTTTTGTTTCCCCCATTTTTTATATTCAGTATAAATTGGTACCCAAGATCCCTTTAACTCACAGTATTAAAGATATATGCTTACTAGATGAATGAACATAAACTGACAGGCTGCTATTATGTTTTTTCGTTTAGACAATAACAAAACCAGGTAAAATTTATTTTATAGCCTCTTATCTTTGTGTACTCTCAGAACAAGTTTCAATATTTTTTGTCCAGAACATCTAAGATGGATGACTTCAGATTGAGTGGGAGTATGTTACAGGAAACAGTGACATTCAAAGATGTGGCTATTGACTTCACTCAGGAAGAGTGGCAGCAATTGGATCCTGCTCAGAGGAACCTGTACCGGAATGTGATGCTAGAAAACTATAACAACTTAATCACAGTGGGTAAGGGTAGTTTCCTGTACAACTCAAATTCTGGGAGTAAAGTACCCTTTTTTCTTCAGGTGTTTCTGAAATGTGTGGAACCAGAAACATTACACTTAAGTGTGGCCTTTAGATGCCTTTGTTCACATGATTGTGCATGCTGCAACTTTCAGAGCAAAATGTCATCATTGGTTATGTTTCAGAAGGCAGCATCCCCAGAAATCATACTTATCTTGTCCTTTAGGAAGCCAAATTTCCCTGGGCTAGCCTCAATTTTTGAATGATTCTTTGTTCCTAGTATTTATGCCCAGATCTTATGTCACTTCCCTTTGACAGGATGTCCATTCACCAAACCTGATGTGATTTTCAAGTTGGAGCAAGAAGAAGAACCATGGGTGGTGGAGGAAGAAGTGTTAAAGAGACATTGTCCAGGTTAGTGGGAGGGAACCATACAGATGAGTAGGGGCCAGAACCCTTTAATGGTTAATCTGTAAGTTGTTGATCTCCCTGAAATGTTCTTCAGTGGTATTTTTTTTAAGGCTGTACAATTTTATAATGACAATTGATGTGAATTCTTTATATACCTACAATGTCATTTCTAGATAACTTTCTTAAATTCTTTCCTCAAAGCTTCTTTTCTCAGAACCTGAAAGATCAGTCAGCTTTCTTACCTGTGTGCTAGATATCAGCATTTCCTAATTCATTCCAGTTTTACTTTGATAATCATTCTAGTATTAGCATCTTCAGTCTTCTGCCCACTGTTTTACATTGGATCCTTTCGTTTTGTGTTCAGATATTCATAGAACTGTAATTGAAAGTCAGTGCTGATTTTCTGCTACCTCTAATTTTCTGCTACCTCTAATTTTCTGCTACATTTGTCAGGTATATATACATGTGCTTGTTTGTGTGTGACATAGGTGTATACATATGTAAATATATATGCATACATACATATAGATGCACCCACATATATACATATACATGCATACACATACATATGTATATTTCTAACTTGATAGATATTGCAGTGTCTTTTTTCCCCTTCAAAGAGATTATAACAATTTATATTTCTACTAACAATTTCTGCAACATAGTTTATTAGCACTTCTTAAATCTTTGCCAATTTGATAAGTGAAAAATAACTTACTATGGTGTGAATTTGCATTTCCTTTATTATAAGTGAAGACAAGCATCTTTTCATATGTTTAAAATCTATCTATATTTCTTTCTTATGAACAGTTTGGGTTTCATGCTCTTTTTTCTGTTGAATTCTTAATTTGTATGAACCCTTAACATGTTAAAGTGATCAGCCCTTTCTCTCTCATCTTTTTCTAGTTTTTTTCCTCCCGTTGTCATTGCTTTTTGAAGTACTTTTTGCAACTTGAGTTTAGAGTTCATAGAATCAAAATAACAATCTTTTCTTATAGGAGATTATCATATGGTTTTTTTCCTTTTATGTATATGGTTGAATATTATTTACATATTTATTAATGCCTCATCCTCATTTTTGCTCTGAATTTAAATAATTATTCTAACTCAGCCTTTCAAGTCAGTGTTACACTAGTTTCATAAATAATATTTGGAAGGTTTCCTTCCTGTTCTAGAACATTTATATAACATTGGCATAAAACTCCCTTAAGATTTTTGTTTAAGGGGGCCAGCGTATAGGTTGGTGGTAAGAGTGTGTGCTTAGCATGCATGAGGTCCTGGATTCAGTCCCTGGTACCTCCATTAAAAATAAATAAATAAACCTAATTACCCACCCCCCAAATAAAGTAATATTAGTAATAAAACAAACAAACATACAAAAAAGTCAAAAAATTTTGGTTTATCTTACCTGTTGAAGTTATGGATTTTGTGGATTATTTGGACCCTGTGGATTTTTGAGGGAAGTTTCTTTGACAGCTTTTTCCCATTTTTACTTTTATAACTTTTCTGTATAGGTGGTTATGTCTCTCTTGGCAATAGTTTTTGATAATAGGTTGTAATTTTCCAGAAAGCTATGCATTTAATCCTGGTTTTCACAGAGTTGAAAAAGGTGATCGCCATGTATATTTAAATTTCCTCTGTATTCTGAAAAGTTTACTATTTATTGATGTTCCTGGACCATCTGTTATTTCTTTTGTTTTTATTTTTTGTTTTTGTAGGGGGTAGGTAATTAGGTGTTTGTTTTTATTTTATTTTATTTTGTTAATGGAGGTACTAGAGATTGAACCCAGGACCATGTGCATGCTAAGCATGCACTCTGTCACTAAGCTCTGCCCTCTCCACAGGGTCATCTGTTATATTTAACAGTTTGTTTCATCTGTATTTTCAAATCTGTTTATATAAAATTACTCATAGTATTGTCTTCTTCCTTATGTCTTCCATTAATTCTGAAACATTCCCAGCATCATCAGGTATTGGCTCTCCTTCACTGGCTTAACACTCTACTTCTGAGACTCCTATTAGATAGATGCTTTTTATTTTTTCCTCAATATTTTTTAATTTCCTTTACTATTTTCTACCTCTGTACTCTGTGTTGCTTTCAGAGTGATTGCTTCAGATATATCTTCCAGTACTAATTCTCTTTTCAGTTGTGTTTATTCCTCTTTTACACTCATCCATGTTTTTTAGAAAATTTTAGGAGCATTTTTTATTTTTAGAAATTTTTGTTTTTCATTTTTGATGTTTTCTTTTTATATCTTTCTGGCCTTTGTTAATAATTTCTGTGACTTCTTCAGCTTTGTGTTTTTATCCTTTACTTCTTTAAAAATACTGCTCTTTTATATCCTGTATCTGACAGTTACAGTGTCTTAAGTCCTCAGGTTTAAATATCTTGTTTTTGATGACTCACTTAATGTACTTGCTTCTTCACATGCTTGATGATTGCTGATTCTGAATTTGAATTTTTTAAATCTTAATTTGCGATAATCTTATTGTCCTAAATTGGGTGTTGCTTTCTTCTGAAGATGATTTGCATGTGTTCCTGGTGGGTTCCAAGAGGCATTGCAAAGAGTATAAGCTGAACGTTCTTTGAAGGTCCTAGCTTTTTGTAGGAACGTCAGTTGAGCTTTATTGATGGCTCAAGGGTCTTACACTTTAGTTAACAGGGCTATTGTTTCCCTAGGTACTCAAGTCAGATCTATTGTCCAGGTTGCTTTCTTTTTTTTTTTTCAATTGAAGTATCATCAGTTACAATGTGTTCATTTCTGGTATACAGTATGATGTTTCAGTCATACATATATATTCTTTTTCATAGTCTTTTTTGTTGTACGTTACTACAAGATCTTGAATATAGTTCCTTGTGCTATACAGAAAAAATTTGGTTTTTTATCTATTTTATGTATAGTAGCCAGTATTTGCAAATTTCAAACTCCCAATTTATCCCTTCCCACCCACTTTTCCCCCAGTAACCTTAAATTTGTTTACTATGTCTGTGAGTCTGTTTCTGTTTTGTAGCCATGTTGCTTTCTAATTCTTTCTCTCAGACCTGGTTTTGGCTAATACTTGTTTTGTTTTTGTTTTGGTCATTTTTTTTGTGTATGCTGCTGGGGTGTGATTGGTGGAGAGTATTGTGGTGTTCTTGGAGATTTATGCTACTTCCAATAAGCCCAGTGATGCATTAGAATTTCTGCTTTATCCATTATCTTGTTTTGCAATATGAGGTTACCCTACTATAATTTTAATACTCAAAGTCCTTATGTAATTAATACCTCTCTCTCTCTCTCTCTGTCTTTCTTTCTCTCTCTCTCTTTTTCCCCCATTTGCATGGTGTTCCTTGTTTTGGGTTGTTTTATTTTTCTCTTTCATCTCTTTTCTTGATTCTGCTAGTTAATTTTTTAGCTTTTTTGTTTTCTCATTGTTTCTTCTTCATGGATTTATATTTCTGTTTTGAGCTCTTGATTCACAGCTAGTATTTTCATTAAGTTTATTCATTCATGGCAATACCTTTAGTCAGGGTATTCATTTACTATGTCTCATAATTGCTTTAGCTTGTATTTTTGGTTTGCTTTCTTTGTATCATGTTTCTTTTCTTTTTTCTCTTGTAACTTTTTGAGAGATCTGATTCCAGCACCTTCTCAGTTTTGAGTGAGGATAGTTCTTCCTTGACCTGATTTTTTTAAGAAAGATAATATTGGGGAAGGAGAAGGAGTGCTCTGATCTAAAGCAGGGATCCATAAACTATGACCTGTAGGTCAGCCACTTGTTTTTGTAAATAAAGTTTTGCAACACAGCCACACTCAGTTATTTACATCTTTTTTTTTAACTGTCAGTTTACTTTTTTTTTTTTTTTTAACTTTTTTTGTTTTGTTTTAATGGCGGTGCAGGGGATTGAACCCAGGACCTTGTACATGCTAAGCATGCACTCTACCAATGAGCTATACCCAACATTTACATCTTGACTTCTAATACTTTCAGATTACAGAGGCAAAGTTGAATAGTTGTGTCAAAGACTATATAGGACCCACAAAGCCTAAAATATTTACTATCTGATTTTAAAAAAAAGTTTGCCAACTCTTGACGGGTAGCAATGCATCTGTGCTTCATACTGAAGCCTTCTATTCTATGTGGTTGTGTGAATGTATGTTTAGGCTTTATTTCTTCTCATCCAAAAAGGAACTGCAGCTGCAAGTCTTCTCATACTCTGAATCTTACACTCTCACCCCAACAGACTTCTTCCTAAAAAAGATAGTATTTCAGAGTGTTTCCTTGTTTGGTTCTGGCTTCCTTAAGATACCTTGAGATAACAAGTCTCCTGTTATCAGCCTACACGCCCAAATTTCCATGTTGTAATCACGGGTTACTTAATTCTGCACTTCAAGGTGTAATATCCATTTTGACATTGTCAGCTGCTGGCTCTGCCCAGGATCAGCAAGAGCAGCTGTCTTCTCTTAGAATATTTCTTCCCCTGTTCCACCCTTCACTATATGTGTCAACAGTAACTCATTTATTCTACTTGGGGTTACAGCTACCTCCTAGGATCACTGAAGAATCAATGACTGTTCATTCTTGTTTGTAAAGTAGAAAAGAGATCAGATACTTTTTCATTCCACCATCTTAAAACATGGAGTGTTTTTGCCACATTTGATATTTTGATCTTGTCCTTGCCTCACGTCTGCTTGGATAGTACCTTAAAGACCTGATCGTACCCTCTCCCTCCACATCTTTTACTTTATTGAATTTCCTTTTCCTTGAACTGAGATAATTCAAAAGCTTAAGCTTCGTATTCTGCCTCCTTTTCTACATTTATAATCTGCGACCAAGTCTCTTATCTTTACCTGCATTACAGCTTCACAAGACTTTTTCCTTTACTTTATTCTCAGTCTGGCAGAGAGGGAGAAAAATCTCCGTTTTCGTATCTTGGAGCTAAGCAGCAACTGGGGACTGGATGTCTCCCCTTATGGTACGGTGACTTTCACTTACTCTGTGTTGGAGCCAGTTCATTATCTCTGCATCCCTCTCCCTGGTGTCCACGATGCTAGAGCCTTTCTGCTCATATTTCTCAAAAGAATGATCTCCTATCTTCTCTAGGGTGGAAGAGTGGTCTTTGTTAGTTTATACCTTTTTCTTTCTTTATTTTGTATTAGTGTGGTTTTGAGTAGTATCAGAGATAGATTCATGTTTTTATTAGACCATTTTTAAGCTTAATTTCTCATTCTTTGTTTTATCCTCTGCTCAATACTTACTCCCTAGTCAGTCATGCTAGGGGGCTCTTCCAGTTTTATATTCTAACTCTTTTATCCAGTTTTTACCTTGCTATTGTTTATTCTCATTTTAGTTACTGTTCAGAACAATTTTATTTTTTCACTTTTTAAAATACATAACACATGCTAATAGTTCAAATTTTTTTAAGTACAAAAGGATATATATTGAAAAGTAATTTTTCTTCTCTTACCCATTTCTTCCTCTATGTTGGAAGCCCATAGTATCATTTTCCTTTGAGCTATTACTTGTTTTTTCAAACATTTTTATTGAAACCACTTTAAGTTAATTAATTTGTGGATCACTATCATCTTTGCTGTCAGATGTTCTTTTCCAAGAATGTGGTATGCCTTTTGTCTTAGTTTCCTAGGGCTGCTGTAACAAAATAGAGGCTAGAAATACAAAATCAAGGTGTAAGCTGGCTGTGTTCCCTCTGAAACCTATAGGAGAAGGCTCTTTGCCTCTTTCAGCTTCTGGTATCCCTAGACATTCATTGGCTTGTGGCAGCATAACTGCACTCTGTGTGTGTATCTGTAGTGTTCTCCCTGTGTTTTTGTCTCTCCATGTGGCATTCTTTTTATAAGAACACCAGTCATATTAGATTAGGGGCTACTCCATGTGACCTCATCTTAATGTACTATGTCTGCAACGACCTTATTTTCAAATAACTTCATGGTCTGAGGTACTGGGGATTAAGACTTCAACATATATTTGATGGGGGCAAAAAATTCAACCCATAAAATTTCCATTTTTTTAAATCTTTGTGTGCATTTTAAAGTTTTGAAATAATTTTTGGACAGTTCTTATTAAATTTATTCCTAGATTTTTCATATATTTGTTATTGTAAGTGTAATCTTTTCTTATATTTTCTAAATAGTTGTTTGCATATATGAAGGTTATTGAAACTGAATATTAATTTTCTATACACAGTGAATTTAATTTCTTTTTATAATTTTTCAAGTGACTTTTGATTTTGCAAGTAAGCAGTTTCAGTGTTGACAAATAATGTTAATTTTACCTTTCCTTTCCAAATTATTATACCTCTGATTTCTCTTATTTACAGTACCCTGTACTATAATAATAGTGGTGACAGCACTCCTCTTTTTCTTATTCCTGACTTTAACTTAATGAATGCTTTGGGATTTTTCCCATTAAGTATGCTGTCAGTGGTTAAGTTGTACTGTGCTTTTTCTAGTATGTGTCTGTCTAGTTCCATTTTATAAAGGTTTTTTTATGGAAAATAGATGTTGAGTTTTATTATCTTTTTAATATCTTTGGAAATATTTACTTTTTCACCTTTGACTTATTAATGTATTTACTTACAGTAATAGATTTTCCTAATATTGAAGCATACTTATATTCCTGGAAAAAAATCAATATATGTATGATATGCTTATATTTAATGTGCTTCTGGGTCACTTTTTTCTTCTGGGTCATTTTGATATATAGAATTTTTGCATTGATACTCATAAATGAAACTGGTGTATAGTTTGCATTTTTGGTTGTCATTTTTATCATTTATAATTATAAATATTAATCATTATTAATAATATCATTATTAATATTGTTTGTTTCACATAGCAAAAAATGGTAATTCTTTTTTCCTTTTGTAACATTTCACACCGCATTAATGGATGTCTCTTAGATGTTTCTTTAAATCCCAAAGTCAATATCTCTGGGCCTTTCTTATTTGTTTTGTTTTTAGGGGATTTCTTTTCATATTTTTCTTTTTATTTTGTTGACATTGGTCTATAGTTGTTTTCTACATCTTACAGTCAGTTTTGGTAATTTGCATTTTCCAGAAAATTATTTATGTCAACCATTTTATAAAAGTGTATTTAAATAGAGTCCTGTAAAATACTTTTATGATTTTTTAGCTTCCCGTTTTTGTTTTTCTATCACTATTTCTTCTTACTTTATTTGTACATTCTGCATTCTCTGTTTTATTTTCCAACAGTTTGTTTTTTTCTTTCAGATCCCATTTAGAAGCAATCAAAGCTATTTGTATTCTTAAGTATCTGACTCTACTCATATTTCTTTTCCTAGAATTTCGTAAAGCTTAAGAAATAGATATAGGTACCTCAAATTTGATTAATAGGAAACTAGGCCATAAGCCAAAAATCAATCCCAAACATAATTTTTTTGAAATTTTTTGATATAATATTGGAAAAACTTACAAGTGATATTTATTTGCAATCTGTTTTAGGAGAAATACGGGGAATTGATGAGCATCAGAAAATCCAGGACAGACTTTTGACACAACTTGAAGGTAAATTCACAAAAACACTGACTGAAGAAAAAGTCAATGCATGTCATAAGAAATTTGCAAATGCATTTCCTCCAGACTCAGACTTTTTCCCTTCCAGTCACAATCTCTATGAATATGACTTATTTGGAAAGTATTTCGACTATCATAATAATGAGAGAATCCTTATAAGAAAAGAAAATTGTGAATATAATGAGCCTATGAAATCATTTGGCAGTACATTATCCCATTTTGTAGTAACCCCTTTTAAGTGTAATCATTGTGGAAAAGGTTTCGATCAAACCTTGGACCTCATCAGACACCTGAGAATTCATACTGGAGAGAAACCCTATGAATGTAAAAAATGTAGAAAAGCCTTCAGCCACAAGGAAAAACTCATTAAACATCATAAAATTCACAGTAGAGAGCAGTCTTATGAATGTAATGAATGTGGGAAAGCTTTCATTAAAATGTCAAATCTCATTAGACATCAAAGAATCCATACTGGAGAGAAACCTTATGCATGTAAGGAATGTGGGAAATCCTTCAGCCAGAAATCAAATCTCATTGATCACGAAAAAATTCATACTGGAGAGAAACCTTATGAATGTAATGAGTGTGGAAAAGCATTCAGCCAGAAGCAAAGCCTCATTGCACATCAGAAAGTTCATACTGGTGAGAAACCTTATGCATGTAATGAATGTGGTAAAGCCTTCCCTCGAATAGCATCTCTTGCTCTTCATATGAGAAGTCATACAGGAGAGAAACCTTATAAATGTGATAAATGTGGAAAAGCCTTCTCTCAGTTTTCCATGCTTATTATACATGTAAGAATTCATACAGGTGAGAAACCCTATGAATGCAATGAATGTGGAAAATCCTTCTCTCAAAGCTCAGCCCTTACTGTACATATGAGAAGTCATACTGGTGAGAAACCTTATGAATGCAAGGAATGTAGAAAAGCCTTCAGCCACAAGAAGAACTTCATTACACATCAGAAGATTCATACTAGAGAGAAACCTTATGAATGTAATGAATGTGGGAAAGCTTTCATTCAGATGTCAAATCTCGTTAGACACCAGAGAATTCACACTGGAGAAAAACCTTATGTATGTAAGGAATGTGGCAAAGCCTTTAGCCAGAAATCAAATCTCATTGCTCATGAAAAAATTCATTCTGGAGAGAAACCCTATGAATGTAATGAATGTGGTAAAGCCTTCAGCCAAAAGCAAAACTTTATTACGCATCAGAAAGTTCACACTGGAGAGAAACCTTATGATTGTAATGAATGTGGTAAAGCCTTCTCTCAGATTGCTTCCCTTACTCTTCATCTGAGAAGTCACACAGGGGAAAAGCCTTATGAATGTGATAAATGTGGGAAAGCCTTCTCTCAGTGCTCATTGCTTAACTTACATATGAGAAGTCATACAGGTGAGAAGCCCTATGTATGTAATGAATGTGGGAAAGCTTTCTCTCAAAGAACTTCGCTTATTGTGCACATGAGAGGTCATACAGGTGAGAAACCTTATGAATGTAATAAGTGTGGAAAAGCCTTCTCCCAAAGCTCCTCCCTTACTATACATATACGAGGTCATACAGGTGAGAAACCCTTTGACTGTAGTAAATGTGGAAAAGCCTTTTCTCAAATCTCATCTCTTACACTTCATATGAGAAAACATACAGGTGAGAAGCCTTATCATTGTAATGAGTGTGGTAAGGCTTTCAGCCAGAAGTCACACCTTGTTAGACACCAGAGAATTCATACTCATTAGAAATAGAAACCCTGTGAATCTCATGAATATGGAAAAGCCTTCAGAAGGAATTAGCACCTCCTTGTGCATTATGTAATTGGATCTAGAGCAGAAAACTGTGAATGTGGGAAAGCCTTTTGAAGAAGTCACACATTTGTGAAACATGAGAATCTTACCAAGGTGACAAATTGTATTGTGAAAAGATGATCATCAAAAATCTTCAGCAGACATCTTACCTAATGATAACATTTACCCAGCATTCTCATTAATATCTGAAACAGGATATTTGCTATTAGTATGTCTACATGCTACTTGAGCTTCTAGCCAATATCTTAAGCAAGAAAAAGAAGATTGGAGAAAAAAAGAAACTATAAAAATAACCTTTTATATGAGAATAGTTAATTAGAAAATGTTGATATAAAATATCTAAGAATAAATAATGAATTATAAGACATATAAAGTTACACAACATTTTGAAGGGCACAAAAGAACACCTGAAAATTTGAGAAAAATAGCATTGTCTGAAAAGACTTGAGATTGTAAAAATATATATATATATATATATAAAATTTCTCACAAATCTCTATGTTTAAAGTACATCCACTCAAAATTTTTACCAGTTATATTTTAAAAATTTCACAAACTGAATCAAAATTTTACATAGGGAGTTAAAGGACCACTAATGGCTTAAAAAAATGTGAAAGCAAAAGAAAAGACAGACTACTAGATATCATCATATATTTATTTAAAGCTGCTGCCACTTGAACAGTGTGTTCTTGATGAGTAAATAAATCAGTGGAAACAAACTGGGGACTGGAGGAAGGAGATACAGGAATTATGTGTACTATAGTGTTATTGAAACCACTGGGAAAAGGATGGCCTATTCAATAAATGGAAGATTCAACAAAAAATGTTAGCTCTCTACTTTATACCATATACAAAAATAAAACCCAAACAGATTGAAGACAATATAAAATATAAAATTTTATAACTATGATAAAATAGAATAGACTATATTTCTTACTTTAGAGTGACAGGACTTCTTTAAAAACACATAAATACGGAACATTCAATTCTATTTTGGTGTATTGGCTTTAGAAGCACCACATTTGTGCACAGAGATACATGTATCTCGCTGTGTTCGCTGCATCATGGTTTGTATTTACTTTAAATTGGACAGAACAAACATTTCCATTAGTAGAGAGATAGGTCAATACAAGATGATTATTTCTATGAAAACACCACAAAGATACAAATTTGATATATCACTACATTGATACATAATATTGAGAGAAAAAAGCAAATGTACAATGAAGCATGGTGTAACAGTTCTATAAATTTAATATAACAGTGCAAAGTACAGTACTGTGTATTGATCTTGAATACATATGTGACATTGGTTGACTTTTAGGCATTGGAAGGAGTTTTATTTATCTGTAATATTTCTTTAATAAAGAATGAAAGTGGATATGGCAGCAGTAACAAGTCTGGTTGTCAAAATTATGTTGTGGTTTTTTGAAAAAATTCTTTATTGTTTCTCTAAAATAAGAAATAGGTAGAAAAAACCTGTACCTATAGAAACAATTTTTAAATAGATTGTTACTTTGATCAGATACTAACATTTACAGAAAATTATCTTTAATAATACATAAACCAAACCTGAATTAAATAATACTCTCGCTTCATAATGTTAATTAGGATAATACAATTAGGATAATACAAATCAGAAGCGTATAACATTTGTTTGAGGTCAATTTTTAGATTTCTCACTTTTATCTCGTACACAAGTTCCTCCCTATTTGAAAGCAGTGAAGAAACAAAAGAAATACTCAATTGTTGAGATAACTGACTCTCCATTTGGGAAAAAAAAAAATCACCTGCATTTGGGTTGGTTTTAAATTGAGGGAAAGCGACCATTCATACTGTAAAATGTTATTAATGTTCTAACATATCAAGCCAATGGACAGTTTCCTGTATTAGAGCAGAAGCAATTCCAGTGTATTTCAACAAATATTTCTTTGGTTTCTGGATCCTTAAATGGAGATACAGATGCTGGTAATTTTATGTGTGTCAGGTAAGAGACCAGCATATGTGAAAGTTCATATCTTCCTGTACCACAGCTGTTTTGTATTCAGGCCTTTCAAATATTTATAGTACTCAAAGTTCTTTTTCTGTGAAAAGCCCACTCATGTATTTTGTCTATTTTTTTCTCTACTAGGACTTTAAGAAAATATTTTTATTTAGAAATAATTACAGATTTATAGAAAGTTGAAGAAATAGTACTATAGTACTATTTAGTTTGTGTACCCATATCCAGTTTCCCCTAATGGTAACATTTTACATAACTATAGTAAACATCAAATTTGACACTGGCGATCAACAGACTTTACCAGAGTTCACTGATTTTATATGCACTTGTGTACGTGTGTCTGTGTAGTTCTATTCAGTTTTATCTAGTGTAACTTTGTATAACTACCACCACAATCAAAATACAGAACTTGCAACACTATGGTACCTTGTTCTATCCCTTTATGATCACACCCATCCTTGTTTCATCCCCTCGCTCCCCACTCCTAGTCCCTGCCAACTACTACTCTTCTCCATAATTTTGTCATTATCAGGAGTGTTCTTTAAATGGAATCACTATATAACCTTTTAAGACTGGCTTTTTTTTCCCCACTAAACATGATTCCCTTGAGATCAAACCCAGTTGTTGTAGGTACAGTTTGTTCTTTTTTGAGTAATTTCTGAATAATTTTTTGTGGTATGGATATACCATGATTCTTTAAATATTCAGCCATTGAAAGACATTTGGATTCTTTTCAGTTTTTGGCTATTACAAATCTGCTATGAACATTCTCTGCCATTTTATTGGTTGTTTTGTTTGTTCCATTTTTTGTTCCTCTGTTTCACTTGCTGTGGGTTACAATGAGCATTTTTTAGAATTCTACTTTATCTAGAGTTAGTAAGTACATCTCTTTGTATAATTTTTAGAAATTGCTCCAGGTATTAAATTATGCTTATATAACTCATCAAAGTCTATTTCTTCAAGTTCACTGATACGTTCCTCTGTCCCCTCTATTATGCTCTTGAGCACATCCATTGAGTCTTTTGGTTACTGTTTTTTTAGTTTAAAATATTCCTATTTGTTCTTTATATTCTCCCTTTCTTTGCTAAAATTTTCTGTTTTTTAAATTTAAGTATGTACATGATTTGTTCACTGAAGCATTTATGTGACTGCTGTTTTAAATTTCTATGACTGATATGATGACTGATTTTCAATTCTTTTCTGGATATTTTGGGTGTTGTGTTGTGAGACTCTAGATCTTATTTAACCTTCCTTTTTGCAGGCAATCACTCTGTTTAGGTGTAGCCTGAAGGTCCAGGTTGGGATGGATGTTCAGCTCCCTGCTGGGCCCCAGACTCCACCCAAGCAAAAGAGGGGCACTAACACCCACCTCATTTTCAGTGGGTCAGGGTGGAAGTTAAGCTCTCCATCAAACCCAGCTAAAACAGCTGGGAAGGATGAAGGAGGGGAAAGAGTGTTGGCTAGCGCCACCTTGTGGCTAGAATTCGTTCTGTGGGGATGGAAGTCCAGCTCTCCATTGTGCCCTGATAACATGGAAGAGAGTGAGAAGCTGGTTGTTGAACAGCACTACCTGGAACTACCTGGCTCTACCTCATTGCTTTTGGGCCAGCATGGAAATTCATCCCGCCTGACACTACCCGGTTGGTGAGGCAGAAGGCAAACTTACCTCACTGCCACTGGGTGTGACCCTAATGGGTCATTAATTTTTTAATTTTTAGTGCTATAATACATTCTGGATACAAAACCTTTGTCAAATACTTAACATTATAAAAATACCAGGGTTTTGGATGCATAAATATTTTGAAGTTTAATGTGGATATTACCTACTCTGTGATACATTTTGAGTTAATTTTTTTTTGTAAAGTGTAAGATTTAGGTCAAGGTTCATTTTTTTTTTGCCTATGATGTCTAATTGCTTCAACACTTTGTTGAAAAAAAATCCTATTCAGTTGTTTTTGCACTTCTGTGAAAGATCAGGTGGCCTACTCATGTGAGTCTATTTCTGAACTCTTCTGTTCCATTGATTTATGTCTCTCTCCTTCTACAAATACCGCATTCTTGATTACTGTTGTTAAATAGTGATTCTTCTCTTATCCTTTTTCAAAATTGCTTTATCCTAATTTCTTGGCTTTTCTGTATACTTTGGATTTGTCTGGGTTTTTTTCCCCCCCCAGAAATTGTGCTTAGATTTTGATAGGAATTGCATTATACCTTTATATCATGGGAGAAAACTGAAATTTTTACTGATTGAGACTTCTAATTCATAAGCACAATATGTCTCTGCACTTATTTAGATCTTTGATTTCTTTCGTCACTGTTTTCTGGCTTTCAGCTTCTTTACACATATTGTTAGACATAAACCTAAGTTTTTCAGTGGTGGGAGAGGGCTATTTTTATTTGTAGATTCCTTTTCATTCTTTATGTAGAAAAGTCCTCAAATAAGGACAGGCTTTTTTGGTTGCTATTGTTCTTTCCATTCGGTATACCTTCTGTATACTTTTCTGGTCTTATTTCACTGGCTGCACCTTCCGGTATGAAAGGCTCAAGAGAGAGGGGACCATTGCCTTCTTCCTAATCTTAGGATGTTTTCCTTTTTCCTCTGGGATAAATGGGCAGTTGACTTCTGGAATGGGATTTTAAAGCTGAATACTTGAAAAAAGTTAAGTGTTCATCAAAGGCCAAAATAAAAGAGAGGAGACAACAAAAACAGATGGAGACCTAATATTAAATAGACAAACGAGATTGGCCTATTACTGGAGTTGTCACCTGTACAGAGAAAACTCCACTGTCTTCCTTGAAGTGATCTAAATTTCAAATAACCTAACTTAGGAGGTAATTTAGATGGAGCTTTGCTTCCATTAGCAAGAAGAAGCATTGATAAATACTGTGGGATCTAACTAGAGATTCCTTCCTAGAACCACAGTTGAAAAACTATTGAGCAGGATGAGACCAAGTGATGAAGATCTCTTATTACTTCTATTTCCTCATGAACCATGTACACCATTGACAATCGCTTTCTTGTGTAAGTTCCACAACACCATTATTAAGGATACTAAGGCACATAACCAAACTGAAGTCAGCCCTGTCCTTTTTGCTGGTCTAGCCCATTGACTATGCAGAGAAACACAGACTGAAACAGAGATAAGATATGAATCAGTTTTAGGTCTAATCTATAATATGAAAAGAACATGGGAAATTCCAAGAAAAATCTGACAGTGTAATAGAATGGTACTGTGTGTGTGTGTGTGTGTGTGTGTGTGTGTGTATATATATAATATATATAGTACATATATATTATTTTTAATTGAAATAGCCAGACCACAAGCAAGCTGAGTTGCACTAGGATTTCTCTCTTTTCAACAGAAGATACAAATGGCCAACAGGTATATGCAAAGTTGCTCAACAGCACTAATCACTAGGGAAATGCAAATCAAAACCACAATGAGGTATCACCTCACACCTGATCGAATGACTGTCATCGAAAAGACAAGATGACAAACGCTAGCCGAGATGTGGAGAAAAGGGAACCTTGTGCACTGCTGGTGAGATTGTAAATTGGTACAGCAACTATGGAAAACAGGATGGAGGTTCCTGAAAAAATAAAAAATAGAACTACCATATATGATCCAGCAATTTCACCTCTGGGAATATAGCCAAAGGAAATGAAAACACTTATGTTGCAATATCTGCACTCCCACGTTCCTAGCAACATTACTTACAATAGCCAAGATATGGAGACAACCGAAGTGTCTATCAATGGATGAATGGATAAAGATGTGATGTAGATACACAATGGAAAATTATTCAGTCTTAAAAAAAGAAGGAAATCCTGCAACAATATGGACAGACCTTGAGGGCATTATGCTAGGTCAAATAAGTCAGAAAAACAAATACTGTATGGTATCACTTATATGTGGAATCTATAACAATCTCATAGAAAAAGAGACCAGATTTGTGTTTACTAGAGATGGGATGGAGGGAAGGGGAATTGGATAAAGGTGGTCAAAAGGTATAAACTTCCAGTTGTAAGATAAATAAATAGGGATGTAATGTACCTAATGATAAATATAGTTAACACTGCTATATGGTATATTTTAAAGTTAAGAGAATAGAGCTTAAGCATTCTTACTACAAGGAAAACAATTTTTTCCTTTTCGTACTTATATGAGATGATAAATGTTACCAAGACTTATTGTCATGATCATTTCACAATATAGTCAAGTCAAATCATTATGCTGTAGACCTTAAACTTATGCAGTGTAGTATGCTAATCATAACTCAAAACTGGGGGGAAAAAGAATTCCAATTTTCCAGTTAATAATCGCAGTAGCACTAGACCTTTTCAGTAGACACTTTTAATTAAGCATGATTTTCCTGTTTTCTTTACCAAAGTCAAATAAAACCAGAAGACTATATATATATGTATATACATATACATACACACACACATACACACACACACACACATATATATATATATGATTTGCAAATATTTAATCTTGTATTTTCACTTTCTTGATAAGGTCTTTTCATAGAAAAACTTTATACTTTTTATGAATTCCAATTTTTCTTTTGCTTCTTTTGTTTTTTATGTCAAATCTAAAAATCCGTTGAGAAATTCAAGGTAAGGAAGATATACCCCTATGTTTTCGTATAAGAGTTTTATAATTTAAGCCTTAAATTTAGGTCATTTTTAAATTTCAAGTTAATGTTTGTAAATGGAGTTAGGCAGGAGTTCACCTTCATTCTTGTACATGCAGTTAACCAGTGGTCCCAGCTTCATTTCTGGAAGACACTATTTGTTCCCCATTGAATTTGTTGGCATCCTTGCCAAAAAATCAATTGGCTATAGATGATTGGGTTTATTTCTGGACTCTCAACTCTATCCCATTGATCCGTATGTTTACTCTTATGTTAGTACCACACTTTTTTGATTGCTAGCTTTAAAGTAAATTTTGAAATTGGGAAGTGTGTCTTCCAACTTTGTTTTTCAATGGTGTTTTGACTGTTTGGGGCCCCTTGTAATTTCATATGAATTTGAGGATCGGCTTTTCCAATCTGGGGGAAAAAAAAGGCTATTAGAATTTTGATAGGATTGCATTGAATCTGTAGATTGCTTTGGGGAGTGCTGCCATCTTACCAGGTGTTATGGACTGAACTGTGTCCCCAAAACTTGTATGTTGAACCCTAACCCACAATGTGATTGTATTTGGAGACAGCACCTTTGAGGAATCAATTAAAATTAAATGATGCAACAAGGGTGGGACCCTAATCCAACAGGAATTGTTTTTAAGAGGAAGAAACAACAGGAGTGTGCACGTCCAGAGAAAAGACCGTGTCAGGACACAGCAACAAAATGGCCACCTACAGGTCAAGGAGAGAGGCCTCCGGAGAAATCAAATCTGCCAACACCTTGATTTTGAATATCCAGGCTCCAGAACTGTGAGAAATAAATTTCTGTAGTTTAAGCCATCCAGTTACAGTAATTTGTTATGGCAGCCCAATAGACTAATGTAACACTATTACATTTTCAAATCAATGAAAATTGGATGTCTGTCCATTTAATTATGTCTTTAATTTTGTTCAGCAATGTTTTACAGTTTTCAGTGTATACGTCTTTCGTTCCCTTGGTTAAATTTATTCTTAGGTATTTTATTCTTTTGGATGCTATTATAAATAGAATGTTCTTAGTTCCTTTATGGATTGTTAATTGCTGGTGTATAGAAACACAACTAATTTTTGTGCGCTGATCCTGTACCCTTTAATTTTACTAAATTTGTTTATTAACTCAAGGGTCCCCCCCGCCGCCATGGGTATTTTAGGATTTTCTATCTATATGAAATCATGTTATTGCAAATAGAGATAGCTTTAATTCTTCCTTAACAATTTGGATGCCTTTTATTAAATTAATTCCTCTGGCCAGGACTTCCAGTACAATGTTGAGTACCAGTGGTGAAATCATATATTCTTGTTTTGTTCTTAATATTAAGGAAAAAGGTTTCAAACTTTCACCATTGGGGATGATGCTAGTTGTGGGTTTTCCATAAATCTACTTTATCATGTTACGGAAATTCGCTTCAATTCCTAGTTCACTGACCACTTTTATCCAGAAAGGGTGTTTAATTTTTTCAAGTGCCTTTTCAGTTGAAATGATCATGTTGGGCTTTTCTGCCTTTGTTTTATTAACATAGTGTATTAACTTGATTTATTTTCTTATCTTGAACCACCCTTATATTCCTGGGATAAATCCACCGTGGTCATGCTGTATAATCCTTTTAGTGTACTGTTGGATTTGGCTTGCAAATATTTTGTTGAGGATTTTTGTATCTATATTCATGAGAGATATTTGTAGTTTTCATTTCTAGTGGCATTTTTGTCTGGCTTTGGTATCAGGATAATGCTGGCCTCATGGAATGTGTTAAAAAGTATTCTCTCTCCTGTTTTTTGAAAGCATTTGAATAAGATTGGTGTTAATCCTTCTTTAAAAATTTGAATTCATTAGTGAAGCCATCTAGTCCTCGACTCTTCTTTTTTGGAGGTATTGAACTACTGATTCACTCTTCAGTTGTTACAGGTCTGTTGTGATTTCTTACTGAGTCAGTTTTAGTAATTTGTATGTTTCTAGAGATTTGTACATTTAACCTGGATCATTTAATTTGTAGGTGTACAATTATTTGTAGTATTCTCTTATAATCCTTTTAATTTCTGTAAGGTTTGTAATGTCCTCACTTTTATGTCTGACTTTGCATTTTCTCTTTTTTTCTTAAACACTTTATCAAAACATTTGTCAGTTATGTTGATCTTGTCAAAGAGCTAACTTGGTTTCATTTTTTTAGGTTTCATTCTTTCTTTTTTTAAAAAATTTCATTTATAGTTTATTTCTGCTTTGTCTATTTTCTTCCATCTGCTGCCTTTGGATTTAATTTGCTCCACTTTTTCTAGTTCCTTAAGATGTAAAGTTAGAGATTTTACATATTTGAGATTTTCTTCTTTTTCAATGTAGGCATTTACAGCTATAAATTTCCCTCTGAGAACTTTAATGGCCTCTCATAAGCTTTGGTATGTTATGTTTTTATTTTTCTTCATCTCAAAATATTTTCTAATTTACCCAGTGATTTCTCCTTTGACCAACTGGTTGTTTAATATATTGTGTAACTCCCACATATTTTAAAAATTTTCCATTTTCCTTCTAATATTGACTTCTAACCTTATTCCACTTTAGTAACAGAAGCTACTTTGTATGCTTTCAGTTGTTTGAGAATTGTTTTATGGTCTGTCCTTGAGTATGTACCACGTGCACTTGAGATGAATGTGTGTATGCTGTTGTTGGGTGGAATGTTCCAGATATGTCTGTTAGGGCTAGTTGGTTTTTAGTATTGTTCAAGTCCTCCAGTTTAATTACTGGTCTTATGTCTGTGGATATTCTATCCACTATTGAAAATGAGGTGTTTAAGTCACCAACTATTGTACAACTGGTTTTCCCAACAGTTCTGCCACTGTTTACTTCCTGTATTTTGAGTCTCTGCTGTTTGGTGCAAATACGTTTATCTTCTTGATGAACTGACACTTTTATCAATATTTAATTTCCTCTTTGTCTCGTAACAATTTAAACCTAAAACCCATTTGTGTATTAAGATATCTACTCCAGATGTCTTTTTTTTTTTTTAGTTCCATAGGGATATTTTGATATCATTGAAGATTACGACTAACTCTTTATAACTTTTTTATTGAAGTATGGCAATTTACAATTTGTGCTACTTTCAGGTGCATAGCAAAGTGGTTCAGTTACACATTTTTCAGATTACTTTCCATTATACTTTATTATAAAATATTGAATTAATTTCCTCTGCTATACAGTAAATCCTTGTTGCTTATCTATTTTATGTATAGTAGTTTGTATATGTTAATCCCATACTCCTAATATATCCCTCCCCCTTCCCTTTTTCCAATGGTAATCATAAATTTGTTTTCTGTATCTGTTTTCTCTTTTGTATGTAGATCCATTTGCATTATTTTTTAGATTCCACATACAACTGATATCATATACTATTTGTCTTTCTCTGTCTGACTTAAAGTATAATATTAAAGTTTAATATTCTTTATGTTATCCATGTTGTTGCAAATAGCAACATTTCATTCTTTCTTATGACTAATATTCCATTGTATATATATACATATATATATATACCACATTTTCTTAAGCCAACTGTTGGTTGATGGGCATTTGGATTGTCTCCCTGTCTTTGCTGTTGTAAATAGTGCTGCTGTGAACATTGGGGCCCATGTATCTTTTGGAATTAGGGTTTTCATCTTTTCCAGATATGTACCCAGGAGTGGGATGGCCTGCTTATATGGTAGCTCTGTTTTTAGTTTTAATAGGAACTTCCATCCTGTTCCATAGTGATTGCACCAATTTTCATCCTACCACCAGTGTAGGAGGGTTCCCTTTTCTCCAAGCCCTCTCCAGTATTTATTATTTGTAGACTTTCTGAAGATAGCCATTTCTGAATGGTGTGAGGTAATACTTCATTGTGGTTTTGATTTGCGTTTTTCTAATAATTAATGATGTTGAGCATCTTTTCATGTGCCTGTTGGCCATCTGTATGTCTACTTTGGGACAATGTCTATTTAGGTATCCTGCCCATTTTTTGGTTGTTTATTTTTGTTGTTATTGAGTTGCATGAGCTGTTTGTATATTTTGGATATTAACCCCTTGTCAGCTGCATCATTTAAAAATCTATTCTACCACTCCATATGTTTTTTATTTTGTTGCTTTCCTTTGCTGTGCAAAAGCTTTTAAATTTGACTAGGTCCCATTTGTTTATTTTTGCTTTATTTCTTTTGCCTTTGGAGACTGATCTAAGAAAATATTGCTACAATTTATGTCCAAGAATGCTTTGCCTATGTTTTCTTCTAGGAGTTTTATTACATCATGTGTTAAATGTAGGTCTTTAACCGTGGAAGCAGGGGGAGGTCCACATGCATGCACATGCGGCACTCTCTGCCAGAGGTCTGGGGACTTTCCCCAAATGTAGGTCTTTATAAACAATTTTGAGTATATGATTTGAGAGACTTGTAATTTTATTGATTTACCTGTAGCTGTCCAACATTCCCAGCACCATTTGTTGAAAACACTGTCTTTTCTCCATTGTATATTCTCGCTGTAGACTAACTGCTTGTGTGTGTGTGTGTTTATTTCTGGGCTCTCCATTATGTTCCATTGGTCTATATGTCTGTTTTACTTGGGCCAGTTCCATGCTGTTTTGATTACTGTAGCTTCCTAGTGTTGTCTGTTGTCTAAAGTGTTATGCTTCCAGCTTTGTTCTTTTACTTCAGGATTGCTTTGACAGTTCTGGGTCTTTTGCAGTTCCATATAAATGTTAGAATTATTTGTTGTATGTCTGTGAAAAATGTCATGGGTATTTTGATAGGTATTGCATTAAATCTGTAGATTGCTTTGGGTAGGATGGCCATTTTAACAATATGCTTTCAATCCAAGAGCATTGTATATCTTTCCATTTCATTAAATCATGTTTAATTTTGTTTATTAATGCTTTGTAGTTTTTCCGTGTATAGGCCTTTCACCTTGGTTAAGTAGGAATATTCCTAATTTTTTTTAATTCCTAATTTTTTTATGTGATTAAAATTTTTTTTTTTACATTCTCTTTCTGGTATTTCATTGTTAGGATAAATAAATGCAACAGATTTCTATGTATTAATCTTGAGTCCTAGTAACTTGCTAAATTCATTTATTAGTCCTAATAGTTTCTGTATGGAGTCCTTAGGATTCTCTAGAGTATCATGTCATCTGCAAATAATGACAGTTTTACCTCTTCCCTTCTAATTTGGATGTCTTTTATTTGTTCCTTTTTCTTGTCTGACTGCTGTGGCTAGGACTTCCAATACTATGTTGAATAGAAGTGGTGAGAGTGGGCATCCTTGTCTTGTTCCTGAAATTAGAAGGAAGGCTTTCAGGTTTTCACTCTTGAATATTATGTTGGCTGTGGGTTTGTCATAAGTGGTTTTTATTATGTTAAGGTATGTTACCTCTAACCCACTTTAGTGAGAGTTTTTCTTTAAATCATGAATTGATGTTGAATTTTGTCTGATGCTTTTTCTGCATCTATTAAGATGATCATGTGGTTTTTGTCTTTCTTTTTGTTAAGGTGTATCATATTGATTGCAGATGTTGAACTATCCTTGCAACTGTGGAATGAATCCAACTTATTCATGTATGATCCTTCTTATGTGTTGTTGGATTTAGTTTGCTAATATTTTGTTGAGGATTTTTGCCTCTGTATTGCTCAAAGATATTAGCCTGTAATTTACCTTTGTTTTTTTTTTTTTTTTTTTTTGGCTTTGTCCAGTTTGGGTATCAGGGTGATGGTACCAGGGCTTCACAGAATGAACTTGGGAGTGTTCCCTCCTCTCCAATGTTTTGGGATAGTTTTATCAGGATAGGTATAAGTTCTCTGTATGTTTGGTAGAATTCTCCAGTAAAGCCATCTGGTGTGGGTCTGTCTGGGCTCACCTTGTTTGGGACCCTCTTTGCTTACTGTAGGTGTATATCTTTTTCCTTATTTAGGCTTAGGAAGTTATCAGCAATAATTTCTTCAGATACATTTCCAATCCCCTTTCCTCTCATCTCCTTCTGAACCCTTATTATATGTAGGTGGCCCTGTTTTATATGATCCCATAGATCTTGTATGTTACTTTTTTTTTTCATTTGTCTTCTTGTCTGCTGTACTGATTGAGTGATTTCCATTATTCTATCTTCCAAATCACATAATCATTCTCCTGTGTCATTTAGTCTGCTATTCATTCCTTCTAGGCTGGTTTTTATCTTGGCAATTGAATTGTCTATTTTTGATCCATTCATCTTTATAATTTTAGTTCCTTGTTAGTGACCTGCATTTTTATTGATAGTCTCTTAATTCCTTTAGCATTTCTATTACCTCCTTTTTTAATTTGGGGTCTGTTATACTGATGAAGTCTTTCACTATTTGTTCTTTCAGGGGATTTTCTCTTGTTCTTTTAATTAGGAGTAATTCCTCTGTATTTTCATTTAACTTTACCCTGTCTCTATCAATTTAGGAGAAACAGTTATCTACTATGGTCTTGAAAGTGTGTTTTTACATGGGAGCATGCCTGTGTAGACTGTGTCTGTCCAATATTTTGGGGGCAAGGGCTGTTTTTGCTGTGGATACCAGCCATGTCTTTCCCTAGAGTTTGCTAGCTGTTAGCCCCTTGATTGGGGGCATGATTGGTGTTGTGTCTGGGGCCTGTGCTGGATGGGAGCCTCTTTGTTCTGTGGCTGTCATCACCCACTCGGGCATGGGGTCTGCTCCCTAGTTGGAAGTAGAAGCCCTGAGGTCAAGGTCTGTCAGGTTCCATTGCCCTTGAATGCATGCCCTGCCCCAGAGGAGGTGATTATCAAACCACATGTGGAGTAGACTGGGGCTGGAAGTTGGGATGAGGTGGTTTCAGGAATTGAAGTGGCTGTGCTGCTGCCTGGGATCGGGTCTCCCTCTGCGGCAGACTTCCTCATGACCTGTGCGCCCCAGATCTGGCACTAAGCTCTGGTGTGGAGTGGGTGGAGCCAGGGTGCCGTCACTGTGAAACAAACCCCCGAGTACTCCTACCCAGGGCCTGTGCCCACATTTCAGCTTTTAGCTGCTGTGCATTGTTGTGGCACTGCTTAGTGAGCATGCTGTTGCCTGCCATGGCTGGACCTGCTGCCCCCACGTGCTCACTGACAATGGGCTCTGCAGCTGGAGTTGCCACTGCCAAGCACACAGTGACAGTAGGCTCTGTGGCTCCCCTTGGATCACACACCACAGGCCCTCTGGGCTGTCTGTACCTGTGTAGCTAGAGTGAGTCCTCACCTAGGACCTTTTCTGCCGAGGAGTCAGCACTTAGTCACTGTGCATTCTTGTTGTTCCACCCAGCGTGTGCACTGACAATGTCTGCCCAGCTAGCCATGTAGCTCCCCAACACGTGCACTGACATTTGTCTCCATGGTTCTACCTAGAAAGTACCCTAGGCACCCGGGTGTGTCTCTGCACAGTTACATTAAATCTTAACTTAAAATTTAAACAGGATACCAGTTTATACATATCTGATTGTGGAAAGTTAGAAAGCTGGATAATGCCAAGTGTTTGGTAGTGTGGAGAGAAAGGAACTCCTAGACACTACTGGCAGGAATATACAGCTATTGTGGAGAGTGGCTTGGCAGTTCTTGGTCAAATTAAATATAAGTGGACCCTATGATACAGCAATCCCATTTCTGGGTATATACCTCAGAAAAATTCACATTTCCATAAGAGATACGTGTAAGAATTTTAATCACAGCCCTGTTTGTTATGTTGTTGGAGGGATGGAGTTTGTTGGTGGGATTGGAGGCAATCTAGTATTCATCATTCAAGTTACAGCCAAATAAAATCAGGTGGAATATTATGGAGCAGTACAAATAAAAGAACTAGACATAGTTTTTGCTGAGTGAAAAAAGTTTTTAAAAGCCTACTGTTCCATGTTGCTTATGGAAATTTAAAGTAAAAGCAACAATAAATAACATTTCTGTTTCATTTTTTAGAAGAAGACACTTGAGGACACAGGTTGAAGGGATGAGACAGAGAATTGAGGGAATTGAGTAAAAGTTGCATAAAAATAATTGTAATAAAATTACATCTGTGTATGTTTTAGGATGTTACAAACAGTGTGTATAATTTTAAAGAAATTATTTTAAATGGGAAAGGTCACTCTGATAAGTGTTTTTTAAACAACAGAAGTCTTTGGGAGAGCAGAACAAAATATTTGACCTAGTTCTGGGGAGGGCATGAAGCCTTCCCTGAATGGATATAGCAGATTTAAATAAATCCCATTTAAAACTGGAAACACAGTAGCAGATATTTGAATTTTAGGTAAAGGGAACCTCATGTGCAATGTCATAGAGGTGGCAGAATGAATGGGGATTATGCAGACTGCAACAAAATCAGAGTCCAGAAAGACAAGTTTAGGTAACCAGAGGCCAGATGAAGCATTTGGTATCATGTAGACAAGTGCAGGCATTATCCAGTGGATAATGGGAAACAATAATAGATTTAAGCTGGAAAGTGACTGTTGTAGACATTATGACACCACAAAGTGGGAATGTTGCTGTAACAATTACCGCCCAAAAATGTGAAAGTGGCTTGGAACTGGGCGATGGGTAGAGGCTGAAGAGTTTTGAGGTGCATATATGAAAAAGCCTAGATTGCAATGTTGATAGAAATGTGGACATTAAAGGTGGTCCTAGTGAGCTCTCAGATGGAAGTTATGAACATACTCTTGGAAACTGCAAGAAAGATGATTCTCATTAGAAAGTGACAGAGAACTTGGCAGAACTGTGTTCTAGTGTTTTGTAGAACATAGGTAATGGGCCTATAATCTCAGAAGAATGGAAAATACTCCCATGAAGCCAGAAAGATCATCGAGGTTAAGGGGAATGTAGCAACACCCTGTGAAGTGTCCTAATTGTTATCACCTTTTCTGTTCCATCCAGTTTTTTTCTATAAAACTTCAAGACCCCAACTCCAAGATGGATTCACAGTCTCTAAGGCATGAGCCTGCTATGACTCCCCTTTGCCTGGCAAAGCAATAAAGCTATTCTTTTCTACTCTTCCCAAAACTCTGCCTCCAAGTCTCAATCCATTTTCGGGGTACAGAGGCTGGTTCTGAGGCAAAAACATGTAAGAAATTAATAAACAGAAACTTCAATTAAATAAAGTCAGGAGACCAGAACGGGGAGTGCTCACACCCTGAAACAACAGAGCCCAACAGGAAGAAAGACTTCCTGTCAAGGGCCCAGCCAGTGAAAAGACCTGGACTCTTCATTTACTACAGCCCTCCCGACTTCCTTTTCTCCTCTGTGAAAGTGTTCTCCTTCCCTCTCCATTGGGGGGACTTGCACACGGCTCACCATGGCTGCACACCCAAACTGCAATTCTCTGCTGATCCTGAATAAACCCATCTTTGGTGGAGAAATATCGGGCAGTCTATTTGTTTTAGGTCAACATTTTGGTGACCCGTCTGGGGATCAGAGAAGGCCCCCAACGGCTCCAGAGCTGGTGCCTTATCTTGTCTTTTGTCCTGAAGTCTTTCCAGGGTGTACTGTCAGTCAGCAACTGCAGTAGCTAATCACAGAATCCTGGTAGAACTGGATGATGGGCGACGTTGTCTTACAGTACATATACTTATTTTATAAGATCTTTTAAAATATTTGTATTTTTCCCCATAACTACTAACTAGTAATTTCTGGAGTATTCTGGTTCATCACTATTTTATCTAATATTTTCCCTAATGATACTATTTATTTATTTATTCATTTTCAATAAGTGATTTCAAAAAATGGGGAAAAACTTATGTCAAGAGAATGAGAAGACAAGCTGCAAGCTAGGAGAAAATATTTGCAAAAGGCATATCTGATAAAGGAGTTATCCAAAATATACAAAGACTCTTAATTAAAACTCAACCATAAGAAGACAAACAATCTGATTAAAAAATGGGCAAAAGACCTGAACAGGCACCTCACCAAAAAAGGTAACACAGACAGTAAATAAGCGTATGAAGAGATGCTCAACATCACATGTCATCAGGGAAGTGCAAATTAAGGCAACAATGGGATACCACTACACACCCCTTTTAGAATAGCTAAAAATCTGTAACACTGACAACACCAAATGCTGACAAGGATGTGGAACAACAGGAACTCTTTCATTGTTGGTGGGAATGCAAAATGGAACAGCCAGTTTGGAAGACAGTTTGCCACTTTCTTACAAAACTAAGCATGCTCTTACCATTTGATCCAACAATCACTCCTTGGTATTTACCCAAATGAGTTGAAAACTTATGTCCACACACAAAAAAATGTGCACATGGATGTTTATAGCAGCTTTATTCACAACTGCCAAAACTTGGAAGCAACCAAGATGTCCTTCAGTAGGTGACTAGATAAACTGGTACATTCAGACAATGCAATACTATTAAGTGCTAAAAAGAAATGAGCTACTATGCCATGAAAAGACATGGAGGAAGGTTTAAATGCATAGCAGTAAGTGAAGGAAGCCAATCTGAAAAAAGCCACACACTGTATGATTCCAACCATGTGACATTCTGGAAAAGGCAAAACTAAAGAGACAGTAAAAAGATCAGTGATTTCCTGAGATGAGGGTAGGCGAAGAGATGAATAGGAGGATCACAGAGGATTTTTATGGCAGCAAAAATACTCTGTATGATAGATACTATAATGATGGATACATATCATCATACATTTGTTCAAACCCATACACTGTACAACACAAAGAGTGAGCCCTAATGTAAACTATAGACTTTGGGTAATTATGATGTGTCAGTGTAGGTTTATCAACTGGAACAAATGTACCACTCTGGTGGGTGATGCTGATAATGGGAGAAGCTATGCATGTGTAGGGGTAGGAGGTATAAAAGGAAAAATCTGTATCTTCCTCTTAATTTTCTTGTAAACCTAAAACTACTCCAAAATACAAAGTCTTTTTTTAAAAAACTATGCTTTTTAAAAATGTTATTATGTAACTTTTCAAATATACAAAGGAGAACAATAAACAAGCACACACTCAACACCTGTGTTTAATGATTGTTTACAGAGTGCCTTGATTAACGTATACTTTGCTAACTGCTTTAAATTAGATATGACATTTCAGCTCTAAATAATTCACTTAACAAAATGGCACCACACCTAATGAAACTAACAGTAAGTCCTTAGCATCGTCTAATACCCACTGTATATTTCACTGTAACTAATTTTTGAATAATCAAATACAATTCATGGTTGTACAAAGTTCTATGATACACAAAAACCATAAATTACTCAGCTATCCATTCACTGTAGGGCATGATTTAGGACAAGATTATTGCACACACCCTGGCCAGTTCTTACAATCTTGAGATTCTAGTCCATGGGTTCTTGACACTTCAGTTGTTGTTACAGACTGAATGTTTGTGCCTTCCAAAATTCCTATGTTGAAATCTCATCCCCAAAATGATGGTATTTGGAGGTGGCGCCTTTGGGAGAAAATTACGTCATGAGGATAAAGATCTCGTAAATGGGATGACAGCAACAAAGGGACCACGGCGGTCTCTCTGGGCCAGGTGAGGATACAAGAAGTTGCCAGTCTGTAACTCAGTAGAGATTCTCACCAGAACTCAACCATGCTACCTAGCACCCTGATCTGACGTCCAACCTTCAGAACTGTGAAAAATGTTTGTTGTCTAAGCCACCCAGTTTGTGGTATTTTATTATACCTGCCTGAGCTAAGATGGGTTATTTCTTTGGGAATCTAAGTCAAATTTTTTCTCTGACCCCTAGAAAACTACACCTAGGCCCCAATATGCAACTGCATAACCACAACTTCTGAGAGTTAAAGGACCTCTGGGATCCTGTCCAGGGAGTCTCCAAACTTCAGGTCAAGGATATCAGCTCCTTGTGACTTTTAACTGTCCATTGGCCCACACTACACGTTGATAACAGCTGGTCAGGCTGACCCAGCGTCACACAGGCCCCAACAACCTCGCCTTAATCACAGACACATGGCAACACACTACACCAGGTCATGCGTAGGCCCCCACAAACAAGCAATTGTGGCTCATACACGCAACCCTCGTAGTAAACAAGACACACACACACACACACACGGCCCAGAAGACACACCGACGAACGCACGCACAGAGCCGACAAACCGAACATATAGGGCATGTTTGCGCCGAACACAGGTCAACAGACAGCCCCTCGACGGCCCCCACAGGCTGGCCCCTCTGGGTCGTCGAGCCGCACGATCTAGGGTCCCGGAATGGGATGGAAACAAACTTACCCGCCGCACAGTCCCAAGGTTGCGCACCGACGCTGCTACGTCACAAGACTGAATCGGGCCGCAATGGCCCCTGGGAAATGTAGCTCGGGAGGAGGGGCAACGGCTGGAAATGCTCAGCCGCAAAGGGCTCTGGGGCTTGTGATTCAGAAGGAAGACGCCGGCTCTCCCGGTGCTGTACCAGCGGTAGGAGGGCGCGGATTCGCCCCAGAGCCAAAGCCCCGCCCAGTCTCCCCGGCCTCAGGACGAACTGGAGCTGGGGTGCCACTGGGTGTTCCTGCACAGAGAAGGGTCGTTGTAGGGAGAGGTGGGACGGAGGGCGCCGAAGTTAAAGGTGGGAAAAAATACCCTTGGAATTGGGGAGTAGGAGGCTAGGGGCGGGGAGGAAGTGTTCGAGCCCCAGAGGTGGGAGGATCTCACTAGGAGAGGAGCGCTTCGGTGATGCTCGACCAAGGAGAACAACAGGCCGAGGAACTAGCAGTTTACGTTAATTTTGGTAGCTCTTTGCATTGTAACCGGGTTCAGAGCCTGGAAGGTAAACTCTGGAGGCTCGATTTTCCAGGTATCACTGTTTCAGGCCAAGCAGAGCAGGAGAAAAATGCTTGTGAGGACTTCGGAAACAATGAAAATGTCTGTCATCTTGGATGAGGCGACTCTTTTCGTCCAAATAGGAAGGAAACCCTTGCGGAAACACTATGCCAGGGCAACCTGTAATGCAACCTAAGATGCAGGTACAGCCTTTCATGGATGCTGGATTTCTGGGATCTTCCAGCACAAGGGCCCACCAACCTTTACCCCAGGAGCCGCCAAGTCAAGGCAGTGGCTTCCTATGGCCAACACCCATTATATGCTCAACGTTTCTGCAAGAATTAGGTGTATGCACTCCATATCTTGGAATAAACTAAATACCTGGATGGATAGGATGGAAAAAATTATCCCCTTGATCACACTGAGGATAAAGGGGCCAGAAAAAGGAAACAAGAAGAACTGATGCAGATCATCCATCCTGCTTCCCAACCTTTATCATGGCATGAACAGAAAATGGTAATATTTGTATGGCTCACTGCAGTGAGTTGTATAAGTGAGGATGTAGAGTAAGCTGATGTAATGAAGACCCCAAAATACTGTGACCTAAATTTCACATTTATTTCTCCCTTATGTAAGAGTCTGGGGTGAGCTCTCCAGTCCAGGGCTGGCGGGATACCTCTGCCTTCCTGAACAGGTAGTTTCCATCTTTGAGGCAAAGGTGGACATTAAAATTCTCAGTATCTCCCTGGGTAGAAGAAGGGCAGAGAAAGCAGAAATGATAATCATCCCTTTTTCTCACCTCTCATTGGTTAGGTATATTGGACTTTTTATTTAAAAAAATTTTTTAAACCTTTTGTGTCTCAAAGGACATTTTCAAGAAAGTGGAAAGATAACTTACAAAATAAAATATTTGCAAGTTATGTATATGATAAGGGTCTAGAATCCAATATATAAAGAACTTTTTATGACTCAATAACAAAAAGATATACAACCCAATTAAAATGTGGGCAAAGGACTTGAATAGACATTTTGCCAAAGAAGACACAGAAATGCCCAAAAAGCATGTGGAAAGATGCTTAACATCATTAGTCATTAGGTATATGCAAATCAAAATCACATGAGGTACCACTTCACATCCACTAGGATGGTTATAATTTTTAAAAAGAAAACTGTTAGTGAGGATGTGGAGAAACTGGAAAACTTGTACACTGCTGGTGGGAATGTGAGATGCTTCCTATACTGTAGACAATAGTTTGTGGTAGGTCCTCAAACATTTAAGCATAGAATTACCATATGACTCAACAATTCCACTCCTAGGTATATACCCAAAGAACTGAAAACAAGTACAAGCACACGTGTTCACAGCAACACTATTCACAATAGCCAAAAGGTGTAAACATCCCAAAAGTCCATCAGCAGATGAACAGATAAACAAATTTGGTACATACATACAGTGGAATATTATTCAACCATAGAAAGAACTGAAGTACAAATAAGGCTTACATGGATGAACCTGTTAAACATTATGCTAAAGAAGCTGAATAGAAAAGATCACACACTGTATGATTCCGTGTATATGACATGTCCCAAACAGATAAATCCATAGAGATAGAACGCAGATTTGTGTCTGCTAGACAGATGTGGTGGTTGCACAACACTGTGAATGTACTAAATACTACTAAATTGTTCACTTAAAAATGGCCAATTTCATATTGTGTGAATTTCACTTCAATAAATTATTTTAAAAATGTGAATGGTCTAATCACCTCAATTAAAAGCAGATATTTTTTCAGACTGAATTTTAAAAACAATATCCAGTTGTATGATCTTTATGAGAAATACATTTAAATAGAAAGACATAAATAAGTTAAAAGTAAAAGGTTGAGAAAAGATACGCTGTGCTAAGACTAATTAAAGGAGCACTGGATTGGGGGTATTAATATCAGACAAAGTAGGTTTGGGAGCAATGAATATTACAAGGGACTAAGAAGGTCATTTTGTAATGATACAGAGATAAATTAGCTAAGAGTACATAACAATTCCAAATGTTTATGCATTTAATCCAAGAGCTTCAAAACACATAAAAACTGATAGAACCAAAAAAGAGAAATAGACAAATTCACAATTTTAGCCAGAGATGTCAAAATCCCTCTCTGAAAACAGTTAGAGATAATAAATTAAGTTAATGCAACAGAATAGGAAATATATAAATGTACCCCACTACATCTGGTAATTTAGTATACGCCTAAGGTAGCAATTAAAATAAGTGGAAAAAGATGTGCTATCTGTAAATGGTGCTGAGAAATAGGATAGCCATATGGGGGTAAAATTAGATTCTTACACACAAAAAATTTAAATATGGAAAAATGAAAGCACAAAAGTAAAGGAGAAATCTTGGGAAACGTTTAAAATTGTCTAAAGATGCAGAAGGCCTTTCAAATATGAACCAAAACTCAGAAGTCTTAAAGGAAAATAGTGGTAAATTGGATAACATAAAAATAAAATTTTCATGGCAAAAGAGGACTGTAAGCAAATTAAAAAAAAATAGTACACTGAAAAAAATTTTTGCAAATCACATCATAAGGTGCTAATTTCCCTACTATGTAAGTAAAAGGTCACTTTCCAATTGAATATTGAGCAGGAGATATAGACAGTTCACAGAAAAGTAGCTCAAACTCATTCATAATAAGAAAAAGGCAAATAAAAACTACACTGGAATATAATTTCCCACCTACCAGATTGATAAAGATCCAATAGTTTGATGCCTTGAACTAATAGTTGAGAAATTTACACTCAAAAGCTCAGAATACATGTACAGAATATACATGTAACAGTTAAGAAAACTGATTACGTATAAGGCCAAAAGAAGATTCATTCAATTCCGAAGAATTAATACAAACCTCTGACCACAATGTAATAGCATTAGGAAGAAATAACAAAAAGATAAGCCAAAGCTTCTGAGTTAAAGGGGACCACCTAAAATGAGTTACAAAACACGTGGAAATGAATACTGCAACAGAATAGGACAGAATAGAACAATGAAAATAGTAAATGCCAAAACTGTAGGACACAACTTATGTACTAGAAGGAAATGTACAGCTTAAGTGCATTTATTAGGAAAACAAAAAACTAAATTCTCAATTCAAAAATGTAGCTTAAGGCCACCTCTCTGGCATTTGGAGACAGCCCCCACTCTGTCTATGGAGTGTGTATCTTCCTGAAGAAATCTCCACTGTCACTTTCCTAGATGACCCCATGCTCTGGGACCACTGTCCCTTCTGAGATGGACTGCATTCTGTCTATGGAATGTGTATCTCTAAATAAACTTGCTTTCACTTAAAAAAAAAAAAGAATGTAGATTAAGAGAGACAGGGCACACTCAAGCAAAAAAAAAAAAATGATAAACATAAAGGGCAGAAGAAATCAATAGAGAATTAGGAAAAATAAGAGAAAACAACAAAATCAAGAGATGGGTTTTTTTAAAGATCAATGATCAATACATTATGTAAACCTCTGTCAAACCTGGTAAAAATAAAAGAACAAAGATGCAAATAAGAAAATGAATAAGAAACCAAATGAAGTTAGAATAATAGTAAAATAATCTTATGAATGACTATTTGCAAATAAATTTGACAACCTAAAATAAATGAATGCATTTTTTTTTTTTGGTGGGGGGAGGTATTTAGGTTTATTCATTGATTTATTCTTAGAAGAGATACTAGGGATTGAACCCAGGACCTCATGCATGCTAAGCATGCACCCCACCACTTGAGCTATACCCTCCCCCCTACGTTTCTAAAAATATAAAATACCAAAGTTGGCACAAGAAACAAAATTTGAATAAACCTGATGCAGTGAAATAGTATAGAAACATCCCCTCAAAAGAAGAAAAAGCCAAAAGCCCAGATGGATTTACAAATACATTTTAACTAAATTTTTGTGAATGGATTTGATGACCTATTTGATGAGATAAATAGAATTTTTTTTTTTAAAAAGCACTTGATATAAGGTCCAAATGACAAAGAAGCATAGGGAAATATGCTCCAACTCACCAGTAGTCGTTAATAATAATGCAAACTAAAACATCCAGGGAAGGTAATACGAAGTGTTTACAAGGACTCAGGGTGCTGCTGGGGAGAATGTAGACAGCTGCAGCCACTCTAGAAAGTAATCTGCTTGTACCTCACAAAGTTGTGCAAACAAACCCCCACTGCACAATATTCCAGGGTAAATAGTCTAATCTAGTTCAGGTCCATAAGGGGGCACATAGTAGGGTGTTCTTTGTGGCATCCAGGGGTTGTATCCAGCACTACAGGAATGAATAAATTAAAAGTAGTAAATGTATACTACGAATTACTCTGCAAACGTCAGGAGCATTGAATAGCACTGCAGCATTGGACACGGAACATGATGGATCTAGACAACGGCGCTGAGTGGGAAACAATGACACCTTTATAGCATAATACCATTAATACAGGAAACAGGAGTGAGAGGATGGTCATGTCCCAGGTCTCAGGCAAGTCCCTGGGATAGGCAAAGTGAAGGTCCTTGGATTCGCGCAGGAAAGAATTCAAGAGCGAACAGCAGTTGAGTAAAAGCAGATTCATTCACAGAGATGCGCATTCCATAGATAGAGTGTAGGCCGGCTCAGAAGGCCAGGGAGGCCGCGAGGCATGGGGTTGTTAGTTTTTGTGGGCTCGGTAATATCATATGCTAACAAGTGGGAGGATTATTCCAACTACTCTGGGGAAGGGGTGGGATTCCCAGGAACTGGGCCGTCACCCTGAGCCACCACCCATTTTCTGACCTTTTATGGTCAGCCTCGGAACTGCCATGGTGACTGGGGGAGTCATTACCGTGCTCATATACTACAATGAGTGTATAATGAAGCTCAAGGGCTACTGGGAATCAAATCTTCAACTGCTGTGTCATTGAACGGTTATGCCCTGCCCCTTTTCCTCCTGTCTCACCATTAATATAAATTTTGAACACACAACATGACATATTTGATAAAGGATATGTACACATTTAAGCATGCATACCAAACAAGGTGGTGTGCATGCCTCTGGGGGAGGTTTGGAATTGGGAATGATGGGGGAAGAACCAAGAAATGAATGTTGGACTAAACAATTTTGGTAACATTGTTTAGTCCAACACTATGCTATGAATTGAGGTCCAAAATATAAGTGCAAAATTTAAAAACTAGAACCATACCCTTCCTGGCCTCTATCTTAATAGAAGGCAAGAGTCCTAACAGCCTCAAATATCCAAACAAGGAACCCTGAAACACTCTGGAGCTGCAGCTCCCACTCTCCAGCATCAAAGAGAAGGGCTGGGAGCACCGCTGTTCCGGACTCCATATGGGAAGCAGGACACAGGGGGAGGATTTACGATTCTGTCTCACATGAGCAGCTGGCTCTCAGGCATGCAATTCAACTTTCTGCTCGATTACATCATTAATAATTGTTTACATATATTACATTCTTTTGAGTAACCCTCACAAAAACATGAAAGGCTGGAATTATTGTAATTTTACAGATAACCAATCTAAAAGACGTATAATCACTTTCTCAGGGTCTCCCAACTAAAAGAGCTGATGTCTATGTGAAGGTCTAACTCCAACACCTTATACATGTGCCAAGAATCTAAAGAGAAGTACTTCCACTACTCTTTCTGGAAGAATTTGTGAGGAATTACCATGCAAAAGCCTTAAGAAAGCTGACCAGGAGAGTGACTTGTTCTCCTGTCGATAAAGTACCCTTACCTCATGGCTTCAAATTATCTGCTTTTCTCTACCATATAATCTGTTGTCTCCCTGTCTTACACTCTGTGAATAAAGTAGAAAATCTTAGCAGGGTACAGCAAACATGCTAAGCAGGAACTAGAAATCAATGTGAAATCATGTTTCAAAAAGGAAACATTTTTTCCCAGCTGTCTCTAAAAGAGACCCAATCATAATATAGCAGCAATTTTGCCCAAAATTCATGTGTAGTCGTAGAATCCAAATACAGTAACTGCTAAAAGGGTGCAGGACTCTGTGGAAAGTTTACTTATACCTCACAGAAACACCTGCATTGCATTTGCTCAGGAAGAGATGTCTGAAATACTTTAAAAAGAAAACCCTCTATTAGGAGGGAGGGAACAAGTGGAATTTTCGCTCACCTGAAGCAGTTTAGCCACATTTCCTTTTGACTCATTTATGTCAACTGAGGCAGTATTAAATTATCATTTTCAAATGGCCTTTAAATTATTGAAACAGTGTTTCACAAATCCTAAAACAAGTTCAAGTTTTATAAAGAGTAATTAATATGTATCTCTTATTAAAATGAACTCTACTGTGGGCCATCTTTTTCTCCTTGGGCAACAAGAACGATAGAAAATAGAAAATATATAAGGAAAATGCAATCTTCCGTTAGACTCTTTCTTAGGCCCCCAAATACATCTAGCAAGACCTTTTACTGAGAAAAAATTATTTGGAAACTTCTATGTCTGATTTCATAACCTCTTTTGAAAGTATATGCTTGTTTTCTCCCTCCTTAAATTCCTTAGAAGGTAGTTAGCTTCATGACTTTGGGCAGGTCACTGATGGGTCTGGAATATCCTATTATTGCCAGGAAGTAAGGATGCTTGCAGAGATGTCAGGGCAGTGCTGAAGGGAGCAAGGAGTCAGCCTAAAGTGGCCACAGTGGCTAAATTCTGACAATTTGAGCATCAAAAATATGTACATTATAATTAAAATGTAGACAGTAAAAGGCCATGAACTCGAGACTAAAAATGTGAAATGCAATCCACAAATACATAGGCATAACAAAATATGAGAATGCATTTAGTAAGTACAAAGTATAAATAAATGCATATATGTACACACACACACATATGCATATACATTTCCTTTCCATTAGGTATATAAGGCATATAAATGTGTGTACGTGCAAGTGTGTATATGTAGTGTGAATAGACAGACCACTTATCTTTCCCAGGTCGTTAAACAAAAGTCAGCTTCAAAGAGGCCTTCCCAGGCCACACAATCTAAAATATCAATCTGGTCCCCAGCAATTTCTTCATCTTTTTCTCCTTACAATTTACTGTCTCACATAGTATATATTTACTTATATATCTTTTTACTGTCTGCCTCCTTGATTAGAAATTAGCTCTATGAACACAGGGATTTTTGTTTGTTTAATTCACTACTGTTATCTTCAAAGCCTGGATTAGAACAAAGCTTGGCACACAGTAGGCACTCAATACAAAATTTTAAAACACAAAAACACAAACCTTCTGCTTAATCAAGAATGTATAAAGTAACCTCTTACATATGACAAGCAAAAATTGCATAAACTGTAGCAAGGCAGAAAGATATGTTCAGCATAACCAGATTAAAAAAGGAATCCAAAAGTTCATCACCATTGATCACACTCAAACAGGTGCAAAGGGTTTAACCAGTGTGTTCTAAATGAATTAGTCTATGTCCTAAAAAGAATTAACTGAACAAACTCAAATCCTCATCTTTTATGACAGGAAATCTCTGGACAGTCCTATTGTATCTATAAGATACTAATAAAGCATGAGTTTTAAATAAGGCTGAAAGATCGAGCCAATGTACCACAGTAAGACAATAGGTTGCATAGTTGCAGATTCAGCAAAATTTAGCACCTCATTGTGAACAGAAGCATCAGATTGTAAAGTACATCTGTGCTAAAGGCATGGCTGTTAAAGATTCTGTCAACATTACAAGTGAAGATTAACTGTAAAAACAGAATCAGTGGCTTGGGTTTACATCACCTTGGAGGAAGAAATCAGGTGCCACACTTAGATCAGGAATAAGTTAATGAGTGACTCAGACTTATCATGGGTCTGAGTCATTCTTTTTTTTCTTTAGGCCTAGTAAGTTTAGAGCAACCTTAGGGAACTTTCTGAAATAAATTATTACTCAACCCTTAGAAAATATTAAAATAAGTATTCCTATACCTCCAGGAAACATGAGAGAGAATAAACTAATGATGACATAAACTCAGCTTATGATATCAAGATATTTTAGATTAGATGTAATACAAGCTTGGCAGTGTTTTTAAAAGCATTATATTTGTTTCTGTTCAAGGTTTGACATTTTCAATTATACTAAATCTGTAATTTAAGTTGTTTAAAGGGAATTTGTCTTAGTATGTAAGAAAAATAATATTCAGGTTTTTGTAAGTATAAATTGACTATTAAAGTAATTATATTAGTAATCATTGTTTCACACCATGCATATTTATGTGTGTGTATATATATATATATATAAATCCTTCACTTTTTCATAATTCATTTGTTCTAATCTGTTTTTATAGATGCTTTCCAGACAATGCCCAAGATTCTAACTGGTTCTTAACTGCTCAAAGCAACATTTCCATATCAAAGTTCACCTCCATATATCCGCTCAGATAAAACAGGAACACACTGCCCCACCCCATCATGTTCCTCATTACTCTGAAGGATGGTAATGATTTACTCTAAAAATTTTAGGCTCTAACTGCTATACTTTAACCATTAGTTGAAAATAGCTCATTCTGTCTGCCAGCAATGTCTTGTCTAGTATCTCCAGTTTCAAAGAAATTATCCATAAACTTCTTAAACCAAGTTTACAACCCACTTACAAAAGACCTCATTTACAATTCTATCTAATTATAGTCTATCACACAGTATGTTCAAACCCACGCTGCAAGCAAGAGATCAAATAATTCCCTTATGATGAAGAGCCATTCATTAAACTGATGGATCCATTATTCTCTGAGCTGGGCAATCTTTCTTCAAGCATCTATAGTGAGTCACTGCCACAAATTATTTTAATTCCCTATGAGAAAGCCTGTTAAGAAGTTTTACTAAGTAAATTGTAAAAATTCATTCTTATTGTTAAACAGACTAATGAATACTTAGTTTTAATCAACAAACAAAATGTAAAAATTCTCTCAGCTTTATGAAGGCTGTGTGTGTAATTTCATAACTTTTTATAAGGTTTCTCCTTTGGATAAATAATTACACCATATAAAAGATTAAGGTTTTCTCACATGTATAGCAAACATGGGGTGTAGAAATGAGGACTCTGATTCCAAGAGGCAAAGACCCAAATTAAATTAACAAGCAAAAAAAGGAAATTTATTGGATCACAAAAATGAAAAATCAAAAGATGGTGTAGACTTCAGGCATGACTGGATCCAGAAGATCACATAATATCCTCAGATTTCTGTCTCTTACCTCCATTTTCCCTTTATGTTGTTGGATTTATCTCGGGAAGGCTTCCTTCATGTGGTGGCAAAAAGGTTACTGGTGAGATTTTAGCCTTACTAAATCCTTGAAACTTCCAATTCCAGGAGCGGGGAAATGATCTTCTCTTACAACCCATAACAATACCCGCCTATGGCTCTTCAGTCTAGACAGGGCCATTTCTAAATCCCTATCCATCATTAGGTTGAGGAAAATAATTGGCCAGCCTCTGACCAATCCACAGCTCTCCCTGATTAAACAGCTTCACCGGAATGATGTGCATTGAGGGTGAGGTAAGTCTCAAATGGTGCGTAGAACAGATCCCAAAGTAACGGACGTCTACTACTCAGGCTGTTTCAAGTGAGGGATGCTCATGAACTGAAGGCTTTTCCACATGTACTACATTCATAGAATTACTATCTGAAGAATTCGCTGATATTGATTTAATAAGGACTGAGTAGTGACTAAGTGTTTTCTTTCTTATACTTGTTACACACAGTCAGTTTCTCTACTATGAATTTTCTGATGTCGTCTAAGGGCTGAAGCACAGCTAAAGTTGTTCCCACATGCATTGCAGTTATAGGGCTTTTCTCCAGCATGAATTCTCTGGTGCAGCCGAAGGGACAAGACCTGATGGAAAGCCTTCCCACATTCATTACATTCGTAGGGTTTCTCTCCAGTATGAATTCTCTGATGTTGACTAAGGTATGAGCCACAACTGAAGGCCTTCCCACATTTGTTACATTCATATGGTTTCTCTCCTGCATGACTTCTCTTATGATGAATTAGAACTAAAGCATCACTGAAGGCTTTCCCACATTTACTGCATTCAAAGGGTCTCTCTCCAGTATGAATTCTGTGATGTCGATTAAGTTGTGAGTCAGTCCTAAAAAACTTCCCACACTTGATGCACTCATAGGGCTTTTCACCGGTGTGAATCCTCTGATGTTGATTAAGGTGGGAGCGATATCCAAAGGTCTTCCCACATTCAGTACATTTAAAGGGTTTCTCTCCTGTATGAATTCTTTGATGCAGAGTAAGGGCTATGCGTCTGCTGAAGGCTTTCCCACACTGATTACATTCATAGGGTTTCTCTCCAGTGTGGATTCTCTGATGTTGGTTAAGGTGTGCACTCTGTCTGAAGGCTTTGTTACATTCTTTACATTCGTATGGTTTCTCTCCTGTGTGAATTCTCTGATGTTCAACAAGGAAGGCGTAACGGCTGAATGCCTTCCCACACTCATTGCATGCAAAGGGTTTCTCTCCAGTGTGGATTCTCTGATGTTGAGCAAGGTGTGCACTCTGTCTGAAAGCTTTGTTACATTCCTTACACTCATATGGTTTCTCCCCGATATGAGTTCTCTGATGTTCACTGAGAAAGAAGTCATGGCTAAAGGCTTTTCCACAGTCATTGCATGCGTATGGTTTCTCTCTGCTGTGAATTCTCTGAGGTTGAGTAAAGAATGAGTAACAGCTAAAGGCATCACCACATCCATCATATCCATGGGGTAATTTCCCAAAATGAGTTGTCTGATGCTGAGTAAGTAATGAGTGGAAACTTAAGAGATTTGAAAAATCATTACTTTCATAAGGTTTCTCCCCAGGAGGAATTTCTGCCTCTTTACTGAGGTTTGTACTCTGGTTGAGTTCTTTACATCCATCAGCTATCAAAGATTCATCCTCAGCATGCAGTCTTTTATGCTCAATTAGGACTGAATTTTGGGGGAACATTTTGTCATAAATATCAAATTTATGTACTTGCTCTACTGTGGGAACTCTCCGTTGTGTTAAAAGCACTGACTTCAAGAGAACGTTTCTCTCAGAATTATTATACTCATTGTCTCTTTTCCCAGCAGAGATTTCCTTAAGAGTTGTCGCTTGCCTGAAATGCCTCTCCTGATTTCCTTGATGCAGCTCAAATTCACCCTCACGTTTCCAGGCTCCTCTGAAACACGAGCGTCCAAGGCCGTAACTTGTCAGTCTTTCCATTATCATCCCCTGGGATATTTCCTCTTCATCAATGTACCACTTTGGAGATAATGCCTTGATTTCATACCAAGACTCCCAGTCTGAAAAATATCAAGAAAGCAAATGTCTCCTCTTTCCCTTTGCAAGGAGAAAGAAAACTCTTATTGATGAAACTGGAGAACTTACTTGGGGGAAAGAGAGAAGAAAGTCATGGTTTTGACACCTCTCAAATACGGCCATGCAATATGAACAAAATACAAAGAAAGCACAAAGGATGAAGACAGCTGACAGAGGAAGGTATATGTGGTGGTGACGGTGAGACGGTGAGAAGGGAAATGCAGGGCGTCAAGATGCAGACAAGGCTAAATACCAAGAAGATAAGGAACTGAGAACAACAGATTAGATCGTAGTTACTATTTCCCTGCCTCTAGTCTTTAGTCTCCAGTCCGTCCTGCACTAGCTAAACTAAAAGCTCAATAAGGGCAGAGATTAATGTTTACCTCTCTTTCTTCTTACTGTTATATTTAGTACATAGGAAAATGGCAGCATTTTGCTGAATGAATGAGTGCTGACAGAATGCTCAACAACTTTCCAGATTTTATCAAGGACCAGAGAAAAATGGTTTTTTCCCCCTTAGGTTTTAGAAGAAATCTGAAGGTCACCTTTTCTTATCATAGAAAAATGCTGCCTTACAGAACAGACACTTGATCTTTCAGGAGAGAATACTGGTAGAGGTGAGGTGGAAAGAAAACTATTTTTCAAAAGACGATCTCCAAAACAGGAAAATAACAAACCCACACCATGTTACACCACAACATGTTACACCATGTTAATCAGCTGATACACTCAGCTATACAGAGTGCCCAACTTCTAATAGAGAGAAAAAAGTCTGAGACACAGGTCCTTCCCTTTTTTAAAAAACTGAGAGAGAAAATTTGTGCATACAAAAATTCAATATAATACATAATGCAGAACTAGTTAACATGACACAGATTATTAGCAGTACAAGTGTCAGAAAATCAGAGATCAAAGCTCGCTAGCTTAGTTAAGAAATAATTCCTGGAGAATATGAGATTGATTTACAAGGCTATGATCAAGCTGCCAAAATACAGTGATTATTTCAGTAACAGTATTTGCATACTTTGTATTCATATTCAGTATTTTCATGTTTTGGTAAGCTTAGGGTTACTTTAGAACTGGACATGTTAGCATTCTTCAGATAATTAGATACAGTCTTTTTTCATAACAGCTTCCCACCTGTTGAAAGAAAAGCTGCCTCCAGGCTACATCTGCACAAACTGAAAAGCAAAGAACATATACTCCATCTGTACCTTTCATCCCAACACACCTTCCACTCAAGGAAAGCTCCCATCTCTACCAGGCCCTCCTATGCACAGCCATGGATTTTCTCGTACTTGGGCCCCCATCTCAACCTAGGCCTGAGAGTCTTTTGTTGACTTATCCTCTGTTAGGTCTACACTGTTGTTCATTCTTCTGGCAGAAGTACAACCACCGCTATTGCCTCACTTACTCTCCTAGAACCTCTTTTCCTGTATCCATCACCCAGGGCCACCACATTCCCTCTTACCAAGAATAAATCTTTACTCCAGGCAAATGATAGCTTTATACAATACCTAAGGTAATGCTGAGTAAAAGAAGACTGAGGAGAAGATGCCGACATTCTCTAACATGGAGGATTCTCAGGTGCCTGGAGCTCCAACCACTCTCTTAAAAACAAAAAAAGATGTTCTGGACTTAGACAAATGAATACTATAAGGGAAGGAATTTCATGTGGGGTACTCCAGGGGAAAGTACACAGTAGAGCCTGGGGGATGTATGGAGCACGAAATAAGTATTAAATATGTAGAAGACATGTTCACTATGACTGGAATAGAGGAACACTTAGAAGTCAATGGCATTATGATGGCATTCAGCAAAAGGTAATTTACTCATATCAGTAACTGATTGAGGGGCAAAGGAAAATTATGGATTCAGGCAAAGCAGAAGACAGACAAACCGGCATCCATGTGGCACAGCAGAAACACAAAAGGGCTTGAGGGTCAAAGGTGAGTTTGAATCCTACCCCTGCACCCAGCTAGAGCCAGTTATTCTACTGTTAGTAAACTGATTAACCGACCTCTTGAGCCTCAGTTTCTAAGTAGGCAAAATAAGGTGATCTTGCAAGTGTAGTATAAAAATAAGGGATAACGTATTTATACAATACCTAGCAGTGTCTGGCTCACTATACATGTTCACTGATACTTATCATAAAATGAGACAAATTAATACATGCTCATTAAGTTATCCCTACGCCTGCACCACTAGTAGGCGCAGGTATTATTACATCTCTGTCCAAAAGAATTATGAAATAGGCTGATGACCACATGGCAAGACAGAATGGGAAAGGTAACCTCTTTGGGATTAAAACGTATCCAGATAGATACCAGAGACACATAATTTCCAACTGATCATAATCTATAAATGATGGAAGTTAGAAGTCAAATCATGAGCAACTTTGGAATCCAATCAGAACTGTATAGTAAGTAGGCTGGTGTATAAGGTTGGAAGAAGAAAAGATCTCACTAGGCTGCAGACCTGTGCTGAACTGGTGAGCAGTAGGTAGATATACTGATTCAGTAGACCGTCTTCTGATTCAGTAAACCCTCCTTTGATTCAGTAAACACTCCCCAGGCATGAAACCCAGGAGATTCTGGTGCAAGTGTGTGGAAAAAAGGGAAATCTTAAAAACAAAAAGGGAGTTTACTGGTAAAGTCCAGAATCCATGCTCCAATGAACAGCTTAACCAATGACCCACAGATTTATAGATTGGATCTCCTTGTTTAAGAGAATGTATAGCTACGCTGTCCAATATAGCAGCTACTAACCACATATGGCAATTTAATCAAAATTCAAAATTTAAGAATTCAGTTTCTCAATCACACCTAGCATTATTTCAAGTGCTTAAAAGTAAATGTGGCTCGTGGCTACTGTTTTGGAAAGCACAGATCACTTCTATTATCACAGAATATTCTATTAGACTGCAATGCATAGAGATCCAATGACAAAGATCTTATGGCTGAATGAGGAAAAGAAAGAAAAACAGGCACAGGAGCCACTTAGAGGGAGAGAGAAACAGAACAGAGCTTTGGACAGAGAAAAAGTACCTTATGCATCTCAGTAAGCTGAGGAGTGTGAAAATGAAGAAAAGCACCTGGATTTATTCACACTAGAGGGGCAGAAGTCAGATTGTAAGTGGTAAATAAGACAGTGGAAGAGAATCAGAACTAAAGGCAACAAGTGAAGATTACAACTAGTATTTAAGGAACTGGAAGACAGAAGGGAGTATGGCATACAGGAACACCAAAAAGGTCCTATAAAATGTCACAAAATTATTTTAAAAACTTAAGTAAACAAAAACGTTAGATATAACAGTACTAAGTGAAAAAAATAAATATTCATACTCATTTGCCCCAAGTTATTTTATATCAGGTCACTTGCTATCATAATTCCATAATGATTTTATTTCTGAATTTATGAAATTATTTTAAAGGATGCTTAGGAAAAAAATAATCAATACTTACGAAAGAAAATTCTGATGAAATTCTTGGACCAATAATACTACCTAAGCCTTGCATTTTACACCTTCTTCTCACTAAAGTCTCTTCCATAAAAGGGCTGAATCAGGGTGATTTGTAAAATTATCTATCATTGTGAGGAAGTGTCAAGAAAAATACACCTAATGCCAAAAAAAAAAAAAAACCCACAAAAACTTATAGGATGCAGAGGAGAACAGAGTGAAGGGGTACATCACTGTGCACGCCCATCCTGATTACACTTGGTTGAAAGGAATCTCATGAGAAAAACACATGGAAGGATTTCCCTACCCAACTGTATGTGTAAGGGAGCATCAGCTGAGGACAAGCACATTAGGGCTGCTCTACAATATTTTTCATATTTTCTTTTAAACAGAAATAATATGTATTAGAAAATATTTAAGCAATGCAAAAATGTATGAAGTATACTCTCTCAAAACATCATCCCAAAGACCAGTACTATTCATGGTTGGGTCTGTTATCCTCCTAGAATTTTTCCTGTACAGATAACAACTTTTTTCTAACTTAAAAGAATTAACTTACAACATTGTAGACATTTTTCCATGTCAGCACAAACAAAGCTACCTCATTCGCAGAATGAATGAACCATAATTTAGGTAACCAGCATCTTAACAGATTTTTACACCTGTATCCCTAAAGCTAAGTTATCTGCTTGCCAAAATTCAGTTGTGCTCTCAACCTATTTAGTTCACATGTACTGGATATTTATAATTACATACTTTAATTAAACAATTTATTAGATGAGTGCTGAAAGAGAGTCCTTTTAATGAAAACTAAGTTGAAAGTTGTAGAAAAACAGGCTAAAAGTGAGTTACTCAAAAACTCGGTTTTGATTTAAGTATGGAAGAGAACTGTAGAAGCCTGTTAAAAACATAAAACTCTGTAAGGATTCTATATTCATTGGTTTGGAAGCATTTTTGCTTCGCTTTATAAGAAATCAACAATGAAAGTTTTTATTTATGTCAGAAAGACAAAGTTGAATTTTAATCAACAGAGCATATTCAAGTAAAAGGCTTTAGCACTATATCAAAAAAATAATGAACGTTCACTTATATGCCATAAAGTTAAAATAAAATGCCTCACATTTGTGTATACATTTTTTTGATTCCTCATAACCAACTTACAAATCAAATAAGCAGCTTCTACAACGTTTTTGCATAATTTAATATTTTATAGGTTCTAGAGTGAAATAAAACTATACACATATTTTAAATAGTAATATCCACTGTCAAACTGCCTTCCAAAATAATTTTTATAAATTTACATTCCTATCAGCAATATAAAGTACATGTCTTCAAACTTAATCATACTGGCTAATATCATTCTAAAAATCTTTGCCCCTACAAGTAAGAGTACCTCATTATTGTTTTAACTTGTAATTCTCTTATTATAATATTGAACATTTTTATATACATTCTGTACCTTTTATATACTTTGTGTCTTCTTTGGTGAATTTCTTACTCATATACTTTGCACGTATTTTAATTACACTGATATCTTCTTTTAAATGGTTTATAGAAGACATTAAAATTTAAGGCATTAAAGCTTTATAAGTATTTTTCTCCCTCAAATCATCACTTTTTATTGTCACATGTTTTTACATCAGACCAATCTCCCTCATGGATAACAGGCAAAATTTTTAAATATAAAAACTGAATCAAGCAGTATACTAAACGAATAATACACATGACCAAGTATGCAATTCAGAAACACAAAAACAGTTTATCAGTAGGAAATCTTTTACTATGTTATTATATTATACTCTACACTGCCCTGTATTTTTAACTTCATCAATAACAAAGAAAAGAAATATTTCCTGAAATAAAAACTTGACTCTCCATCCTGAGAGAGAACACATGTACTAGGAAAAAGTGACTCAAAACGGTCAAGACTGAAACGTGCCCTAATAAAATGACTTTAAAGCGAAAACAAGAACCATCTAGGAGTTCCGAAAAAAATATGAAGGTACTTACACATAAAGGGAAAATATCAAGCTGGCATCAGACATCTTTGTAACAATATTCATCACCAATCCTATTCTATATGAAACTGAAGGAAAGAATGGCCAATTATGAACAAAGGCAGAACTTGAGGGGGACACTGGTTCCATGAACTCTCTTTGAGGAAACTGCCAGAGGACAGACTTCAGCCAATCAAGAGATGTCTAGAGAAATTTCAGCAAAAGGACGTAGTGGAAAACACTAAGTATATTTAACTACAAAATTAAGACAAAATGAAAGACTGGGATAAATGTGATAGAACAGCATGTAAATATAATATGCTTGGACAAAGTACAAAGCATACAACTAACAAAATTTGCTAAGGGAAGGTGGGCAGCAAAATTAAGCTACTTACTGACTCATCTGTTACAGGTTAAAAAACAAAGGCTAGTTTTTAAAGCTGACCAGTCAAGTAATAGAAAGAATAAATATTGTCTGAAGAACGAGAACACTATAACCATGAAGGTAAACACTAGAACAAAAGAAAATTTTTTCTGATTATTATAAAAACTACAGTATTACATGACCAAAAAAAGGCTAGAAAAACAGATAAACCACGGGGGTAGGGTACAGCTCAGTGGTACAATGTGTGCTTAGCATGCACGAGGTCCTGGGTTCAATCCCCAGAAAGGCCATTAAAAAAAAAAGTAAATAAAATTTAAAAAATAATAACCCCGCCAAAAATTTTTAATTAATTTTTTTTAAAAAACAGATAAATGAAAGTCTTTTTAAAAAAATGATAAAAACCAGAAAATATAACATAAAACAAAATGCAGAATTAAGCCCAAACATATCAAAAATATGACTGGACTTTCACCTATTAAACTGAAATGATGTCCAGACTGGTTGACAAACCAGAACTCAACTCTATACTACATATAAAGCCCATATTTAAAACAAAGTGCTTTTACAAAGTTGGAAATAAAAAGATGGATAAAGGCACTAAAGAAAGCATAAAAAGGCAAGAAACAGATTCTCTCCTAGGGCCTTCAGAAAGCAGGCAGGCTGCTGACATCTTGATTTTAGCTCTGTAAGACCCACTTTCAGCTTCTGACCTCCAGAGGTAGAAGGTAATAAATTTGTGCTGTTTTAAGCCACTAAATTTGTGGTAATGTGTTAACAGTAGCCATAAGAAGCTAACACAGAAAGCAGACTAGTACAACCTTTGGAGGGGAACTTGGCAATTCCCAACAAAACTTCATAAGCAATCTCACATCTTGGAAACTACCCTGAAGATAAAGCCTCAACAGAACGAAAATACATATGTACAAAGTTATTTATTGTAACACTGTAATTGTAAACTACTGCAAACATCCTAAATGTCCACACCTTAGTGAGTAGTTGCGTAAGTTACTATAACATCCACATGATGGAGCATTGTGCAGCCGTTAGAAAAATGAGGCAGCTCTCCATGAACTAATATGGAGTGAATTCCTGTGCAGCTGATCCTTGAACAACACAGGGGTCAGGGGTCTAACTTTATAATCAGCCCTCTGTATCTGGGGTTCAGCATCCACAGGTCCACAAACTTTGGCTCGTGTGTAGTATTTATTTTTAAAAATCTGCATATAAGTGAAACCTTAAGTTCAAACTGTGTTGCTCAAGGGACAATTGTACATATACGTGTGTGTGTGTGTGTGCGCGCACATGTGTGTATGAAAAGAGTAAAATACAAAGAGTATCCATGGCATGCTAATCTTCATGTAGCATACAGAGAAATACAAGAACCTACATATGTATTCCCTCACTTGTGCAAAACAAACATAAAAAGGACAAACCTGAAAATAAAGAGACTGGTAATCTACAAGGGGTAGGTAAAGAAGGGGCAGGAAGGAGTAGGGAACAGAGACAGGACAGGAGGGATGAGGAGGGAGCAACACTTTTCTGAGGATATATTCTTGTAAAGACCTGATTCTTAGGAACATAGTTAATAAGACTGAGCAGGCCCCTCCAAGGACAAAGGCCTCTCCATGTCCCCTGCCTCTTGTTAATAGAAAAGCTGAAGTCTCCCAAGCCTCCCTGAGTCACTAAAGAGCAAGATCAAGTCTTGCTTGATGACAGTAGAGTCACAGAATCTTTCAGTGTCTAATGTACATTCCTGAGTTGTTGTACAGATTTTATAACTGTCACCAGAGGGAAAAAGCTAACTGCATGATGACCAGGCTGCAGCCATGACATCAGGTGCTCCATCTTGAGCAGTGCTGAATCTACTGCCAGCACAATTCCAGAACTGGCCTCAAGAGAATGGGATTAATGCTATTTCTCATAATGAAATGTATTTTTGTGGGCATCAAAGTAATTGTAGCTTGCTTTGCCCATATATATAAGTAGACAACTAAAGTTGCCAGTAATGAGATGTTACAGACCCATGTCAACATCTTCCACTCTGAGAATATGGCGCCCTATGTCAGCATGAAGAAGTTACAGAAGATAGACCTCCTGCCCTAATCCCACAGAAATGGAATGATGTCTGACAAGTGGGGGTTTATAAGCAGTTCTTTTTGCCCTTTCCTGTTTGCCTACTTCAATTCCCCTGAAACCTTAATTATAAAAATGAGATCACTAGGTAATATTTAACCTAACTCCTGACATTGCTCTACTGAATGCAAACAATGCCTTGCCTAACCTGTTGATTCTATTCCTAGATTAAAGAAATAGGAACAAAGAATTAAGCTGTTAAAGAATTAAGAATTAAGTAGTTAAAGCTCTCTATCCCCAGCAGCCTCCTTAGCAATCCTGTAGGCAGACCATGTGGACGAGATATCAGAAAAAAAGATCATGTGAAGTCAACCAGTCTACACACAATGGAAAATGATGCAGAACCTAACCTCCTGCCCCAATGATTAACTGAGATTACTTCCCCTTTTTTCCCTTTAAAAACTGTCATGGCTGAGCAGAATCTTGAAAGTTGGTTTTGGGGACATGAGTCCACCTTCTCCCCAGGTTGCCAGCCTTCTGATTAAAGCAACCTTTCCTTTCCACCAACACTTGTCTCACGAGTACTGGCTTTTGAGTGGTGAGCAGCCAAAGCTGAGTTTGGTAATAGCAATGTTTCAGATACTAAAAAAAATAAACGCAAAACAATTAAAACCAACCAGGATGAGGCAGGAATCAATAGTAACGAATGAACCTAGAAGAACTAACTTAAATCACTTTGGAAAATAGTTTTTAACTGAATCCTTAAGACTAAAAAAACACATATCCACATACAAATAATGTAATATAGATAGTAAATTTGTTTCTCACAGAGGAATAGGTTAGAAATTCTGAAACTACTTTATATGTATATTTAAATTGAGCAAAAAATTAAATACATCACTTCGCATTGTCAGACAAAGAAATAACAGATAAGTAAAGGAGGAAGGCTACGATAAACCTTGTGGAGCAGGACTAGAATCAAGGTATCAATATACACTGAAAATTTTAATATATAAAAAAAAGAAGCAGAAGTAAATATAGAAGTGTGTGTCTGTTCTTGTGTGTTGGTATATATACATATATTTCCCACCTCCATCTGCCAGGAGTGCCTAGAAGAAATGACATCCAAGTAGCAATGAGCACACCGATCACCCAGACCTTGGCTTCTAAATAGCATTTCCCAATAAAAAGGGCTCCTTGGAGAAGTGGTTGATTCAAGGATGGAACAAGAAAAACAAGATGAACTTGGAACACCTGGAACCATAGAGGAAGGCAGTGCTCAAAAAAATGGATAGGGGCATGTTAAAAGATCACAGGAATGAACTTGAAGGAGATCCCAATGGTCAAAGCTGGAACAACTTGAGCAACAAAATAATGATTCAGTAGTTCTACTTCATAGAAGAAAAATCCATCATTCCATATATATGAAGAAATGATTCAAAATATAAACAAAGGGGAGAGATGGAACAGCTCTTCCCAACCAAATAATCCTAGTTAATATGTGTAAAGAAAAGAAGGAAACAAAAGTATCAATGTCAGGCCAATATCACAGCATTAATTGTTGCAGACAAGATCCAATGGCCCAATAGATGCTAAATTCAGTGGGCAAAAGTACCAGAAGAAATTGAGTAATCTCAAAGTGTTTCCTCCAAATATTTATTACTAATAAATAGAAAAACTGTAAGTTTACAATGGAGAAACCAAGCAGACACCACTTTCATCAAGTGATGAAAATTAACATCTTTGATAACAAGACACATCAATATTATGACTCCTTTAGTATGATGCACTCACCGAGAGGGACACATTATTCCTGCGGCACTCTTCACAAATGCATTACCTCCATCTAATCATGAGAAAATATCAGATAAACCCAAATAGAATGCAAGAAAATGTAATGAGCCATCTGTTAGAGTGAAGCATATCTGAAGACTCTGGGAGAGATTTCTCTAAGAAGATAAAAATCAATAGATAACCTAATGTGTCTGAGTGTCTTAAGAGATTAAGACAATTTAGATGGGGAGTTGAGAACTGAGTTAGGAACATGTATATAAAAAAACTAAGAGGGAAAAACAAACAGGAAAAAAAATCCAGAAAATTATTAATGCCAGGAAAAATATAAAGTTGACAGAAAAAGTAATCCTGGTACATGCACAGCATGGCTATGACTAGCACTTAATAGCCATAATAATGTAAACACTGATTCAATCAAAATTATGATACTGGTGAGATAGGGAGATGGCAAAGTGTGTGTGTGTGTGTGTGTGTGTGTGTGTGTGTGTGTGTGTGTGTGTTACAAGCATGTGTTGGATTCAGGATAAGAAAGTACTAAATTCTGGATGAGGACCAAACCCGAAAAAAACAGTCAAGAAATAGCAACATCACATATTTGTTAGAGACATGAAGAAAACACCAAAAAAAGCTACAAAAGTGAAGAAAGTGGATCCCTCTAGGGAGAGGGAAACTGGGAAGCAGGGCGAGAGACTGCGTTTTTTAAGGGAGTAACCCTTGTAAGACTACTTGTCTCTTCAACCAATGTGCCTACATAACTTCAATAATAACTTTGATAAAAATAAAAACTCTGAAAAGAACTCTAGAAATGTATACAATTCTGCTCATAAACGGGAAAGAAGAACTGAGAAGGAATGAGATTCAGGGTATAGGCAGAAGTATTCTTGAGAGTATAGCTTGATAGAAATAGAGAGGAAAAGACCCCCTGACGCCCAGGGCAGCCTTTTCATGACCACCTGGGCTGGCACCTTACAGCAGCCCTTCCCGCCCGGTTCCCCGTCACTCACCTGCATACTGATCATCTGACATCTCTCGCTCCACCAACCAAGGCTCCTTCCCTTGCTCCAATAAGGAGATCATGTTGGGCTTAGAAATGGAGAGCCCTGTTTACAGGAAAAGAAAAATGAGAGCAAATGAGAGACTGACACATAGACACATCATCTTGCTACTGCTGTTCCAAGACTCAAGACTCAGTCTCTTGGTCATTAGGCAAGAAAGGACATTAGAGGAAGGGCCTGAGAATGGAATGATGCTTGAATGGAGGATGAGAAAGATGAAGCTTCTTTCACAGCAGAAGTTCTTAAAGTACTAGAGCAGGAGAACCATCACCTAGGAATTTATTAGAAATGTAAATTTTCAGGCTGCCCCAACCTAGACCTACTGAATCAGAAACCACAGTGGCTCTCAAAGTTTAACGGGCATCAGAACCATCTGAAGGGCTCATTAAAACCTAGCCTACTGAGCCTATTCCCAGAATTTCTGATTCTGTAGGTCTAGTGCGGGATCTCATAATTTGCCATTTAAAAAATTCTGAAGCCATACTGATGCTGCTCTCTCAAATCATCATTCTACAGCAAAGGGAACTACTCAATTATAACTCTGTGAAACTGCTTCACATAACTTCCTGGGAACATAAAGCAGAAATCTAGCTAAGCATTTAAGATACCCTCGATATTCCCAATGGAGGAAGTAAAAACACCCCATAGGGGAGATGTGAATTATGGGGGAGACACATCCTTACCAAGCCATACCAAGTTCCTGTAGTTCTCCAACATGACATCTCTGTATAAATCCTTCTGAGAAGAGTCCAGCCATTCCCATTCCTCTTGGGAAAAATCTAGAGCCACATCCTTGAAGGTCACCAAACCCTGAAATAAAAAAAAAAAATTCTTGTTTGCCAAGTACTCCCATAAGGTCCTAGCAGAAAAGATGAATTCTGCTTCCAGAATTCTGCTTCCAGCCAGAGTTCAAAACTCTAAGGGGTCCGAGGGAAATAATTATTGGGAAACAAGTCTGTGCCTAGGTTTGTCAAATATTTTGAGAGAATGAGAAATATTAGAAACAGACTCACCCCTTGAAATGATCACATTTTTGTAAAAGAGAAAAGATAGATATGCAGGAAAAAAAATAGCTTCTAGCACGAAACATGAGTTTATAACATGAAAGTATATGAGCAAATGCTAGGCTTCATGTTACATATCCGAAGTATCAAGACATTCTTATATGGAGAATTTCTTTATATTCCATAGACTGGGGTATCAGATGGGTCAGAGTAGCGAAGGAAGGCCTTGAACTGGGCTTTAACAAAAGGGTATGGTGAGAAAGTTAGACTTTATATGTAAGGAGAAACTTCCAGGGATGTATCTTGAAGAAATAATGAAGGATATGTGAAGAGATTTAGATGAATTTTCATTGAAAGGGTATATAAAAACTCTGGAAAAAACTCACATGTTCTAACATTGTATTTAGAGCTCAATTCTTATTTTTTAATTGAAGTATAGTTGATTTACAATGTTGTGTTAGTGTCTGGTATACAGCAAAGTGATTCAGTTATACATACATTTGTATATTCTTTTTCATTATAGGTTATTACAGGCTATTGAATATTGTTCCCTGTGCTATAAAGTAAGTCCTTGATGTTTATCTATTTTTCACATAGTAGTTTGTATCTGCTAACCCCAAACTCCTAATTTATTCCTTCCCCCACCTTTCCCCTTTGGTAACCATAAGTTTGTCTTCTATGTCTGTGAGTCTGTTTCTGTTTTGTATGTAAGTTCATTTCTATCACATTTTAGCTTCCACATATAAGTGATATCATATATTTGTCTTTCTCTGTCTGACTTACTTCACTTAGTATAATGATCTCTAGGTCTATTCATGTTGCTGCAAATAGAACTCAATTCTTGATTCTTATTTCACCCCACCCTGTCTTCCCGTCTCAGTAAATGGCATGACCATTTACACAGTTGCCCAGGTCAAAAATCTTTGCAGTCATCCATGACTTCTTTCTTCCTCTCACACTCCACAAACAATCCCTGATCAAATCCCATATTTTTTATCTCCAATATACACCCTGAATCTCACCAGCTCCAATGTCACCACCACAGGCCAGGCAGCTATCACCTCCTACCTGGATTACTGCAGTAGCCTCCTGATTGGCCCCCTTGCTCCCACCCTTACTCCCCTGCTATCTATTTTCCCATTAAAACATAAAGCAAATCACATCACAAACAGTCCAGTGGCTCTCTTTCACCCTTAGAACAAAATCCAGCATTATGGTTATGACTTTCAAGGGCTTGTATAATTTAGTCCCTAGCTTCTGCTCTGACCGACCTCACAGTGCTCACTAACCTCTGAGGATACTGGCTCACTTCTATTCCTGGAACACATCAAACATGCTCCTACTATAGTAACTTTATACTTGCTAGTCCTTCTACTTTGAAAGTTCTTCCCCAGATCTCCACAAGCGTACTCCCTACTCTCACTGAGGTTTTCCTTTGCTTCAATGTCACTTCCTCAGAAAAGCCATCCTTGACCTCTCTATTTAATAGGACACTTGATAGTCACACTCTATCCTTTATTTCTCTTGCATACATCTACAACACAACAAATCCTGATCCATCTAAAGAGGAAAGTTCAGTTCCATCACACATTTAAGCAAAACACTGAGTAAAAAAGATACTAAATACTTTATAGAAGGATTATATGAACAAATAGTGGAAAGAGAGAAGTGAAGAGAGTGCTCACTGGGTTATCTGTGACTCTCTGAGGTCCCAAAGTTAAAAAAAAAATGAGGTGTAACTTCTGGAAACAAAGGGAAAACATCAACTTACCTGGGACATGACTTTACATAGTCCAACAGCCATTCTTCCTTCCTTCTTCAATTTTCTCTTTTGGAGAACAGAGTCCTGAGAAGGGAGAGTTAAAGAAGAGGAAAAAGGCAGGCCAGCCCTATGGTGCTGATCTGAGAATGACAGAGTTTTTTGCCCCTTTATGGTCCCAAGTCTTCTTATGCTGACCAACCATATCCACTTTCAGATCTGAGGAAAAAAGGCCAAAGCTGAACTTAACCCCTGAAGTCCTGACTGATCTTAAGCACACACAGCCTGACTCAACAAAATCTAAAGTCCACCCTATGCCCAACAAGACAATGTATGATCTAGCCCCAGCTGCCCCTTAGACCTTATTTCCCACTCCTCTCCCGCTCACTCACCCTACTCCAGGCACACAGATCTCCGTACAGTTCCTCAAACACTGTGCATACTCCTTTTTGAAGACCATTGCCTTGACTTTGCCTTCTGCCTGCACACGGCACACTCCTGCTCTTCATTCCTATCTGTGCTCAACTGCTGGAGCGACCTCTCTATTCTGTCTAAAGAGAACCTCCCTTCCAGTTACTATTTTTCCTTATCTTGATTTACTTCTCTTCTTAGCATTTAATACCACTGGAGATGTAACTTCTCTTTTCTGTTTACTGTTGTCTTCTCAAAGAATAGTATAAGATTTAAGAGAGCTAGGACTTGTTGGGTTCACTGGTATATCTCTAGTACTAGAATAATGCCAGAACCATTGTAGATGCTCAAAACATATTTGATAAACAAATAAATAAATCTCACTGTGGCTCCTGTCATATAAACGGCAATGCTACACATGTTGTATATGTCATTGTCTTACTTAATCTTCACAAAACTGCCAAGGTGGATATTATTATCTACATTTAACAACAAGTGAAACTGAGGTTCAAAAAGCTTAATCAGCTAACTCAAAGCCATAAGAGTCAAACTGCAGTGTGACTCAAAAACTGGTCCTCTTTTAAGAGACCACAATGTCCACATGGGCAATAGTCAACATAACCTGAGAATTCAATGCTATATATTTTTTAGAGAAGCATCTTTGGAAGTGGCAGGTGTTACCTTTATTACTCCACAGAAATTCAGCCTGAGGCAAACACTGCAAATTTCAATACCAAACCAACAATAAACTGCACAGCCTGAAATAAGTTCCTTGCTTTCTCAGAGCCAACATTTCTTCATTCTGAAAAGGATAGTTGTATTTGACCTAGAATTTAAGATATACAACCCCCTAATTCTGGGCTACTCTGCACTAGTCAGCTTAATCTCTAAGAAAATTATTTCGTCAGTGCAACGCAGCTTGAAACTGTCCATAAAAGCCTTTGCAACCCAAGAGGAGAATCAATGAAGTTTTCTCAGCATCTGGGAACCCCAAGTAGCTTCTACATAACAGAAATATCTTTTAAATTTCTGTTTAAAATAGCTGTGTATCACTTGAGTGATAATTTTCAAGTTTGAGATGAACCATGAATCTCTGAAGGAAGGTGATGGAAAAGACTTGGGCTTTATATAGCTCCCATCCCCCAGATGCACACTGGCCCTCCATGCTTCCCTTGTGGGCTACATGACCTTCGGCAAATCAATCCAACTGTCAGAATCTTTCTTTCCTCACTGTCAGGATTGCTTGAGCCAACTCCTGGCCCAGAGAAGTGCCACCCTTGTTCCCAGTTAATTCTACACAACATTTGAAAAGAAAATAAGAAGTTTTTTTTTTTAATTAACTGGAAAAGTCAGAACCAAAAACTTAGCTCACTTGGCACAGGAGAAAAAGAGCCATGTATCAGCCTCTCTCTGTAACAAGCATGAAGAGTTTTAACAAAAACAAACCTAAAATCTCAAACTCCGTGCCCTAAGGAGAGGAATACTGGGCTTTCAGATTAGGCTTTCCCCCTCCAAAGGCGGCCAATATGAGGATGGTCTCACTACAGTGTGTTTAGACTGGGTTCTGTGACTCACAAGGGGACCAAAGGAAGAGACCCAGATTAAATTCCATGTCCAGAAGGTTCCTAGTCCAAGACCAAGGACAATCCTCTCCAATACCCTCAGAACCCAGGGCCCCCATTTTTCACTCTCACAACGTGGGAAAAATCAAGAGAGTTTAGTAATTAAAAGCAAGGACTCTGGAGCCAAATAGCCTGGGCTTAAGTCCCAGTTCTGTCACTCAGTAACTGTGAATGTGGGTGAGTAATGTTGATCTTTCTGTGCCTCACAACCACACACTAGGTCTCACATACAAATTCACACCCAATCACACACATATATATGGACACACAATCGCAACTGTAATGTCACATACAAAGACAGTGGCATTAACACAAAAGTAGAGATGACGATACACAATTACTCCAACAGACACAGTCACACACAATCTCATACACAGTGACATACCACACAAGGTCACATATCCTGCCACAATTACTCATACAAAATGATACCTGGAGAGACGGTCATGGGCACATAATCACACTTTCTGTCACACACATTCAAACGCCGTTATATCCACAGAGACAAGTGGTCAAACAAAATCACATACAGGTAATGTCACACCCGCAGTCTCTCACAAACCCATACACAATAACACAGTTATACCTGCGGAGACGGTCACACCCAAATACACATGTACTCAAAAGAGTTTTACACCGGAGACAGACGGTCACAGTCGCGCGTACACACGGTGACACAGAAGCTCACATGCTGTCACACCCGCAGCCTCTCACATAGATAGACGCAGTGACACAGTCTCCCCGGCGGCGCCTGTCTGGTCCCCATCCCGGTCTCCGTCGGTTCACCCCAAGCCCGGCCCTGACCCCCGGCTCTCGCGCGCAGCCAGGCCCAGCTCACCTCCCCGCGCCGTCGCAGGCTCTGGAAACCCGCCCAACGACCCGAGACCCACGACGTCGCCTCCCAGCATCCCCCGCGGGGCGGAGCGGGGCGGGGACTGAGTCGCGCGGGACCCCGCCCTCGGCTGGGGAAACATCCAGTTGCAAGCACCTGGCCGAACTCAGCGGACCCCGAGCCCCAGAACGCTTTGCGCCTCGGCCGTCTTTCCTGAATGAACTACAGTTCCCAGAGGGCCCCGAGGCACACCTCGACCTCGCGCCTGCGCCAGAGGCAGCCGCGGCCGCAGGAGCGGGTACCCGGGGAGATGTGTGCGACCCTGGGCGATCTCGGCCACTCAAGTGACCCTTCGCGGCTAGGTGTGAGGGAACAATGAAGATGTGCGCGTCTGTGGCTGGTGTTGAATGCTCAGGTGTGGCGATTTGTGTGTGACGATTTGTGTGTGACTGTCGCTGCACACTTTTGTGCTTGCGCATCACCGGGCAACGGGTTCTGTCAATGTCATGAGGCTCTGTATTTTATTTAATTTTTGCCTCTATTTTAAATCACGCCCCGTGATTGTGGGTCGTTGTGTTACACACTGTGGGTCTTTCACGCCGAGAATGTGAGAGCGATTGTGTGCGTGTGTGTGTGTGTGTGCGCGCGCGTGCAAGAAGGACTGTGGCTGACTTTGGGCATGACGTTTCTATAACTGTGTTCTTATCCCAGACATCGCAGTTTTCCCATAACGGGCGTTTCCGGGCTTGCTTTATTTAGGGTTGAGTCTGTAGGAGAAGAGTCATTGTGCGTCTGTGTGTGTACCCATATCCAGGTCTAACTGTTCTCCCACCCCCACCTCACCCCTGATCCCCAGCCAGGGGCGGGGTCAGTGTTATCCTTATTTTTATATCCCTTCTCTACTTGCCCCTAATTCACATTAGGGGCAAGAAGGGTAATTAGATTCCAGTTGCAGGAAGATGCTCATTTGCACCAAAGCCATTTACAATATAGCCCGTAGTTCTGGGGTTTCTTTTGTTGCTGTTTCCAACTTTCACTTTGTAACTTTAATTAGGGCCCAGCTTTAAGAAAACTGTCCAGTCAGGAGGACAAGAACCCCTGACTGATGTTAAAGTAAACCAGAGCTGAACAGTAATTGAAGGGGTTAAAAAAAATTTTTTTTTAATTGAGGAACTATCACAATACGGGAAAATAGACTTCAGTATAGAACTAGGCTCAATTCTAAACACAGCAAGAACAAACGGGGATTTACAGGCAAGGAATAAGTTGGGGCTGGAGGGTGCTTAGTGAATGGAAAACTACAAAGAGGAGACATCAAGGGTAGGGAGAAATTCTTGCAAGACTGACCAACAGGATTCTTGCTGAGGGCAGGCCAGAGTGATCAGGTATCATGTGGGTGGATGAGGACTTTAATTAGATATTGAGAGTGATCGGATATCAAGAACTCTGGCTAAACTGACTTGACAGAATTCTTGCTAAAACTGAGTGATGCAAAGACAAACACTGAAGCCCAGGGATGAAGCCTAGTTGAGAAGTGGGTTCAGAGGAGTTTGACTAAAGTTTGGTCAAGGAGAGAGTGTTTTTCAGTAAAAGTTCCAAACAAGCCAACGTTCTTCGCTACCCCCAGACCTTGGAAGATCTGGAAGGTGCACCCAAGTCAAGATCTCAGTAAGGAGGGGTACATGGAAGCAAAAGGAAGTTCCTGAAATAAGAACCCATCCTTGGAGAGTAATCCCTCCAGTCCTCTCCCCAGAAAGAGCCCTCAGATAGCTAAGGCCAGAGAGTCTTGGACAAAGGGAGTCTGGCTACAAGGGCTGAAGTGATTTGAGGTTTACTCTGTGAAATTGGGCATTGTTACATTCAGAAGAAAGCAAGCAATTATTTTTCAAGGGTCTACAAACATTTAATAGTTGAGTTGCTTTAATGGGGAAATGTATCAGTTAAGTGTTCTTTGGATGATAATTGTGGTTTTGTGCTTGACAAATACATCAAACAGCTCTTCCCTGGACTTAACTATCATGCAGGTTAGAGATCATCGTGGATGTTTCATGATAAAGTGCTAGAAATTTAAGATACTCCATAATTGACTGGTAAGGTATACCTTCAGAGAAACTGTATGTGTATAACTATCTCTTCATATATCAGTATTTGATCATAAGAAGACTTTTTGTCCTTTATTTTTCTTGTCTCATACCGCCAATTCCAACACTGGTTTGAGTCTAGTCACCTCCAGTAGAGTAGGACAATGGTCTTCAAAGTATGCCAACTAAGTAAGTGGTTATACTGCTAAAACAAATTGTCGTAGTCTCTGTCCGTCAAGGTCTAGTCAAGAAAGCAGAACTACACTGGGAATTTCAAGCCGAAGATTTAATTACAGGAAATGGATTACACAATTTTGAAGGACTAAAAGAGCAAAAAGGGGAGAGATTTGTAACTTCAGGAAGCAGCCAACACCCTAGAGCGTGGAAAGCAAAGAGAAAGAGATGGATTTACCAGAACCTGAAAGCTCTGAGGAGGGGTCGCAGCCTGCCTGTTAACTAGGCTTGGTAGTTTGGTGCTGGGAAAGCAGAAAGACTCTGCAGGCACGTGAGGAAATACTGCCAGAGATATGCTAGATGTATCTAGATACTGCCAGAGAGATACTGAAAGAACTGGAAAATAGGAAGCAAGTTCCTTCTCCCTTTCTGCCTCCTCAGATCCCTTTAATGCCTCCATTGGCCAACTGTAACAGGAAGCCAGCTAGCAAGGGAAAAGTCTTTGTCAGAATTCCAGTCCTAGCATCGCAGAATAGAGAAAGGCATGCTTGAAGCTGAAACAATGACATGGAAATTATCAGCACGTGAGCCTTTTTTAATTGCTAGGAAATACATTAATAAAATTTTCCTAGTTTATTTTTCTTCCCAGTCCATTTTCTCAATACTGTTTCTACTTCCTTACAAAGGAATCCTATTAGATGACAAAAAGGGCTCATATTTTGTAATGGTATCTTAATAACAAAGCAATACAAATTCTGAAATAGCTTACATCTACTTTAATATGTAATTATTTCGATGCACTCATGTTTTTACCTATTTTGTTGTAATTTTTATAATAAATATATATTTCCCAATGTTATGTTATTATCAAAATAAATATTTCATGGTGAACCACTAATTGCCCTCATGACTTCAAAGTGAGAATCATGTATGTGATTTGTTTTGTAAACTATTATGTACATTATTTTTTTAATTGAGGTATAATTGACTTATTACATTAGTTTCAGGTATACGATGTAATGATTTGATATTTGTGTATGTTGCAAAATGATCACTACCATAAGTCTAGCTAACATCCATCACCGTACAGACAAAAATTTTTTTTCTTGTTATGAGAACTTTTAAGGTCTACTCTCTTAGCAATTTTTAAATATGCAATACACTATTATTAACTATAGCTACCATGCTATATATTATATCCTCATGACATTTTATTTCAGAAATGTGTACCCTTTGACTGCCTTCACCCATTTTGCCCAACCCCCACACCCTGCCTCTGGCAACCACCCAGCTATATTCTGTATTTATGAGTTCTGGTTTTTTAGTTATTTCTTATTTAAAGGCAGTAGTTCTTCTCTGAATTCAGAGTAAAGTATTCCTATCCACTGAAACCAGGTTGCTCTAGGTCTCCAACATCACACCCTTGTACAAGTCAGACATTCCCCCTCCTGAGAGAAGTCAATGGAAACATCTCTGAAATTCACCAACCCCTGAAATGAGAAACCTTTATGAATATGATTGTGAATACCACTGTTATCACAGAGAAAACTTTTAATTAAGGGCATAATAAAAAGTCTTAATTTAAGCATTGTCTATGGTAGTGTTCATGGTATTAACTGCTCCAACAAAAGTCTGTAATAATCCTAGTTTTTAAAACTCTACCTTAACTACATTGGTTACTATATTTTAAAGAACAAAGATATTTTACACATATGAATAAAGAGCAAATGACAAACAAAACTAAAGATTTAATAAAAAATAAAAGTGTATATTATACACCCTGAATGCTTTAAAATTCTTTCACATGGGAGATGTGGGTGGCCTATAGTGTAGACTGGCATTTAGCCGTCTATAAATTCCAGGGTCAAATCCCATCATTCCTCAAGGAAAGTAACTCCTGGCTCACTGTCATTTACTCCAACCCAACTCCTGTCTTAATTCATGGGGATTTCAAGATCTAATTAGATACATATTTTATTAACTTGATCTATCAATTCCATAACCTCTCATCCCCCTATATTCTCATCCTATTGACTACCTCAGCCACTCACCCTATGTCATTTGTTGTATTTGTTTGTTATTATTAACAATTTTCCATAATCTTAATTTTAAGTATCCAACACTGATATTTTTTTTTCTCAGTCCCAAAAACCTTAACTGAAACGACTTCAACCATCTCGCTGAGATTTTCAGTTCACTGCTCCAACCATGTTTTCACTGCCTAAAACACCCCTAATTTTCACTCCCCTCCTTACCTATCTCAATGTCCACGTTCCATCATTTCAATTACCTACTCACATCTTCAATCCCCTTATTACGCTGGTTTCATCACATTCATCTTGCAAAAATATCAATCTTGGTATCACTGATTTTTCAATTATTTGATATTTTGATTATTATTATTGATTATTGATTCCTGATTCATGCCTGCAGCTGCTACACTGCATATGGCTGAAGAAAAACAAGCAAGCAGGCTTTTCTCACCTGAAAGTGATGGCTCCCAGTGCTTTCCCCAAAACACACTCTATTTTATAGTCCACTAAGTTTCCTACTCCCACTGACAAATATTTAACATATTCTTAGCTTGCCTTAAACCTCCAACAACTCGCTATGGTGGAGGAAACATGGCCACGGAAATTTGAACACTCCTCCCACTGATGGAGTCTGTCTCCTGTTCAGTTGTGGCTGCTCCGTGACTGCTCTGACCAACAGGCTGCGCTGGGAGCGACACTATGTCAGTACCAGCACTAAACTATTCTCTTCTCGGGTAACAGGCATGTGAAAATCAACCTAACTAAAACTAAATTCTTGCTCTTATTCCTCCCAAAATGTCCACTCCCAAATGTCCCTTCACCTAAGCAAATGACAACTCCACCTCCCATTTGCTCAGGCTGCAATCTTTGGAATCCACTCTAGATTTGCCTTTTTCTCATAGCCCACATCTAATTTTTCAGGGAAAACTTTGGCTCTACCTTGAAAATATATCCAGAGTCCTGACACTTCTTCCACTTCGACTGATTGTAATCACACGATTATTGCAATAACCTCCTAATTTTATACTTTAACTTTCCCCGCAGATCCTTATTTTTAACAGATAAACCTTTAAAAAGGCGCTACTTTTTAAATACAAGCCAATCATGGCACTCTACCGTTTCCAAGTAGCAAATCACTCTAATCACTTAGAGAAGAAAAATAACCATCACTGGAGCTGTCTACCAGCTTCTACAAAACTTGGCCTGGCATTAGCTCTAGGCCCTCAGCTCCTATTTCTTTGCAAATTCAACTTGAGCCACAGCAGCCTCCTCCCTCCTTGAGAGTCTTGTAACAGCCAGACAAAGCTTCCTTTCAGAGCATTTGAAATCACTCTTTTTTCTACTTGGAATAATACTTCCCTAGACATCCAGAAAGAACGACAAAACTTTTCTTTCTCCCTCTCCTCCTTCATGTCTCCCACAAAGGTCGTATTTACTGGCAACCTTACTGAAACTGCATTCCTCTATCAGATTTTATGTCCTTCTCTTGCTTGAATTTTTTTTTCCAGAGACTGTATCAACATGTGACATACATTTTATTTCTCTCTGTGTTACCTGTATTTTCTATTAACATACAGACTACAACAAATGCAGGCACCCAGTCCAGACAAGTATCTGGCCCCAGTGATGACCAGTAATGTCAGTAGGAAAAAACAAATGAATAAAAGGATGGCAATAACTTCTTGCTCAAATAGTTAATTAAGAGCTTACTGTATACCAGGTTCCCTTTAGAGGTCTTTGCTAGTACTAGAATATAGAAGTTAAGAAAATATTAAAGGCAGATAACAGTTACTGCTATTTTATGAGATGAGAAATGAGAAGCACTGGGAGGTTAGTCATGTGAAATAATCACACAGCAAGGAAATGTCAGAATGAGATGGGGACACAAACATCTATCAAGAAAATATGTCCTCTCATCTGGATATCATTAAAAAGATGTTCAGAGCTGTGGTTCCAAACACAAAATACAGAAAATAACTGAAGTGTGTACCTATGATGACAGGTGAAATCAGTCACTATACAGTCAAGGTGACAGTACTGTCCTATCGGAAGGAGGCAGCAGAGTGCATGTTCCCTGATGGCAGAGACTTTTAACAGTGGTTTCACTGCCGTATATTCACGGCCACTAAACACTGATTGCCATAAAAATACAGTTTCATAGTTTAAGGAATGTGTTTAATAAACAGGATAACACTAACAAATTCTTAAGTATAAAAATGTGTTACACTATGAGCAGGATTTTTCCATGTAAGGAAAAACACAAAAGTACAAAGATGTATGTGAAAATATTAAAAGCTGTATCTGAAAGCTGGGTGCAGAACTGATTCTTTTTTTAATGTTTGCCTGCATTTTCAAATTTCTTAAAGAACTTTAATGGATTGCTTGGTTAATACTAATATGTTTTCTAGAATTAAAAAGAACAAAGAAAAAGACCATTTCTGTGACATAAGTGTACATGAATAAAGTAGTCATTCTTATTGAATCCTACATCTTTTGTTCCAGACATAAATTCCTGTGCACAAAGGAGGCTGTTCCTATATTCCACAGCAAAAACAAAAACAAAAACAAAAACAAAATATCTGGCAAGAAATTATTTCATATTAAGTAAAACAGATTAAGCACCTTAATTAGCCTATTTAATATGAAATGGGACTCAGTAAAAAGGATTTCCTGCCTAAAATGAGTACATATTTAAGTAATTATGCTAATAAATATTTTAAATTTAACAAATGTCTTATAACTATTGTTCATTCCAATCAACATCAAGTATCTTTTTTGGTGACAATTAACAGACATTTATTACAGCTCAGACAAGAAGCTAAGCACTTATGGACATCACAGAAAATCTGTCTAAGATAAATATAATTATTGTCACTTTAATTATATGGCAACATATCCGCAACTACTTAAACACCATGTGACAAAGACTTTACTATTTATTCCAGCCAACACCTGAGGATAGTGCCCCTCTCTCCCAGTCTCTGTGGGAGGGCAGGAGTCTAACTTCCATAAGCTCAGACTGCAAACTCAAACGGGTTTCACATGGACCAACCCAACCCCTCTGCCCTCTTTTTGTAAATTTTCACTTCCTTGACTCTACTGAGCCCCCGCTTACTGAAGCCCCCCACCCTACTCCCTCAATCTCCCTTCAAAATGCCCTATCACCACTGCACAAATTGGAGTTCAGTTCACCCTGGACTCTTTCCTCTCTTGCAATAGTATATTACTAATTAAAATGTGTTCTCAGCACTTTAATGTTGGGATCAGTTAATCTTTGACATTTCAGTGGTAAAGGAAACAAATATTCAAATATCCTGATTTGTAATTCCTAGAAATCAATCAGGAAACTCATTCTCTAAAAGAATGAAATATTTCATAAATGAGGAACTTGGAATTATTAGTGTTGACCTGACATCTAAGCCGATTCTTTTAAATCTATCCAGAAACATGTATATCTCCACCACAGAAAACAGATTAAAATCAAGTGAAGTGCTTTGGGGTTGGGGGGTATAGCTCAGTGGTAGAGCCTAAGCTCAGCGTGCACTAGGTCCTGGGTTCAATCCCCAGTGCCTCCATCAAGGGGGTTAAAAAAAAAGATCAAGTGAAGGGCTCTTTCTCTTCAAAATATCTGAATACAGTATAATCGAGGGAGATCTGAACTAGTAAACCACTCCACATAAAAAAGACACTGCATCCTTTCTGAAGATAATCAACATAGAAGTGCCTAGAAGTATTATCCATATATTTGTTCAATAAATGTTAAATGCATTCAGGTAATTTAATTTCATCAAACGGACAAATTCCCAGGATGAGAAAGTTTGTCCTTTAGTCCCCTTTATTATCTTCACCCAAATCACTGATTTAAGCATATCAAACCCTTTCTCAAACACCTTCAAAACACAGTTTGCTCCAAAGTAGGGTCCCTATTCTTCAGCCTGGCATTCAGACTCTGCCTGACCTGTCCCCACCTGGACTAAGAGGTGGTGAATCCAAAAAAACTTCCCCAGCTACGCAGGGAAACTCAAGGAGTGAGGCAGGGAGGGTGTGCTCTGTTCAGTGGTTCCCACCTCGATGTCCAGGGGAGCAAAGGGAAAGGTAGGAAGTGTAACACGTGGACTTTACAGGCCACGTCTAACTGGAAATTCTGCCAACCCAGAATGTGGACCAAGCACAGGGAAAATGACTTGTTGACACAGAAGCAGATTATCCAGATTTTGAGGTGAAATTTTCCTATTATTAACGCTGAAAACTCACCCAAACATCATAATCAAGCCCCTCCCTGTTCCACATGTGTACAGCTACTGTATCTTCAACAGGTATGTTGAAAAAAAAAAAACAACCTTAAATAAGGTTGGCCATGACACTCTCCCGCACTGTGGCAAGCGCAGTGTGGCGCATCTGAGAATGACCACATTTCCTGCCCTCCTCTTTCCCAGTGGCATGTCTTCTCCAGCCTACCAAATCCTTCTTGTCTGCCCGTCCCTCTGGAGGTCCTCCCCTACCTCTCCAGCCCGCGGGCTCCCTGATATCCCTGCCATCCTCTGCCATCATCTACCACTGGGTATTCAAGCACTGATCTTCCTATATTTTTCTTTAAATGCTCCATCTGTGCTGTTCAAAGGAAGCCACTTGGTGAAACTCCACACGGATGGAGCGGGGCGAGCTCCAAGACCAGTGCGGGTCAGGACCAGAACTGACCACAAGGCCGTCTCGCGGCCAGAGAAGGGAATGGATGCACCAAATGTCAGAGACAATGAAATTTCAGTAAACACTCATCTGTATTCTAATTTTCCTGGGCCCCACAGCCATTTTCACGTTTTCCTGAGTGCTTTACCTGGAGATGAGCACAGATCTCCAAAATGCAGATGGGAGGAACTGAAGAGAAAGGAAAGGCGCTGGGAGAAAGGGCCGCTGCACAAGCTGAAGAGGGGCCTGTCCGCGGCCGCAAAATGCGGCGAGAGAAGACGTTGGCGCTTCCCAGACCTCACTCAGCCAACCGGAGAAACAAGCCTCAAGAGACGCCACGGGGCCGACTGCCCTAGCTTCCGTACTGGAGTCGGAAGAAAGGGGCCTCTGGCACCGCGAGAGTTTGAAATCCCGCGGAGCGCCCCTGCAGCATAAAGACTGGTTGGGGAACCCCTTTCCGGGTGCCAGCTCCCTGTAGGCGAGGCCCAAGCATGAGCCCGTCATGTGGGCTGCTGGGCTCCAGGCTCACTGGTCCGATTCCTGGAGGGCGGGTGGCCCAGGGGCTCGGGAAGCAAAAGTGGCATCTGAGGCCTCTGGGGAGATAGGACTTTAAACTTAAATCTTCTAAATCTTGTCAGAACAAAGAATAAACAGCAAGCACGACAAAGGTACATTCCTTTAAGGTTTCAAGAGACAGATTAGCACATACATAGTGCGTCAGCATGACCTTAGTGTCTGGGAAGGGAGCCTTATCTTCAAAGGAGTACTAGCAGTAGTATCATGGGGGAGGCCGTTATCCCTGTCTTCAAAGCAGACACTAAGCGGTCTGGTAAATGCATTCATTTCTTTAATGGTTAAAGCAGATGTGCAAAATGCATGTTTGACAGACTGTAAGGCAGGCTGTTCTAGTTAGCATAAAGTTCAACCAAAATCATGTGTAAGCCAGAATGATTTCTCCATACCTTAATACTGAAATTGGTGAAAATTTCCTTCATAAAAGCAATCAATGTGAAAATTATTACTATGGCTATCATGTGGAAATTGGAAGACAAAAATTATCCCAGAATACAAATTATTAACTTTGAAATACTGAAATAGAGTATTTTAAATTAAACTAGGGTTCAACAAACAATAGCCTCTGAGCCAAATCCAATTCACCCAATTCTCTTCAGGTAGTATTGACATCTTACCAATATTCAGTCTTTCAATCCATGAACATGGGATACCTTTACATTTATTAAGATCTTCTTAAATGTTATAGTTTTATAGTTTTTCTTTTTTTGTTGTTTTGCAGTTTTCAGTGTACAAGTCTTTTTACCTCCTTGGTTAAAGTTATTCTTAGGTATTTTATTCTTCCTGATGCTGTTGTAAATGGGATGGTTTTCTCACTGAACCTATATATTAGGTTTCTGTAGTTTCTTAATGGATTCATCTACATTTTCTATGTATAGAATGATGTTGTCTGCAAATAGAGACAGTTTTATTTCCTCCTTTTCAATTCAGATGACTTCTCTTTCGTACCTAATTGTTCTGACTATGGCTTTCAGTACTATACAAAGTTTAAAATACTTAGTGAATACTTCATTCACAAAATAATAATATCAAAATAAAAATACTACCAAAAGCTGTAAGGTAATTTTACTTAAAAAAGTAAATACTACCAAAAAAGGCAAGTGCAACACTATTGAAAGCAGACTAATTAGAAGTACTGAATGGGACCTGAAGTTGCTCCATGGCTTTAGAAGAGAAAATTCATCAAGAAGAAATGTTATTAATTTCCATAGAGCTAAATAAAATAGCTTTGAAATGTATTAGGCAAAATTGGATGGAAATATATGGAGAAATGTTTCCTAACATGATCATAAATTTATTATATCACTTATAGAAATGTAAGTACTAAGTTTTAAAAAATAATTATTTTAAAAAATAATAAGGCTTATTTCTTCTGCTGGGGTGAACATAATGGCATTTGTTCTATTAATAATATTTATATTTACACTTATATCACTAACTTTACACGTGCTAAACATATAATATAAATTAATAAATAAAAGTAAAGATAGATCATTAATCAAAACAACAGGAGAATAAAATAACTATTGAAAAATACCAAATTTTATAAACTTTTGTGTTAATTTTGTATAATATTATTAAAGTAGGTATATACACTCACACATTAAATATTTGCTTTAAGATCCAGAGCTTGATCACATTCAAAACTAAACTTTATGAATTAAAATGGAAGAAATCACAAATACATTGATTACAATGCTATAACATAAAAAGTTAAATACTAGGATCTTGTAAAAATAAATATAGCCAACTAGCCATTTGTAAGCACTTTTTGAAACAGTAATTCTTGTCTAAAAGGGAAAATAAAATGAAAAATATGTGCCATTTAGAAATGAACTTTCAGAATAGTAAAAAGATGATATATAAACCAAATTGATTAAATAAGCTTGAAAAACAATACAATAAAAAGGAAATTAGCTTGAAATTAGTAAATATTACCAGAAATTAACAAAATATAAAGACACACTAAAGAAATGATTAAAAGCATAAAGCTGCTTCTTTGATTTAAAAATGTAGATATAAAAAGATATATTAAAAAGGAGAGATTAAAAAATAGAAAAAATAATTGGCAAGAATATTCAGAAAGAGACACACAGCCACAAGCATGGAGATTAAGTAATTATATCATTTAGTTCTAGAAATGAATATCCCCCAAGTTCCTGTTTTGTCTCGTTAGAGCAGCATACCTGCTGGCAGGTTTACCTCTGTCAGTAGGTGTTAACAAGCATTTTCTCTGCATTTGTTTCTTCTATGCCTAGTTTAAATTATATAAAGCATAGATGTTAATAGTAGTTTAGGTATTAGAATATAACTTTTTTTTTCTGGTGTATGTGAGAGTGAAGTGTTTTCCACTGTGTGTTATAGACCATAAACATCTAGAAACAATACAATTAAAGGTGAAAAGTAAAGTGTTTCAGTTTTACTTGGGTTTGAACATTTTCCACCCTAAAAAAAGGTGAGAAGTGTTGTTTTATATTTTTGCAAATCTCTTCAATGTCCAGTTTAACAGAATATAGCTAGTATTTTATACGTGCTCCTACAGTTAATCTGTTGACATAAATAAGGAAAATCTGGCCTCACACAGATATAGTTAGAAAATGGACAAGTGTTTTAATGAACTTTTCAGTAATTGTCTAAATATTATTCTTTGATATTATACCAACAATCAACAAGTGGTAATTTCTTAAAGTTACTTATAATGTGGAATCTGGCTCTTCAGCTCTTAAATTAAAATCCATTTGTCTATCTTATACTTTAATATACCCACAGATGATATTGCAGCATTATGTACTAATCATTTGGAAAATATTGATTTAGTGAATTAGGCAGATCTCTCATTGCCATATTTCATTATATGGTATTATAAAATCACATTCATTATTAGCATCACCGATCTCATCACAAAGGACTAAGTATTGGGAAGGGGTCAAGTTCATGGTGGCGATATCTTGTTTTTCAGTATTCTAATTTTTTGCTTGAAAACCAAATTAACAAGAATTACTATCAGTTTTCTTTATTGTCAGTTTAAAATTCACTTCAATTTTGATAAAATGTCTATCAAATATCCAAGTCTGAGTCATCTTACTCAAAATCTGTCACCTAATATTTCAAATAAAATTGATGTCCGTTAAAAAGGTAGCTGGTTCGGCTCACAAATAAAACAATCATAGAAGTGCATTTCCTTGAAACAACTTCATACTTCAACATGAAGGACTTTATGAGTATTTCTCTTTTCATCACATAAAATTTTTAAAAGATGTGTTCGTATCAACTTTAGTATCCTAGCCGTGATATTACAGTGCTGTTTTATAAAACATTACCATTGGAGTAAAACGGCCAGAGTACATGGGATCTCCCTATATAACTTCTTACAACTGTGTGTTAATCTACAATTATCTCAAAATTAAAAGTATAATTTTAAAATGTTTTACTCAAAGGTCAAAATTTAACAAAATTAAATTTTTACTATTTTATGAATAACATTCTTAAGTGGAATTGGCTTTTTTCTTTTAACCACAAGTCAGGGGAAGAAAAGAATACAATAACTAGAAGTACGATTTGGTGACACTGCCTTGATTCATGTTAAAGCCAGCAGTTTTATCCACGCTGCTTTTGCACCATCAGCACAAATTTCAGCGCAGCAACAAAAAGCAAGCAATGTCTTAAGTGTTATAATGAAATTTGTTTTGGCCATGCAGATCACTTGAAAGAGCCCCCTAACACCCTCTGACCACACTCAGAGAACCACTGATCCATAATAATAGGACAGAATTAAATGAAAGTTATATTAAAATTTACTGCAAACTTTTAAACTGGAACATTTCAATGGTGACCATAACAGGCTTAATGGATTTGAAGCAATATTCATTGTTTCATACTGTTTATCATCTTTTCTTCAAAAATTTCTCCATGCTTTATAGTCTACTACTTACCAGAGGATTGGCAGGATGGGCAGTGGTTGGTCTGGGGCACTTTTTCTGTCTGTTTTAAACATCTAGACCTAACACCTCAGGATATGAAATGGGGGGCACTAGTGGATTGGTAGTCCAGACACAGATTGAAAAAAATAAAAAATAAAAACACAAGACTGAGAAGACTTATCTGAATACCATGTCATGTTTGCCTCCTATACAGCTTCCAAATTTGCACACAGATTTTAATGCTAGGCCCCGACGGACAACTCAGGTTACCTGTCCCAATTCTGTCTCCTCTGAGGCAGAAGGCCTTATGTGGGTTTAAGAATCAGTAGAGGTGGGTCTGGACAGGGCCAAAGGATGGGACTTCTTTCTACCCCCTTCTCAGAACATTTCCAGGTCCTTCTGTTTGGTTGCTGCTCCACAGAAATGTCTCCCAGGGTTTGTATCTCTTTGAATCTGCTTGACTCTTCATACACCGGCAGTGCTCTTTTTTTTTTTTTTTTTTTTCCTGTTGAGAGTTTTAAATACTTCAGGGCAAAATCTTTTATTTATTTATTTTTAATGTACCGATTACACTGAAAACTGAAATATTCCTTCTAAAAGTTAAAAAGCAGTAAATGGTACACGTTTAATTTTGGAATCCTTTTTGTGACATGATTTTATGGAAAAGAATAATTAGAGTCTAAGACTCAAAGAGATTAAAACACAAAAGGTATTTTTCTGTTGTGAAAGAGTAAGGGCACTGGACCAGGGTTTACCACAGAGAAGGATAAGAAAAGCCATGGCACTTGCTCCATCTAGGATAATACTTCATAATTTTCCATCAGGTTCTGCTCACTCCACTCAGACTCAGATTTTGAACAAAAAGTAAAACTCTACACCTCACACTATTTGAGATAGTGATTCCCTAACACACTCCTTTGGGTATTGACATTTGGGGACCTCTTTTATTTTCTTCCCTAAATTGAGAGTCAATGATCCAGGCACTGAATCTTGTACTTGAAATCCTGCTTCACCACTTTCTAAATACTCATATATTTTGTTTTCTTATGGTTTTAAATATCTATTCTAAACACCTATACACAGATAAAAAGATGTATGTTATTATGCAATTCCTATACTTTCCTGCCCATTCTTGGAAATTTTTATTTTCCAAATAAAATTCACAATCATAGTCAAGTTTCATGAAAAAAACCTGGGCCTTGGGACAAAATCCTAAGTGAATTTGTGGGACATGGTCATTTTCAAAAAGAGAGTATTCTCAACCAAAAAAGTAGTCTATTTTACAACAGGTGGAAAGATTTAAACCAAATAATTACTAATGGGATGTTGTATGGTGATTCAAAGAATAGAAAGTAATTTCATTTTGTGCTTCTGTATATACGTGCACGTTTTCTTCGTAACACTAAATAACACATTTCTAGGCTAAATGCACTAGTTAATAAAAATAGCTTCAGTATGGATTCAACCTAGAAACCAGAGAGTGCCCCAGGAAGCGAGCAAAGGTACGGTATTTCCAAAAATGGACACCTCTTCCCAAACCTAGAGCTACAATAGTTACAGTCTTTCTTACCTGTCAGCCCTCTGTCTAATAAAATCTTCTACCCACGCACTATCTCTGTCCCCATGAGTTCACCATTTCCCAAGCTCTCCCTGAAGCTGACTCTGCTGGGTCATGCTCTGGGGAACTAAGATTAAATCAGCCATGGTGTCTGTCAAGCCTCTTGTTCGCAGAAGGCCAGGCAGACATTAAGAGATGAGCTCTAGAACTGTTGTTTCCTTAACATCCAGGTTACTGTGGAAGGATAGCTCAAGTATACTTGGGAAGTGACACTGGAATAGTGTCCATTCTCTCATTTCAACCTACTTAAGAAGTATTCTGCCCCATCAAGTTACCTGAGAGACTGTCCACAACCTCCATCCCCACTAGGGAAAGCCAGAGCTCCTGAAAATGGGCCAGCAATTCCTCAGGTGGACTAGAGACGTTGACCCTTACAGTTAACAGTCTCATGAGCACTCCCATCACACATAAGATGTCCCTGCTTTAGTGTCCGGCAATGGCAGATTTCTTACTAAAGCCACAGCCTTGGGTGTGACCTCTGGTGTCTCATGAAGGGTGACTATTGGCTAAAGGTTTCACTACACTCCTTGTACACTCAAGGTTTCTATCCTGAGTGTGTCCTCTGATGCCTGATGAGGTTTGATTTCCGACTAAATCCTCGCCCACACTTCCTACAAACATAAGGCTTCTCTCCTGAATGTATCCTCTGGTGTCTAATTAGGTGTGACTGCCGGCTAAAGCCCTGTCCACACTCCCTGCACACATGGGGCTTCCCCCCTGAGTGTGCCCTCTGGTGTGTAATGAGAGTTAACTTATCACAAAAGCCTTGCCCACACTCCCTGCACACAAAGGGTGTATCACCTGAGTGTGCCCTCTTGTGCCGAAACAGGTTTGGCTTCTGGCTAAACCTTCTGCCACACTCCCTGCACATGAAAGGCTTTTCCCCTGAGTGTGTCCTCTGGTGTGAGATGAGGGTTGACTTATCGTTAAAGCCTCGGCCACACTCCCTGCATACAAATGGCTTCTCCCCGGAGTGCGTCCTCTGGTGTGTGATGAGGGTTGATTTCCGGGTGAATGCTCTCCCACACTCCCTGCATACAAATGGCTTCTCCCCAGTGTGTGACCTCTGGTGTTTGTTGAGGTTTGACTTCAGGCTAAAGCACTGCCCACACTCCAGGCACACATAAGGTTTAACCCCTGAGTGTGTTCGCTGGTGTGTCTTGAGGTTTGATTTCCAGCTAAAGTGACGCCCACATTCTGTGCACACATAAGGCTTCTCTCCTGTGTGTGTCCTTAAGTGTCTAATGAGGTGTGACTTCTGGCTAAAGCCTTGCTCACATTCCCTGCAAACATAAGGCTTCTCTCCTGAATGTATCCTCTTATGTCTGATGAGGTGTGAATGCTGGCGAAAGGCTCGCCCACATTCCCTGCAAACATAAGGCTTCTCCCCAGAGTGTGCCCTCTGGTGTGTGATGAGGTTCGACTTCAGGCTAAAGCTCTGCCCACATTCCTTGCACATGTAAGGCCTGACCCCTGAGTGTGTCCGCTGATGTGTGAAGAGGTTTGACTTCCAGGTAAAGCCTCGTCCACATTCCTTGCACACATAAGGTTTCTCCCCTGAGTGTGTCCTCTGGTGGGTGACGAGGTTTGATTTCCAGGTAAAGCCTCGCCCACATTCCCTGCACACATAAGGCTTTTCTGCAGAGTGTGTCCTCTGGTTTTTGATGAGGACTGACATACTGCTAAAGCCTTGTCTCCACTCCGTGTACATGTAAGGTGTCTCCCCCGTGTGTGTCTTCTGGAGGCTGAGCTGGTTTGACTCCTTGATAAAGCCTAGCCCAAGCTCTCCATATCTGATTGCTCCAAATCCTGAGACTTCTAAACCACACAGTATTTCCTCTGGGCTGGGCCCTACATCCACCACTAAGTTGTCTTCCTTGGCCCTTACTGGCTGTTCTTCCGGGGCGCTGGAGAACACCTCCAAAGTCCGGCTTCTGCTTTCTCTCCCACACACGGGCTTGAAATCTTCTTCTCTCTCTTGAAGGTCTGCTTTGTTGCTCAAGCAGGTTTGATCAAAGAGCTGCTCCTGCTGCTGTTCCTGATCTTCTGAATAGGGTTTCCCTGGGTGGAGATGATTTCCTGCACGTAAACTTGAGAACAGCTGAGGGAGATGACTGAGCCACACATGTTGGCTGAGGGCTTGCTGACTAGAGAATGCCGGAGGACAGGGGAAACAAGGCTGAGTTTCCAGCTTTGATCCTGCTGAATAAAGAATGTTTTTAGTCAGAGCAGTCACGGATTGGGCTGCTAGGTAATTTTGCTTTGCCCACTGGTCATTCATAATATGTTTACATTACTGCCTCGTACTCAGCCACCCTTCCCAAGATCTACTTTTCATTTCACTTTATGCATTACATTTTTTATTGCAAAAATCTGCAAACTTGCTCAGTGGGCCAAATCCAGCCTGCAACCTGTTTTTTGTATGGCTACGATATAACATTTAAAATACCCAGTTTTCAAAGAAACAGGAAAGAGTGACTCACACTTAGGGACAAAAGAGATTTCAAAACTGATACTATGACTATATTCAAAGAACTAAAGAAAACAATATGTGAGAAAATAAAAACAAACAAACAAAAAGAAAATGATGTGTTAAAAATTAAAAGCAAATATGATAACAACTTAAAATGGAGAATCTCAATAAAGAATAGAAACTATTAATAAGAAACAAAAGGAAATTCTGAAATTGAGAAGTAAAATAACTAAAATTACAAAGTTACTAGACAGATACAATAGCATGTTTGACTTTGTAACAGAACCAGTGAACTTAGAGAAATCGTTAGAAATTACCTAAAACAGTAGAACAGAGTGAAAGAGTGACTGAAGAAAAACAAAGAGCCCCAGAAATCCATAGGGTTTCAACCAACTTGACCAAAACTGACATGTATGGAACACTTCATCCAACAACTGCCAAATGTATATTCTTTTCAAGTACACACAGAACGTTCTCCAGGACAGATCATACGTTAGGCAAAAAACCAAGTCTCAGTAAACTTAACAAGGTTAAAATTATACAAAATATGTTTTCCCTACCACAAAGGAATCAAATTAGAAACCAGAAAAGGAAAGAAAGATGGAAAAACCACAAACATGTGGAAATTAAATAAGACACCTCTAAGTAACTCAGGGGTCAGAGAAGAAATCAGAAGAAAAACTGAAATATATTTTGAACTGAATGAAAACTAAACCCAGCATAATAAAGTTTATGGGATGTAACTAAAGAAGTGATTAGAAAGATATTTATAGCTTTAAATGCCTGTATTAGAGAAAAATGATTCCAAATCAATCATCTAAGCTTCTATCTTAAGAAATTAGAAAAAGAGCAAATTAGGCATTAAACAAGCAGAAGAAAAGAAATAATACACATTTACAAAAAATTAACCAAATAGAAAACTATAAATGAATAGAGAAAATCAACGAAATTAAAAGTTGTTTTTTGAAAAGATCTATAAAATTGAGTAATCTTTAGCTAGAAGGAAGAAAAAATAAAGAAGACAGAAAACACCAATTCAGAAATGAAACAGAACATCGTTACTGACCTCACAGAAATTAGAAGGGAGTATTATAAAAACTTTATGCCAACAACTAGACAACAAAGGCAAAACAGAAAAAGTCTAAAAAGACACAAACTACCAAGACTAACTCAATAAAAGCTAGAGTATCTGAATAGACCTGTAATAAGTGACAAGATTGAATTAGTTAATTAAAAGTCTTCCCACAAAGACAAGCCCCTGTCCAAGTGTCTTCACCAATATTTAAAGAAGAAATGATACAAATCCTTCACAAATTCTTTCAGAAAATAGAGGAGGAGAGAAAATCTCCCAACTCATTCTACGTAGTCATTATCCAGATACCAAAGCCAGACAAAAATATCAAAAAGAAAGTGAAAAAAAAAAAAAAAGAAGTAAAATACAGATCAATACCCCTTGTAAACATGAGTGGCAAAATCCCTAAAAAATATTAGAAAACTAAATCCAGCAGTTAGTCAAAAAGAATTATACACTACAGTAAGGTGGAATTTATTCTAGGATTGCAAAGTTCATTTAACATCTGAAAATCAATTAATGAAATAGATCATATTAACAAAATAAAGACAAATACTACATGTCCATCTCAATAGATGGAGAAAATCCAATACCCATAAATAATAAAAACATTCAACAAACTAGGAATTGAACTGAATTTCCTCAACCTGATAAAGGGCATCTACATAAAACCTACAGCTAAGATCACAGCTAACATCATACTTAATGGTAAAAAGGCTGAATGTTTTCCCCTAAGTTCAGAAACAAGACAAAGGTGTCTGTTATCAACAACTCCACTCTACACTGCACTGGAGGTTCTAGCCAAAAAGCTAAAGAAGGAGGAGGAAGAGGGGAGCAGCAGAACAAGGAAGATGAGAAGAAAGAAGTTAGAGACATCTAAATTGGAAGACGTAAGCCTCTCTTCCGTTTACAGATTATATGACCCAGTATGTACAAAATTCCAAGGAATCGTCAAAAAATGGACAATAAATAAGCATTGTATTTAGTAAGGTAATATGATAAGAGCTCAAAATACAAAAATCAATTGTATTTCTGCATACTAGGAATGAACATTCCACAAATGAAATTAAGAAAACAACACCATCCACAGTAACACAGGTAATAATAAAATATTAAGGAATAAATTTGACAAAAGTTAACATAAGACATGTAAACTGAACATTTGAAAACACTGCTGAGAGAAATTAGTCCTAAATAGATAATCATAGATTAGAAGACTCAATATTATTAAAACTGTGATTTTCTCTAAATTGATCTATAGATTCAATGCAATCCCTAACACAACCAGAGCCGGATTGTTTTGTTTTGTTTTGTTTTGTTTTGTAGAAACTGACAATCTGACTCTAAAATTTGTGTGGCAATTCAAGAGACAGAGAAGAGCCAAAATGATTTTGAAAAAGTTAGAGGATTTACACTACTCAACTTTAAAACTTAATATAAGGCCCCAGTAATGAAGATAGTGTGCTATTGTCATAAGAGGCATAGAGATCAATGGAACAAAATTAGGAGTACAGAAATGAACCCTTAGATTTACAGTCAATTGATTTTTGACAAAGGTGCCAAGACAGTTGAAAGAGGGAAAGCATACTCTTTTTAACAAATACTGCCAAGACAACTGAATATTCATATGCAAGAAAATTTAGAATTTAGACTTTCACTTCACTTGATACATAAAAATTAACTCAAAATGGATCACAGCCCTAAGTGTAAAAGCTGAAAGTATAAAATGTCTAGAAGAAACCAAAGAAGAAAATCTTTGTGGCTTTGGGTTAAGCAAACTTCTTAGTTACACCACCAAAAGCACGATTCATTAAAAAAAAAATTGTTAAACTGGACAGCATCAAAATTTAAAACTTTTATGCTTGAAAAGACACCATTATGAGACTGAAAAGACAAGCCATGGACTTGTCTTTTCTCTGAAACTTCATTTTAGTTGAAAATAATTGAAAATCCTATCTGATATAAGACTTGTGTCTAGAATATGTGAAAAACTCTTACAACTCAAAAAGAAGACAAACAACCCAACTTAAAAATGGGCAAAAGAACTGAGTAGCAGTTTCACCAGAGAAGACATGCCAGTGGTTAACGAGCACATGAAAAGATCAACATCACCAGGCATTGGGGAAATGCAAATTAAAACCACAGTGAAATACCACTACACACTCACTAGAATGTATATAATCAAAATCGGAGACAATTCCAAGTGCTGACAAGGATGTAGAGAAACTGAGACCCTAATACACTGCTACTAGAAAAATGTAAAAATAGAAAATAAAAATATGACAGAAATGTAAAATATAAATGCTAATAAAAATGTACAGCCACTTTGGAAAATAATTTTGCAGTTTCTTAAAAAGCTAAACATAAACACACCATACAATCCAAAAATTCTGCTCCTAGTTACCTACCCAAGAGAAGTGAAATCATATGTCCACATCGAGACTGGTACATGACTGTTCCTAGCAGCACTATTAACAATAACCAAAAAATGGACACAATCCAAATGTCCATCAACCTGTGAATAGGTAGACAAAACATAGTATAGCATATAATGGAATATTACATGGCAATAAAAAGGGATGGATTATTGACACATGCTGCAACATTGATGAACCTCAAAAACACCATGCTGAAAGAAGCCAGTTATGATATTTTTTGATACTATTTATATAAAATGTCCAGAAAAAAGCAAATCTATAGAGATAGCCTATCAATGGTTTCCTGGAGCTCAAGTGGGAGATAGATGCAAATACATCCAAGGTAACTTTTTGGAGTGATGGAATGTTCTAAAGTTGGATGGAAGTGATGGTCACACAACCCTAAAAGTTTACTAAAAACAATTAGACTATACACTTTTAAGTAGGTTATGGTATATAAGTTATACCTCAATGAAATTGTTAAAAAAGCAGGAGCCATGAAATTGTATACTTCTAAACCATCAGTGCCATCATAGACAGAGAGGTTATGGAAATGGTCTATGTTAAGAGAGACTAAAGAGGGTTGACATGTAAATGCACTACTGGATCATGTTCTGGAGAGGAAAAAGGATATACTGTGTCTACTGACAATTGTAATATGAGAGGTAGATCACAGATATTAGATAAAATTATTGTATCAAAGTTTACTTGTTTCAGATTTACTGAAGTTGATAACTGTACTGTGGTTACATTAGAATATTACCAGTCTTAGAAAATCTTTTAACAAACATCAACATATGAGCCTACACATAGACACACACATATGTACATAAATATATACTCATACACATGGTGGGGGGAGAAGGGAGAGCGCACACGCCCATGACAAAGCAAACTGGGTAAAATATTAATAGTGATTTTGTCATGCCATTTTATATATATAATATATATACCATATATATTTATATATATACATGCGTGTAGAGGATATAAAAGGTATTCTTTGCACTATTTTTATTCTTGTAAACTTTCTGTAATTTCGAAGTAATTTCCAAATATCAAATCAAAAATAAACAGAATGAAGCCCATTTCTGAGAATGGCAGCAGACTGAATTGGTATCCCCTGCAAAAAAACACCACCAAATGAGAGGCAGGGAAGCTTCCTGGTGGAGGAAAGAGACAAGGCAACCAGGAAGGTCCCTCCATCAACCGAAGATGTTGCTCTGGAAAGGAAGTCACACCAGGCAGCCTTACTGGGGCCTCAGGGTCTTAGAAAGAGCTCCCCCTAGTACTTGAGAGATGTCTCCTTCTTTCCTACCTGCCACGCTGTGGATGGTCCAACTCCCCTGTGTCACACTCACCTGGGCAGAGTCTCAGGAGACTTTGTCTCTCCTCTTTCCAGGGCTCTTCCCCTCGCTCCAGCTGAGAAATGAGTTTTGGTTTGGAAAATGGAATTTCTGCTCAGAAGGAAAGAAAACAAGGAGACTCTTGGTTGTGGGCTCAAGGGGCCACCCTGGAACTCAGAGCCAAAATGGGGAGGAAACCCAGAAGGTGGTACAAAGGACCTATGAATAGTGAACTCTCTGCAGTAGGAGGGTTGAGTGAGCAAAGGTGACTCCATTCAGAAAAACAGCATATTAACACTTGATAAATGAAAATCTCCTAGTTTGGGGCAAGATGAAGTTAAAAAAAAAAACAAAAAAGCCCCAGCCTTGGGAAGGAGACCTGGAAATGCAGGGTGACATATACAATACGAATAAATCTACCTGCTTTCAACTCTACTAAATACAGATCTAGTCTGAGGAAAAAGATAAATTATTGTTTTTAAGTCCAACTCTAAGGCAAAGCTGCTGTGTGAGGAGCCTTTCTTCCTGGTATACAGAAAATCCTCTGTGGAGCAGATTTTAAGTGCTAAGGGAAGCCATTCTTACCCAGTGAGATCAAGTGGCTGTAAGTCTCCATCATCACCTCCCTGTGCAGGGTCCTCTGAGCAGGGCTCAACAACCTCCACTCCTCCTGGGTGAAGTCCACAGCCACATCCCCGAACGCCACGAATGCCTTTTAACACAAAACACACCCTTGCTCATCCAGGAGTCCACCTTGCCCACACCTCAGGGTAAGGGATCAAAAGGCTTCCCTGAGGAGGTAGAGAAGATTCTAGACCTTACTATGGATGGTGAATGAAGGATGACAGAATGCACTACTCCAAAATATGCCACTTTGGCATAAGGATTACTTTGCACTGAATTAATAAGCAGACACAAGGAAAGCTCTCTGCCCTCCATTTGCCTAAAAGCAGAACATAAATTTGTAAAAGTGTCTCCCCTCCTCTCTACCAGGAGGACAGAAATTAATCCCCAGGGACAACTCTAGACCCTTATCAGCCAGAGATGGGCGCCAGAGAAATCTACACAGTAAATCTTTAATAACTAGCACTTATCTTCCATTAATTCCCACAATTTTCTATCCTAGAAGTGCAAAGCCCTTTTCCTTTGTCTTGTCACTTCTCTAAGGAGTTATTGTTCTTTTGTTAAGATGATTAATAAGCTCAAGTTCTAACCACCTCTTTCAAGTTACCCATCACCACGTACTCCCAGGTATATGCATGATGCACATGCTAATAAGCTTCTCATTGTTTTTCTCTTGTAAATATGTCTTTTGTCTAATTCACAGGGCCCCAGTCAATGAACCTAAGATGGGTAGAAGAAAAAAGAATTTTTCTTCTACCCTACATGACCTTGGTGCCAAGAATTCAAAGACCATTATTCTCCTATCTCCATCCAGCCAACATCATTAGGGCACCTGTCACTGTCAACGTCCTAGGTTCGATGCTATGAGGGGTAAAAGCAAAACAAAAGTCCTTTCACATTGGGAGCTTTAAGTCTAGGCAGGAAGGCACCACACACACAAAATTAAAGGGAAAAAATAATCATCTTGCTGAGTCTGAAGAATTTAAGAGACTACTTGCTCTAAGCATTTATGTTCTACATGAAGCAGCTCAGCCTCTGGGGTGGGGAACCCACCTATCCCCAATGAGTTTACCCTTAGGCAAATTAGTTAACCTCCCAGCACCTCAGTTTCTTCTTCTGTGATCTGAGAATAACAGTGCTTATCTCCCAAGGTTGTGCTGAGGATCCGATGAGTAGAGAAACGTAAGGACTCAGACAACTGACTGCTCCACATAGGAAGTGCTCGGGCGGAGGGGGACCTCCCTGGCCGCTCTGTGTGAAATTCCATCTGCTCATTAGGATTCTTATTCCCCTTTCCCACTTTGCTGCATGCCCTTAACTCTAGAAATTGCATGTGTTATTCACCTTTATTTTCTGACTCCTCAGTAGACTATAAGCTCCATATGCATTACTTACTACCATTGCCCCAGTGCTTAGAACAGAGCCTGCAAACACTAACCAGTCAAGTATTTTTAGATGATTTCACATGCATTTGTTATTGTTATCCCTCTGTGACTTAGAAAGCTATACACTGGAGGGTGGGAATATAAGCAGTCCTTGGCATGAAGGTTTTGGTGACATGTCTTAGCTTGAAGGTGTGTGGAAACCAAGCCCAAATAAACTAGGATTTTTTCTAGCCCATGAAATATTTTATCTTTTAAAACAGGGCACAATCTGCAGTCCACAGATAGATTTAGTTTGACCCATACATTGCTTTAAAACTTTTTAAAATATCAATTATATATTAGGAGATTTCTCATAAAAAGCTCAGCTTACGGGTCATTTTGAAAAATCCGTAAGTCTGACCACTCTGGGCTCTGCACTTCTTCACAGCCACAGCTGGCTGGCTGGAGGTGACCTATGCTGGGGGCCCGTTAGCCTAGGCATGCTATTGGCAGACAGCTACAATTCCTGCCTTGTCAGTTTCACCCACTTAGGTACATGCCTGGTCTCTTCGGTGATTTGATTTTGCATCCCCTTCTCAGAATACCTTCACTCCTTGAGGGATGACACTGTACCTCTCAAACTAATTCCATGCTGTGCCCTCCCCATGGCTCTTACACACGTGGAGGACCTTCCCCTAAATTTCCTGTCCCCTACCAGCTGTTCTATGCTGGCTGGGCCGTGGAATGGTCTTAAGACACCACTCCCACCTTGCCCCCACCCCTACAGTAACAGCAATCCCAGAATGCAGCCTGCCTCAACGTAATTAACCATAAAGAGCACAGAGAGGATGAATAAGAGCTATGGTTCCCACTCCTCATCCCTGATTATATTTTAGAGCTAACTGTGTGGTGTTTTAAATTATGGGTTTCTGGGTCCCACCACAAATCAATACAATCAGACTCTCTAGGGGCAGGGCTTTTATATTATACTTTTAAGGGCTCCTAAGTATAGTCATGGTTGAGAATCACTGGGTCAGAGGACTCTCAAGAGGCAGAGGATGCTGTGGGATAGAGAGATCAGAGAAGGTTTCCTGAGAGGGAAGTATGATCTTGATCTTAAAGGCCAGGCAGGATTGCAAAGAATCAAAGAGAGCGAGGAGGGCTAGATACTCCAGATAAGGTGTCAGGATGGGAAGAAACAAAGAAGAAAAAGTGGCCAGTTGCAAAAGAGAGCAGGCAGGTGGTAGCAGTCTACAGAGAGTCTGAAAGATCAAAGGAATATAAATCTCTATCCTTTACTGTGCATTTAATGCAGTATTTGAGTATTACCCTTGAACTGATGGTAGAGGACAGCACATGTGGACAGACAGGTGGTAAAGCACACGTAGCAAAATACTCATTGTTGAATCCAGGTGGTGGGTATGTGAGTGTCAATGGGCGAGTCTTTATATTTTTTTATGTAGGTTCAAAGCTGTTCAGAATTAAATGTTAGAGAGAAAAAGACTATTCACTCATTCAGGTATCTGCCTAGTCCCTGTGGTGATCTGATCTTACAATCCTTTTTCAGAATGAACATACACACACATACGCACCCATATCTTGAAAATCTCTGACCAAGGAGCTACGTTGGAGACCAGCCTATGTTACTTCAACAGGTTGAACACAACTGGTATTCCTGCAACTCTAAAAAAATTCATGGTTTCCTTGTTTGCTTGTCTGTGAACCATGCATGTGTGTGTGTGTTGTGGGCGGGGGTTGGTAAACACTAACTGTATGTTCCATTCCAGATCTCTCCCACTGAGAAGCAACACAGCTAGAGTTGGGGAACTAAAGTCAAGAGGAGGCCTCACTGGTGTAAAAGTAATCCATCCCCTTGTCAGCTGAAGAATGGATTTATTAGCCAATGCTAACCAACAAAGTCACAAGACGCCTGCTCTAGGATTCTAGCAGGAGACTTCTTCATTTTTAAGATGGAGTAATGGGAAGCCAATACTTTTCCTAAGGCTCATAACGTGGGTGCAGATTACCCCCAAAGAGGCAGCACAGCTTAGTGTACTGGCTTAGAGTGTGGTCCCTGAACACAGTGCCAGCATCCCTTGGGAACTTGTTAGAAATGCAAATTCTCAGGCCCCACCCCAGAAATTCTGGGGGTGGGGCCCAGCAATCTGTTTTTAACAAGCCTTCCAGTACGGCTTGTTTATGGCTCTGATTCACAGTAAAGTTTGCAAACTACTCAGTAATTAAAAGCACACTCTGGAGACAAACTGTATTCAAATGACAGTTCTTTTTCTCCTATGACTTTGCATCAGTAACTTAACATCTCTGTGTCTCAATTTTCTAACAATGGATATTATAATAGTACTTACCTTTTAGGGTTGTTGTGAGAAATAAAGTCTAATTAAATAAAGTTGCTACTGGTAAACATCCTACGGTTCTGAGGGGAACCAGCCTAGATAAGGCTAACACTGTGGAGAACAGAGTTTAGTGGAGGAGTAAAAGAACCCCAGCCTTTGATAAGCTTATGAAGCTAGAGGACCAACCCTAAAGTGTCTCCTTGCTATATGTGAGCTAAGTACTTACTGTTCAGAATTGCCTAAGTGGGGTTTCCTGTTGCCTGCAACCAAAAGCAACCTATCTGATAGATCGTTATTCTAATGGCCCCATTGAATCATGCCTCCCTGCTTCTACTTTTTATGCCTTTATACTCTTTCTCCTCCTAAACTAACTCTAGGCTTGCCATGTGACGTGCTTTATCCAATGGGACATTAGCAAATATAATGCAAGCATAGGTTTGAAAGGCATTTGGGTTTGGGGCTGGGTTTCTTTCTTTCTGTGCAGGAAACCTTGAGGCCATCATGTAAAAAGACTGAGTCTGCCTCCTGAAGAGGCCAGAGAGAACCCAGAATGGAGACACCTCAGCCAACCAGCCTGTCAACCCCCAGGCAAGTGACACCATATAGCTCCAGCTGAGCAGCCACATGAGCAAGCCCCAGTAAATCATAAGAACCACTCAGCTGTGCCAAGCCTAAATGGTGACCCACAAAATTGTGAACTAACAAATGACTTTGTTTTAAGCCCCTAAACTGGCACATAGAAATGAAGTGACACCATAACGAATACCTGAAACTTTTAGCTTTGGGACTAGGACATGGCAGAGGCTGGGAAAGCATCCAGGAAACTGATAGCAAAGGTTGGAAAAATAGTAAACAAACTGTTAGCAGAGGCTAGAAAAGTGGTGAGGAAACACTATGGCAGCTTGAAAAAAAGGCAATGCTTGCTATGTATTAGTAAAACTATCTCCTGCATTAATTTAAAATATAGAAAAAATACCTAATGAATTTTCAGGTCTGGCTAAAGAGATCTCCTGAAAGCCAGTTAAAAGCTTCAGCTAGATGCTTCTAGCTACACATGATAATATACAGAAAGAGAAGAGCAAAAGCAGCAAGTAAGCAGTTCACAAGCATAATTTAGACGAAATATACACAAGCCAGGACTTGTAGGTTGGAAAATAAAACTATTTTACATCTCCAGTCTCTCCAGCCAGCAAGAGTCTGAAGAAAAGAAATTGCCTCAGGGTGAAGATTAAGAGTTTGGCTGAAAGGCCTAAATTTTATGACCTCTGAAACTGTTAAAGTGATGCCTAGCAGATTCTAAACTAGACAAAAGGGCTTCTGAGATTCTTACAGGTATTGTCCCACAGCATCGACACCCCACCCAAAGATGAGAGATCTGGAAAAGAATTATATTTTTGTTTAATAGAGTAATATAATCTGATACATGGGAAACCCAAAGAGTTTTTAAAGAAGTTGTATCAGCTTGACTAAAAGGACTAGAGACAGTTCAAAATGAAGAAGCCTCTTATGTGCCTCCAATTCCTCCCCTTTTTGAATAGGAGTGTCTACTGCAGTTTTCCTGTCTATGTCTCACCATTTTATGCTACGTGAGTAGTTGGGGGTGGAGAAGAACAAATAACTTGTCTTTTTAGTATGTCTTGGACTGAAAGGAGTCTCACTGAAGAAGCCTTAGCCACATCCAGACTGATATACATATGATACTGGACTTTGAGTCTGAAGATGAAATTTCCAGGGATCCTGGGAGGTGGGTGAGTTTATCTTACACATGGGAAGGATATGGATCATTGGGACCAGAGCATAGTTACAGTAACGAATCCCAGTGAATAAGGTCTCCCTGTATCTACACCCTTGTGTTAGTCCCTTCCACAATTCTGGACTTGGCCATGGAACTTGCTTTGGTCAAAGGGACATTAGTAAACGTAACATAACCTGAGGCTTAAGGTGCTTGTTCATTGGGGTTGTCCTCTCTCTTGCCGTGTAGGGAAACCCAAAACCATCATTTGATCAAGTCTAAGCAGAGTCTCTAGAACAAGCCCAAGCCCACACAGAAAAGAACCAAGAAGAACCAATGCACCCTAGTCAACCAGTCTGGTAACTGTCAGGCATGGGTGGTCACTCAGCCCCAGTCAAACCACCAGCTGACTGCAGCAACAAGAGCCCAAGTGAAACCTGCAGAACACCCATCTGTGCCCAGCTCAAAATACTGACCTATAAAACTATGTGCTAATAAATGATTTTAAGTCAATAAGTTTGGGGTAGTTTGTTATGTAGCAAAGGCTAACCTATATACTGATAAAGGAGTCTTGTTATATGAAAAATACTTTGCAACTAATATTAACCTTGATCTGCTAAGAGATCCTCATGCTGTCAGAAACTCCTAAAACAGATTTAGAGAGCAATAAATTCAGTCCTTCCATTTCTCACTCACTCTTGGGCATGAAGGCATTAGGTTAAAGAGGATGGATTCATCTGAATGACATGAATGGTTATTTCTCTCCCATTTCCAGCCAAATGCCTAAAAAATGAACTTATCTAAAAGGTATATATGAAATTACTCCACTGTGGTGGCAATAAACACACTTCCAGAATGAATAATCAGAACACGATGTCATAAAGAGAACACTGAGAAAATCTGAAATGAGGACTGTCCTGAATATTAAGATGCTGTTGTGAGCCACAGAAGGAAGGCTTCTGAACAGAAAAGCGATGCTATTGCAGTAATGTTTGGGGGAAATGAGGATTACAGATGTAATGGGTAGCAAAGGAACATATCACCATGGGGAAACAAATCAGGACATTATGATGAACATTCACATGAGAGAAGAAAAAGATCTGCACTGGCAGGTATACCCTGGGAACGTAAAACTGCACGATGTAAAGCAAAGACATGGTGGTGGAAGAAGGGAATCTCAAAAATGGAAGAAATAATTGATAGGGTCCAAGGTTTTAGAACAGGCAGGGTTCCAAAGCTCCAACTGGTGTGAGTGCCCACTGCTTTGAAACACCTTGTCACTTTTTTTTGAGAATAAATACAAATCTATAAAAGAATTTCAAGCACAAAGTTGGTCATAGAAGCATTATTTACAGTTAAGTATTGGGAACAAGTTGAATGTTACCCTATATTGGGAAATAGTGGATGGGTTCATCCATTCAAAGCACTTTGTAGAAATCACTTTCAGTGGGATAAATGTTGGCTGTTCCTTCACCTATTTAAAAATGGGTCTGAGTAGATACACTGTCTCTAACTTTAATACAATATGATTTTATCATTAATATCTACCACAATGTATGTATGTAGGGGCGTGTGTGTATGTACATAAATTAAACCAAATCCCAATGATAAAAGAAATCCAAAAATAACAATGGAAGGCTCAATAAGTGTGCAGGCTGTGCTTTAACACATCACTGACTGTGGTCTATCAAGTGTTCTGTCCAGTAGATATTCAGCAAATTTTTTCGATGGAATCAATGAAAAAATGCTAAGAATTAGTAATATCATGTGCCTGCCAGCCCAACTCACTTGTTACATATCTAATTTATCCTCTCAGGCAGTGATAGCTAATATCCTACTGTATGTTTGCTTAAATTGTTTTCTGTAATTCAGATGTCATGCATATCAGACTACCTGGAAATCCTCCCCAACCCCCTGAAATATGTGGTTAATTATATGCCTCAAATAACATCAAAACAAACAACAGAAACTCCTTTGTTACTTAGTTCCTTCGAATTAATTTATTTTAGGTTGTGGTTCCTCCAGGCACCAAACATTTCATGTGTGCCAGGTACGCCTTGAGGCACAGAGGATTCATCTTAAACAACTTATCCATTCAAATGCTTGTGCACTTTGATCAAGTTTTCATAATATCTTTTTTTTTTAAGTATCAGGGCAAGAAAAGTCAGCTGACACAAATTTTTCTGGCTTTTCCCAGAAAACCAGAATGCTTCCCTATTAACATTAGGAGTGGTGAAGAAAGTACCCACATAAGATGATTCAATGTTACCTTAGGAAATGCCCTGACTTGGATTTCTTATGCATTCTTGGCACTAACACCTTCCAAATTAATGAAACACTTTACAAACAAGAAACAAAGAACTCTCAAAGTTATTCTGATAACACCCAAGAAGTTATAAATCTCTACCATGGGAGGCCAGGATTAAGAATAAATCAAGATCTCATTTCCTGTCTATATTCTACTCTGATTTTTTGGATGAGGATAGTGAAGGCAGATCTGAAATAACCAAGTTAATGCATATCAAAAATCATAATAAACCAGCCTGACAACTGTGTTGGCACTCAATAAATGTCAGTCACATTCAGTTAAGTCAAGGTCTTCAGAGTCACCATGCTCAGGGATTAGAAAGTTTCCCCTTAAGTCCCTGTATGCCTATATTATTGATTTCCTTAAAGAAAATCCTTTCTCAACATCCTTCAAAACTCATCTTACTCAAAGACAAAGTCTACACTCCTGATCCTGGCACTCAATCTGGCCACCCAGACTCAGAGCTGGAAAATGAAAATCCTTCAGGGACCAGACAGGTAAAAAAAATGAGAGAGGCAGGCAAAATGTTAGCTGTCAATGGTTTCAACTCCGCAGGACCTCAGTATGAAGGATACTATGGAAAGTACAAACAGACTCTGCAGGACCTGTCCAAATGATGAAGACACTGTTCAGCTCAAATGTCCTTACAGAGTACAGTGCAATTTATTTTCAAAGAGGCAGGTAATCTAGAATTTTTGGTGAAATCTCCCCATTGCCAGATGCTGAAAATGCTCTCAAATGTAAAATCCAGGTCAGACCATATCAAACTCCTCTCTGCTCCAAGGGTGGACAGCTAGTTTGTATCTTCACAAGTACATATCCAAAAATAAACGTAAAATAAGTCCTTTGGCCACTATAATCTTCCCACACTGTGGCAAGGGTAGTGTGCCCAGTGGCCCAACCTCAGACTAATCATTCTTTCTGCCCTCCTCCTACTGGTACGTCTTCACCAACTCTCCAATTTACCAGACACTCAAGGGTAGTTCAGACAGCCCTACTTCTCCTGGAGGTCCTCTCTAGCCACTGCAGGCCACTGGTTACTCCGCTGTCCCTGCCTTTCATCCTTATCACTGGACAACTAGCCTGGATGTCCCTGTATTTTCATCTAAATTGCTCCATGTGTGCTGTTCACAATTAACTACTTTCAGAATGCCTTAAGTATGGATGGAGCAGAAGGAAATGTTGAGGGGCGATTCCATGTAAGATGAGCCACTTCTCCAGGACCAGGAGTCAACTTTGTCCAGTACCAACAAGGCAGCTTCCAGAGCAAGAAAAGGTAATGGATCCATCCTCTTGACAGCCAAGATGGAATTTTACGGAAATTCTCACCTCTTTCTTGGCTTTCAGGAGCCTCGAGGCCATTTTCCTGGTCTCCTGAGTGCTCTCCCTGAAGAAGGGCAGTCTCAGAAGGCAGATCTGAGGGTGTGAAGAGAAATGAGAAGATGCCTAGTTGGAAAACCCCTTCCCAGTGCAGGCGGGGTCTGCTCCAGAGCCCCATTACTGGAGATTGGGAGTGTCACAGAAATCGCCGGCACAAGCCAATTCCCATCCAGAGCTCTAGAGAAAGGGCCCAGGGTGACGGAGCATCCTCAAGCTCAGCCCCAAATTCTGGCCGCAGTGAAGCCCATATCCCCCAGCAGAGGAGAAAGGGTTTGTCTCTAAACCTGTGGGCTGGAGTGAAAGGAAAATGGGTGGCCTACGGATGCCTACAGGAGAGCGCCCGATTTCGGAGGTAGCCTGGGTCCCCGTGAATAAAACGGGGACAAGCATAGGGACGTGATGAATGGACGAGGCTATGACTACAGGGCACTCACGGAACGCGGGATACACGGTGCGGATCCTGAGGCCGAAGCTCGGGAACCAAAAGAAGAGGTGTGGAAAAGACCAGAATAAGATCTACCCCACCGCCATCCAGTCTAACGGGCTGAACCCACCAACCGGAAGTCTTCCTCTTACGCCACCTCCTCCCGCTAAGGGGAAAGCGGAAGGGAGGGCGGAAGTGGCCGCAAAGGCCTCTGGAGAGTGTAGTCTTTTGGATGTAGAAGGGGCCGGCGAACAGGCTTCTCCAATATACGGTGACTGACATCTGCACTTACACAGCCAACTTTAGGAGCCCATTGTTAAGATGCCCAGACCGCGAGGTTCACAAGTTTCTCCACCAAGGGCCAATGAGATGTGCAAACCACGAGAGCGTCGCGGACACGCCTGAGGATTCTAGGAAATGTGGTCCTGGCGACCGGTGTTGCGGCGGCAGGTGGCCAGACTGTACGCACTGACCTTCAGCGGCGCGCATGAGCCGCTGGGGCACCTAGGCTCCCCTACGCAAGTCTCTGCCCCGAGTTCCCTTTCTGGAGTTGAAACTGAGGTCAAGACATGTGGGGCCTGAGTCGGTGAGGGATTGGGGTGGGAGGGTGAGCGCGGCTCAGAGTAAAACACTTGGGGGATAGGGCAGGGCGATGATGTTATGCTGGGACTGCCGGATAAGGGCGGACTTGCGTCCCCGCGGGAAGGACGGTGTGCCCTTACGGATGGGGAACGCCTAGGCTGTTTTCGGAAAGAGTGGGATTGGCTGGATCCAACTCCTGAAATGGCAGTGGGAGTGGCTCTCATGACGTGTCCCCGGGATTTGGAAGAGTATTGAGACTAGACTTGAGGCAAAGAGCAGAAGTTGCCCTGATGGTAGTAGTGTAATGAAGTCCCAAGGCTTGATCCAGAATTCCCTGGGGTTGTTATTGAAGGCTGAGGGTCAGGTACCGCTTGAAGGAAATTTCCCAAGTGGTGGTGGTGGTGGTGAGGGGAGAGGGGAGAGAGGTGAAAAGGAAGCATAATTTGACAGTTTTGTTCATAATGGATTGGGAAAGGGGGCATTTTAAAAAATAGTACATTAGAATATTTATCTTTACTACTGTTTTTGGAGCCCCCTTAAATTCTGTACCCAAAATTCCCACTGTAAGGAAAAGCTTGGATTGATCTGACACTACATAAACCTCACTGGCACCTACTGGCCTGTAGCTTTTATAAGAGATGAGGGGTTGGCTTCTGGGCATTAAGCAGCCAGAAAATCCTTTAGGAACTTACCCTGAATTGTTGAATTGTAAGTGATCCTATTGTTTCCTTCCTGACTTCCTTAATATCCACAATTTCCTGATAACCATCCCACGTAAAGCCCCACCCTTAAGGCACCTCCAAGACCTATCAATAATGCAGATATTCAAAGATTACTCTTTGAATCTAGAATCTCTTCCAATATGCCTTTGCCTGGAGAAGTGAAAAACAAGGTTTGCATGTTAATATCGGTGTCTTCCACTGGACAGATATTTAGGAAAGAGCAGTTGCCTGCGAACTCATTCCAGTCCTGGTGGTGCACCTTGCCAAGGATTTCATATCCATGAATGTGGAATGCTTGTTAAAGAACTCAATGGGCACCAAAGTCAGGCATGGGGCTCTAAGGGGCACAAATGAAATGGAAGAACTGAAAAGTGTCAGAGAAGGGATGGGGGATGGGGCTAGGAGGTGGGATCCTGAGATAATCCAAATCCCTATGTGTAGACATGTGTGTACAGTCAGTGAAGAGAGACCCCGGCTGATAGATTATAATAAATCAAGCATAATATAACAGCAGGTCAGGTGATGATGGGACTCTGGAAATTTTCTCCCCTTTCTCCCTTCCAGGGAGGGGACAGGGGCTAAAAGTTGAATCAACTGCCAGTGAACAATGATTTAATCAACCATACCTATGTAATGAAGCCTCTGCAAAACCTGAAAAGGATAGGGTTTGTTGAGCTTCCAGGCTGGTGGAGATTCGGGGAGAATGGTTCAGTCAGAGAGCATGAAACCTCTGCACCACTCTTCCCTACCTTGTCCTGTGCATCTCTTCCAACTGGCTGTTACTAAGTTATACCCTTATTGGTGATAAGTAAGTAAAATGTTTTTCTGAATCCTGTGAGCCACTCTAGCAAATTAAATGAACCAGTGGAGGGGGTCATTGGACCCGCAAATCTATAGCCAGTTGATCAGAAGCCCAGGTGACAACCTGGACTTCTGACTGGCATCCTGAGTGGGAGGAGTGGGGAGCAGTCTTGTAGGACTAAGCCCTTAACCTGTGGAAACTGATGCTACCTCTGAGTAGACAGTGTCAGAATTGAGCTGAATTGCAGGACACTCAGCTGGTGTCTCAAAGCTTTGGAGATCCTTCAAGAAAGACACATAAAAAAAATGGGAAAAGTGTCTAAGTCAATTGATAGCTCAAAGAAAATAATCTAAAGTTCTTTTATTAATTTTGTATTTAATAATTACAGAAAATGTGAAATCAAAGATATTTTTGAAAAGTGTGGGGGAGGTTATAGCTCAGTGGTAGAGTGCATGCCTGCATGACTAGCATGCACGAGGTCCTGGGCTCAATCCCCAGTACCTCCATTAAAAAAGCAAGCAAATAAAAAACCTAATTACCTCCCCCCACAAAAAAAAAGTATAAAATTAACTACTTATTAAAACTAAATATTGGCTATATGCTATCGACTATCAGAGAAAATCAAAGCAAAGAAAACATGGTCCAATGTGAATGAGTGAATGCATGAAATATGATCAAAGTACAACTGAACATATTAGTTATGATAATAAGCAAAAATGGGCTAAATTCTCCAATGAAAAAGTACAAACCCAGTTTAATTACCATCATGCTAAGGGTCTCCAAGTACTTAAAAATATGTGCATTAAAAAAATAAGAAAGAGAAGGAACTGGAAGAGAAAGATAGATGAGAGGTTTAAAAGGAAGTACTGCTTTTTTCACTCTGACCTTCAGCACTCCTTGCTGCTGAGAGGTCCAGTCCCAGCTCTAGACCAAGAAATGGAAAGATTTTAGAGTGGCTAGTAGTTTCTCTATAAAATTATTAAGACATTCTCAACAGTTTATGTAAAAAATAACAAAACCATCACAGGTGACTCAGACATAGATTAATAATACATATACTGTCTCCCAGTTACCTACACACAGGCTGAAGGGCCATTAACCTGTTAGGGTCATTGTCTCTTTTATCACTGTGACACCAGGTCACACCCAGATCAGCAGGTACCACACAGACTGGATGTTTCAACTGAAAAAAATAAGCTGCATCTGGAGAAGCACTTATCCAGTGGGGCGACACCAGGAGGTGACACATGCATCTGTGTGTCTGAATGAGTGATCAGACTCTTTTGCCCACAGTTCCTCCATCTCTCATTAGCACTGTAGTCTGTGGCCTCATGTCTTTTGTGGGAGTGGGACAAGGAAGGGAACCCACATTCCAGCCATACTATGGGGAAAGAGGGAAAGAGACACTTTGGAATTTCTGCCCTGATTTCTAAGGGACTTTGATCTTTTCCCTCTGGATTATGTTTAAAGAAAAACACATTCTACTTAAATCTAGTGTTTTATTTGTGTTTTTTTTTAATTTTTAAATTTTAATTTTTCTACTGAAGAATAGTAAGTTACAATGTGTCAGTCTCTGGTTTACCGCATAATGTCGCAGGCTTTGAGGAGACACATAAGCTCAAAAACTAAAAATCAACCTCATTTGGTGATAAGTACAAAGAAAGTATCTCTCCACATCCCTCAAGTTATTCTTCTTGGTTGGCATTTGCTCTGTGAGCTAGACATGACAGAAGAAAAATAAGAAAATGAAAACCCAGGAAAGTAAACACATTTATAAGCTGATGAATGGTCAAAGAATGGGAACATAATACGAGAATGAAAATGCCATTTGGCAAAACCAGCAAAATGAGTCCAAAGATTGGCTTACAAGGAAACTTGCCTTCAAATGCATCCAAGACAGAGGAACAGGGCTAGAAAAGAAGCTCCTAACCTCTAATGAGGTGAGAAAAACAAAAGGAAATCAGACCTCTCCACCTACTCAAAAAAAGGTCACAGACCAACTTCCAAAACAACCACTGCAGTGTCCAAGACAAATGAGAAATCCTGCCCTGAGCAATAAAACCAGGGCAGAAACTGCACCTCAAATCTCAGGAAGGAGCCTGAGCCCGTTCTATGTCTTAGATCCTTCTTACATCTGAGAAAGTCCTTGAATCCTTTGAATCCTTTTCCGAATAATGCTATAAATTGCATGACATAAATTCGTAGGCCTTCAAACTAGAAATTAACATAACATTCTAAACCAACTATACTTCAATTAACAGAAATTTGTAGGATTTCAAACAACTACATGGAAATGCAGCTATCACAATATTTAAATTTTTTGATGTATTAATAGGCATGTCACTGTAGCAGTTATTTTTTAAATAGTTGCACATCGCTTGACACTCCTTCTATCTGTCTCCTTGACTCTGAGTAGATCTGTTGTTTGTAACCCACAGAGTACAGAAGTGATTCTATGTAACTTACAAGGCTGTCACAAAAGACCATGCAGCTTCCACTCTGATCACTACAACACCCACCTTTGGAGTCTCGTGCCATGTGATAAGTCTGGCTACCTTGAGACTGCCAGGCTCTGAGGGAGCCAAGGCCAAATGGAGAAGTCACGTGTAGGCACTTCAAAGGACAGTCCCAGCTGAGCCCAGGCTTCCAAACATCCAGCCCTGGCACTAGACATGAGAGAATGAATCTCCAGATGGTTCTAGCCTCTAGCAGTTGAGTCTTCCCTGCTAAGGCCACAGACATTGTGGAACAGAGACAAGCTGGTCACACTTGGGTCCCGTCTCAGTTCTTGATCCCTACAGAATCCATGAGCATAATAAATTGCTTAGGCCACTAAACTTGGGTGTAATATCTTACGCAGCACAGTCCCTGGCCCAGCCACCTTAACACATTTGTAACAACACTGAGTGGCAGGCTGTCATTGGGAACCGTCATCAGGAAGCTGTGATAACCCTAAGACTACTTGGAGATGCTGTATTATGACATAAAAGCTGCTGTGATGTCCCCACAAAGCTCCATACCCAGCGGGCCTACATTCAGGCTGGAAAGAAATACTCCATTTCAATTAGAGGAAGATGAAAATTTAGACGAGACTTTCTCATGCTCCTCTAAAACCTGGCTCATGGAACTGGGAGGAAGAACTCCTGAGTGAGTCAGATGGAGCCAAAGGCATCAAAAGGCTAGTCATAAAGGGGCTGAGGGTCACTAACTTAAGTTTGGACAAGAAAAGAGAGAGGAGAGAAAAGGATGAACTCAGTAGGAAGGTCAGAGAGAGATCCAATCATGGTTTCCAGGCATCCAAGAAAAGGGGCACCCATTTGAGGAATGGATTCAGTACAAAGATGTGGAGATGTATCAGGGGGAGACAGTGGCTAGTGCTGTATATTTCTGCAGCTCTCATGTAATGACAAAAACTTAGTTTAATTTTCAGGACAATGTCAGGGGCAGAGGGATGTTGAGAATTAAGGACAAGGCCTATGAAGAGTGTGAGGGCTGCTTTATAAAACCCCAAATATCCATTCTTCATGAAGACAGGGATCTAAAGCCCACATGAGGTCTCTCATCCAAGCCTATGAAATAAATCTTACGAAAATGAGATCTATCTACCTAGGAACATTTTAAAGGAGCTGTGAAGGTGGTGTTATAACCATTATTAAAAGAGTCAAAACCAGGATTACATTTTTTAAACGAAACAAAATCCCCAAACCTTAACTGGCTGTTCCTTTCACAAAAGCCATTCCCTATTCATCTCCCCAAAAATAAGAATTTAAAGGAACTGGGAATCATTACTAATACCAAGATTTCAAAATCAAGAACTTATTTTACTTTAAAAGAAAAAAATTCCAAACTAACCTGCTGTGACTTTCACAGCAATTTCTCAAAATAAATGATTTTATGAAGCTGGAGAAGTTGTTAGGACAACCGAAACTAAAATTTTGTTTTATTAACAAGAACAAAAATCCCAAAGTCACTGTAACTGGCTGCCTTCATCACAAGACATTCCACTAAATAATACAGCTAGCAAGAATAGGATTTTTAAAAGGTCGGGGTTTGGGGGAGGATATAGCTCAGTGGTAGAGAGCTTGCTTAGCATGCATTAAGTCTTGGGTTCAACCCCCAGTACCTCTGTTAAGAATAAATAAATAAATCTAATTACCTCCCCGCCCCCCCCAAAAAGGTTGGGGCGCTACACTATTAACACACTCTAAACCAGGAACTTATTTAATAAATCTGAACCCCTCGGCCAACTCCTCCAGGAGGGCGTTCCGGAAACAAACAAACAAACAAACAAAAAACCCCAAAAAACAAACCTCACCAAAAACTAAAAAGGTGTTTTACCGGAGTGGCCTGAAAAATCCCCGTTTTCATCTTTAATCCCGAGACTCTGCGAGCCGGAGGCTGGGAAACCCTGAGAATCAGCCCAAGGGGCTGGGCCGCCCACCAACGACGGCTGGAAAGAGGAAAGGCCCGGCCGCAGCTCGGAGTTTACCCCTCGGGTTCGGAGCCCGAGTCCCAGTTCCCGCCGTGAGAGCCGACCTCCCAAGCGCGCAACCAACCTGGAGGACTTCTCGCCGCGCAGTCCCCCAGCGTCCCCAGTCCCGCGGCCTTGCCGGCCTTGCCGGGACAACCCACGGCTTCGGAACCAGGTTCAGCACGGCCTGCCAGGGCTACGTCTGCTGGCCGCGCGCTTGCCGGTGGCTCCGAATGCGGGCGAGCTTCCGGAAACCATGGCCAACGGGAAACAATCAAATGTTAATAGACTGGACTCCGTTTCCAGGCAACGGGGAGGCGGAAGGAAAGAATGCCCGCATCTCCAAATACAGACTGAGCTATTAGCCAATGGATGTGCAAGGGAGGGGAAGTTTCGCCTCCCGTTGAGCAATGAGAAAAGTTTGGGGCGGACACCCCAACAAACTTTACCAAAAGGTTTCTTGCGGGTCTCAGCCCCAGGATTCCTGCACTGGGCAGCCCACCCGGACTTTACAGTCAACGCTTGCGTTGTTGGCTGCTTTCTCCAAGATTTGCACCCGGTGCTGGAGACTCTCCAGCCTTGTCTGGGTGCTACGAGACCCGACTTTGCCCACAGCAGGTCTCATTATTAATGGGCTAATAAATCATAATAAAGTGAAGTGGACAGGGGAAACATTAATGCAAGAAATCAAACAGATGCTTTCAGTGAAGGGCCCCTTTGCTAAACCAAACCCAGGGGCAGGTTGCACAGCACACAGCTGAAAATTTCTTTAAATTTATTTTCCTATCCTAAGAATCTTTGTCTTTCCATCCAACTACTCAGCACATTCTTCTATTGAATCAACAATAGTAGTCATAGTAGGATCACATGGTAAGTCTATTGTTAGTTTTTTGAGGACTCTCCATACTGTTTTCCATAATGGCTGCACCAAACTACATTCCCACCAGCAGTGTAGGAGGGTTCCCTTTTCTCCACACCCTTTCCAGCATTAATCCTTCATAGACTTTTGAATGATGGCCATTCTGACTTGTGTGAGGTGATACCTCATTGTAGTTTTGATTTGCATTTCTGATAATTAGTGATATTGGGCATTTTTTCAAGTGTATTGGCCAATTGTATGTCTTCACTGGAGAAATGCGTGTTAAATCTTCTGCCCATTTTTGGATTGGATTTTTGTTGTTGTTAAGTAACTGCAATCCCACTTCTGGGTGTCTATCAGGAGGGAACTCTAATGCAAAAAGATACATGCATCCCAATGTTCATAGCAGCATTATATACAATAGCCAAGACATGGAAGCAACCTAAATGTCCACTGACAGACGACTGGATAGAGAAGTTGTAGTATATTTATACAATGGAATACTACTCTGCCATAAAAAAGAATAAAATAATGCCATTTGCAGCAGCACCATGGATGAACCTAGAGATCATTCTAAGTGAAGTAAGCCAGAAAGAGAAATAAAAATACCATATGATATCACTCATATATGTAATCCAAAAAAAAAAAAAAGACACTATGGACTCATGTACAAAACAGAAACAGACTCACAGACTTAGTAAACAGTCTTATGGTTACCAGGGAAAGGGAGTGGGAGGGGAGTTGGGGAGTTTGAGATTTACAAATGTTAGCCACTATATATAAAAATATATTTTTAAAAGTTTCTTTTGTATAGCACAGGGAACAATGTTCAATATCTTGTAATACCTTTTAATGGAAAAATATGAAAATGAACATATGTATGTGTATGCATGACTAGGACACTGTGCTGTACAACAGAGACTGACAAATTATAATTGACTATACTTCAATAAAAAATTTTTTTAATTAAAAATAATAGTAATAGTAAAAATGATTTGAACAATTATGTGCCAGGCCTATGTGCAGTTATTTTACACTGATTGTAACAATGGAGTTTACCATTTCATCCTGAAAAAAGATGTAAGTACAATAATTCACATTTTTCATGTGGAAATTAAAACCAGAATAGGCACTAGAAGGCTTTATCAATGTAACAAAGCAAGTGGAAAGCAAGGTTTTGTACCCACAAGGTCTGGCTTCCAAGTCCACAAGCATTGTCACTATGATACATTGCTATGATATATTGTCACTATGATATATTTTGGATTCTTTTTTTTTTCCTTCTTTTTCCCAATCCCTTCAGGCATTTAAAAATCAGTTTTCTTCCTCCATCTATTTAATTCTATATGGAAAAATCAGTATTCCCCCTCCAGTCCCACCCTCTGACCCAGTTCCAATGTTAACAAGATAATGAACGTCTTTCCACAATGTTCTCCAGGATTCATGTAAGTATTTGAAAACATACAAAAGTATATACCAGGTTTCTTGTTTTCATTATTTTATTATAAACCATTTTACTTTTTCATATAGCAGTTTACCATGAAACACATCAGGACAGTAGATAAAGAGCAAACTCATTCCTTGTAAGAGTTAAAGTATTTTCCATTATATGACAGGATATAATGACAGGATAATATGACTATATATATGTATACACACACACACACACACACACACACACACACACACATCCCTATATATATCCCACATATATATGTGTCATATAAATTACATATAATTTAAGATGTCAAAGTACTTTTTTATCACCAAAACTAGTATTTCAATAAATAGCCTTCTATTTATATCTATATGAGTTTTTAACAGATAAAGTCCTAAACTTTCACTTCTGGCTGATCTTCAGGCTCTGTGCAAGGAGGAAGTGAAGGCCAAGACACAGTTGCAACTTGCCTAACTAAGTCTGAAGGTATGCCAAACACAGATACAGTACATCAGCAAAGACTGGGTGATTATCTTTGGTTCCAGGCAAAAGAAATCTTGGTCAAATTGCTAGCTCAACACAAGACAATGGAACAGATATTTGAAAATGAAAAACAATATACTTGATTCTATAAAATCAGTTAAGTCACTAAACAAACTAGTCATATCAACTGTAACAAGAACCAAAAATAAACCCAGGGGAAAGGGGCAAATGTGATTTTCAGACTTGCCACATTATTATATTCAAGATATCTGGTTTTCAAGAAAAAACTACAAAAAAAGCATGCAAAAAATAGTATAGTTCATATACTGGGAAAAGAAACAGAAACTGTCCCTGAGGAAGCTCAGACATTAGATCTAACACAAAAAGACCTGAAATGAATTACTTATATATATGTTCAAAGAGCTAAAGGAAACCATGAGAACAATTTCTCACCAAAAAGAAAATATCAATAAAGAAAAAAAAATTATATACAGGAGTCAAACTGAGAATTTAGAGCAGAAAAATAAAATAATTGAAATGAAAAATTCACTAGAAGATTCAATAGTAGAGTTGAACAGGCAGAAAAAAAAAACTGGCAAACTTGAAGACAAGTCAAATGAAATTATCTAGTCTGAGGAGCAAAAAGACAAAAAAAAAAAAAAAAAAATGAATAGAGCCTGAGGTCTGTGGGACAATTTCAAGCATTCAAACATACTCAAAAATGGTAATTCCAAACTGGATAAGGGGAGGGGAAGAAAGAATATTTGAAAATAATGATCTACACATCTAAGAATCTCAAGAAACTCCTCATTAGGATACACTGAAAGCGATTCACACACAGATAAATTATAATCATACTGCCAAAAGCCAAAGATAGAATATTTAAAGCGGCAAAATGTACAAAGAATATTAACAAGATTAACAGCTGATTTCTCATTAGAAACCATGAAGGCCAGAAAGAGTGGGATGACACATTCAAAGTGTTGAAAAAGAAAAACCAAAACTGTCAGCCAAGATTTCTATATTTGGTAAAATATTAAAAAAAAAATCAAAAAAAGGAAGAGAAATTGTCATGATAGCCCCAGATGAATTAAAACTGAGAAAGTTCATCAGTATTGACATGCCCTTTAGAAAGTGCTAAAGAAAGCCCTTCAGGCTGAAATGAAACGGCACTAGACAACTCAAATCCACATGAAGAGATAAAGAATACCAATAAAGGTGACTACACAGGTAAATATAAAAGTCAGTATTAGTATAATTTTGGTCTATAACTCATCTTGATTCTATATGAATCAAAAAACAACTACAACTAGACCAAACAGACATATACAAAACACTCCACCCAACAACATTAGAATAAACACTCTTATCAAGTATATATGGAATATTCATCAGGGTAGACCATATATTAGGCCACAAAACTAGTCTCAATAAATATATAAACTCTGAAACCATACGAAGTATTTTCTTTGACCAAAATGGAATGAAATTAAAAATTAATAGCAGAAGGAAATTTGAAAATTCACATCTAAATGGCAATTAAATCCACTCTCTCAAACAACCAGGGGATCAAAGAAAAAAATCATGATAGAATTTAGAAAATACTTTGAGATGAATGAAAATGAAAACACAACACAACAGCAGATACTACTATACATAAAATAGACAAACAACAACGTCCTACTGTATAGCACAGGGAACTATAATATCTTGTAATGGCCTATAATGAAAAAGAACATGAAAAGGAGTATATATATTTATATATATGTATAAATGAATCACTATACTGTATACCAGAAATTAACACAACATTGTAAACTGACTATACTTCAATTAACAACAACAACAACAACAACAACAACAAAACACAACAAAAGGTATGGGCTGCAGCTAATGCAGTACTCAGAGGGAAATCTATAGCTGTAAAATGCTACATTAAAAAGATCTCAAATCAATAACCTAAACTTCTACCTTAAGGAACTAGAAAAAATACCAAATAAACATAAAGTAAGCAGAAGGAAGGCAATGATAAATATTAGAAAGGATACAAATAAAATAGAGAAAAGAAAAATAATAGAGAATCAACAGAACCAAATGTTAGTTCCTTGAAAAGATCAGCAAAATTGATAAACCTTTAAATAGACTAAGGAAAAAAGAAAACTCAAGTTACTAATATCATGAATGAAAGTGGGGACATTACTACTGACCTTACAGAAATAAAAAGGATTATAAGATCATAACCAAGATTTCTATATCCAGTAAAACTATCCTTCAAGAAAAGGAGGAGAAATGTCAAGACAGTCCCAGATGACTTAAATAGACATTTCTCTAAAGAAGATATACAAATGGCCAATAAATTCATAAAAAGAAATTCAAATCATCAGTAATTAGGAAAATGTAATAAATCAAAACCACAATAAGATACCACTTCACAGACACTAGCATGGCTATGATTAAAAACAAAGCAGACAAATGGGAAATGACAAGTGTTGGTGAGGATGTGGAGAAACTGGAACTCTCATACATTGCTGGTGGCAAAAGTAAAATGGTACAACTGCTATGGAAAACAATTCAGCAGTTCCTCAAGCAGTTAAACAGAATTACCATATGACCCACTCTCCCAACTCCTATCCATAAATACCCGAGAGAATTAAAAAGCATATGCTCAATGAAAAACTTGTACATGAATGTTCATAGTAGTATTATTCAAAAAAGCCACAAAGTAAAACCCAAATGTCCATCAGCTAAAGAACTGATTCTGAAATGCTGTCTATCCATACAATGAAATGCTGTTCAGCCGTAAAAAAGCAATGAAGTACTGATATGTGAACAAAGATGCACCTTGAAAACATTATGCTAACTCAAAGAAGCCAGATATAAGAGGCTACATATTGTCTGATTCCATAAATATGAAATGCCCAGAAAAGGTAAATCTATACAGACAGAAAGTATATTGGTGGTTGCCACAGGCTGGGGGAAGGAGAGAATGAAGAATGATAAATAGTAATGGAGGATCTTTTTGGCCTGATGAAAACCCTCCAGAATTAGACAGTGGTGATGGTTGCAAAATGTTGTGAATGTACTAAAAACTACTAAAACGTACATTCTGAAATGTTTAAAACAGTGAATTTTATGTTATCTAAATTTCACTTCAATATAAAAAATTTTAAAGCAAAAGAGTGATTCTATGAAAGAAAATTTTTAATACATCTTTTTTTTTGAAGATCTAAAGTATTTACAGATGGCACAATATCCTAGTCTATGATTTGCTTTAAATTACCTCAGAATTGTGTGTGAGGGAAGGTGGAACAGGGAAAACAGAATTTATCCTGAATTTATTATTGAAGCTAGGTGATGGGGATATGTGTGTTTGATATACTGTTCCATGTCTACGTTTGTTTGAAAATTTCCAAGTATAAGTAAAAATCCAATGTACAAGGCATTACTATTTGATGACATAATATGTATATTGATATGTAGTGAAAATTAATCATGTATTTTTGGATTTTAATAAGCTCAGTTTTTAAAAAAGTTTTGGTATACCCATCAATTCTACTCCTAAGTATATACCCAAGAGAAACTAAAGAATATTTGTACACAAAGATGTGTACCAAATATTCACAGCAACTTTATTTACAACAACCAAAACCTGGAAATAACCCAAATGTAAACGTGCATCAACAGATGAATGGACAAACAGTGGTTCATTCATACAATGGAATACTACTACATAATAAAATTAAACTTCTAAATACGTGCAACGACATGAATGATTCTTGCAGATGTTAAGTGAATAAATCTCCCTACATCAAAGATTATATACTATATAATTCCACTTATATGATATTCTAGAACTTGCAAAACTAATCTGTGGTTTTACAAGTCAGGACGGTGATTCCCTCTGTGGGGTCGTGAATGGAAAGGGGCAACTAGTAGGGGTCTTTTGGGAGGGCTGGGAATGTTCCATTTCTCCTGCCAAGTGCTGGACACAGGTGTGTTCACTATGTGAAAATTTATCAACTGGCACACATAATCTCTGTTCCTTTCTGGGTACACACTAAAAAGCACCATGGACCATTAAGCCTGATCCATGCCATGCACCTCTGCTCCCACGCCCTGGCATTCCCTCAGCTCTGGAAGGCACCTGCATGCGCGGAGCCCAATCCTGGACGCATCTCCCTACAGTGCGTCTTCTGGTGCGTCTGCAGGTGGACTCTCTGACTGAAGCCCTCCCCACACACAGCACAAGGACAGGGCTTCTCCCCTGTGTGCACCCTCTGGTGCCTCTTGAGGGCTGAGTGATGTCTGAAGTTCCTCCTACAAGCAGCACACCTGTAGGGTCGCTCTCCCGTGTGGACCCTCTGGTGGATCTGCAGGGCTGCCCTGCAGCTGAAGTCCTTGCCACAGTCACGGCACCTGAAGGGTTTCTCCCCTGTGTGGATGCGCTGGTGGATAGAGAGGTTGGAGCTGCGGCTGAAGTCCCTCCCGCACACACCACATCTGTAGGGCTTCTCACCCGTGTGTACCTGCTGGTGGATGGAGAGGCTGGAGCTGTGGCTGAAGTCCTTCCCACATTCCTCACACGTGTGAGCTTTCTTTCCCATGTGGTCCTTCTTGTGCCTTCTCAGAGCAGATCCTGAGTTGAAGACTCTGGACCACTCCACACAGTGGTGGAGCTTTTCCCCTGGGAGGGGCACAGGAAAGTTAAGGTCTGTTGTCCTTTCACTGAAGGCTCCTCCACACTCGTCACATGGTGAGAGCTTCTTTCCCTTCTGCGTTCGCTGGTGAATTACAAGCTTTCTGAGCCGGCTGAAGTCTTGGCCACTCTGGGGACAGCTACAGGGTTTTTCTCCTGGAGATACTCGCCAAGAGAGAATCCCATCATTCTCATCCCTGACTCCTGGGACAAAGAAAATTAGATGATGCAAGTGAGCAGGGGTTTTGCCTGAGGCTGCACGGTGCTTCTGGCCACACTCAGGCAGTACTGGTAAGGTAAAGAAACTTCGCTGACTGGAGAGTGTTGGGCTGCTGGTCTCTGTCCTCCTGACACTGTTTTTCATTTTTGCTTCAAGGGGAAAGAGAAGAAATGAGAAAGAATAAAAACAAACAAACAAACAAAAAAAATGAAAAAAAAAACCCAAAACAAAGAAAAGTGAAAAAAAAAAAAAAAAAGAAAGAAAGGGGAAGGGGAAGGGGAAGATACTGGGGATCTTTTCCTTAATCAAGGAAACTACATGTTACTAGAAACACCAAGTCAAATTCTGTGAGCTACATGTGGGTTATGGCTGTCAAAGCATAAATTATCAAAAAGTTAAAAACATGACTTTCATAAAAATATGGAGTGACTATTTGTCAAAAGCTTTAATGAAGAACCAATAAGATGGTAAGGCTGATTTCAAGTGCATTTGAGGAGCCTGGGAATTTAATGCTTTTATTAAAAAAGATATTTACCCCCAGTCAAATAAATAAACATTTTCCATTGTCAGCATAAAATGTAAAATAATATGTATTTTTAAAATTGCTACCCATGCCCTCCTGGATTCATAGGGCTATCAATGCCATTTACTCCTGGCTGACTGGTTCTCACCTGAATAGGAGCTTCTTGGTATTTTTAACTCCAACCACACATCATCTTGTTCAAAATGGGAAATCATTTCTGGTTTGGACAGCAGATGTCCTGCTTGAGGGGAAAGACGTGGATTAGGGCACTGTGATGTGGACAAGGACCCTCCCTCCAGGCAAATCGTATCCCTTGGTATTCATGAAGGTCCTTGGAAGACTGAGAAAGATGAATAAAACCATTACACATGAATATTACGATTCACATTTACTTACATACACACACACACACAGAAACAAATGAACAAAGAAGTATTTTTCCTAAAAGCAAAAGTTCTAGGAGTTCCCGGGGACTTTGGTGAAGAGGCCCGCTGGTCATATACACCTGTAATAACTCTCATGGGCTGAACAGGCAGTAATGATTCTGCGTCCACCGGAGAAGCACTGCCCAAAGTGTGGTTTGAAGAGACTTGTCAAAAATGCAGACTCCATCCCAAATCCACTGACTCAGTAGCCCTGGTGATGGAACCTAGGGATATAGGTTTTTCTGGGTAATCTTTTATTTTAGAGAAAAATGGCAAGAGTAATAATACACAGAAGGCCCATGGAACCCTAATCCATACTCACCAGTTGTTAATATTTGATCCATTTACTTTATGTTCTCTCTCTCTCTACACACACACACACACACACACACACACACACACACACACACACACACACAGTTCTTTTCTAAACCATCTAAGAGAAAGTTACAGGCCTGTGGGTCTCTGACTGAATTCTTCAGTGTACATTTCCTAAGAACAGGGGCATTCTTTTCCGTAACCGCAGTACAGTCATCAAAATCAGGAAACTTAACATGGACACAGTATTACTATCTAGCCCACAGTTAATTTGCAAACGATGCCAATTGTCACAAATATGTCCCCTTTAGTGCTCTTTTCTTCAGTATTTCTTATCTAGGATAACATACCACATTTAGTTGTCTTATCTCTTTAGTCTCTAATTTGGACAGGAACTGGCATTTCTAACCATCATCTCAGGTATTTTTATGCACTCTCAAATCTGATACCTACTACCATAAGGGATATGGAATGTGTGGACCTCCAAATACAAATCCCCTTAGGATTTACTCCACACCACGGTACCACTGAGAGAGCAGGTGGGCTCAGGAAGATGCTGTTCTCACCCACGGAGATGAGATTCCCATAGTTCTCTAACATCACTTCACTGTACAGGTGCCTCTGAGAGGGGTCCAGATGCTCCCACTCTTCCTGGGTAAAGTCCACAGTCACATCCTTGAATGTCACCAGCTCCTAAAACAACAAACACAGTCACCCTCAGACATACCCATTCCCACAGAGTAATGCAGCTGGCAAGTACCAGTAAATTCTGACACCTGCAAGGGGTTCTGGCAGGTTCCCGGGTCCTGAGGGTCCTAACTTAGGCATGCATCCATGCATCTGGTTGTATTATATCACACAGAAGATGGAAAAGATAAGTGAGGCACATTTTAAAAAACTCTTCAGTCCTTAAAAGTTTCTTTGGTGACAAGACTCAAACTTCAACCAAAGTACACCAAAAGCTACACAGTTCCAGCGGTGCTGTTCACACACAAGTCTATGAATTAGAATAAACTTGACATTTCCTCAGGGAAGGGTCTAGAAAAGGAGGAATCCAGGGTGGACTGGGGCCATGAGGGCAGGTACCATGGAGAAAGCCAGGTCTCAGCCCTGGGAGATGGTTAAAACGTGCAAAGAGGGAAGGCAGGTGGAGAATTCCAGTTGGCAAGAAAAGTGAGTGGACAGTTGCGTGGGAAGGAGCAAGACATAAATCAATAACCTGGACTCTTTGGTTAATGAGAAATGCCATCTAAGAAACCTCCCTCAGAGGATTATGTATTAACAATGTTTATTACGGACCCAAAATCCCCACTCACGCACCCATAGTAGAAAGGACATGTGAACCGTCACATGAAGGACCAATATTCAGCAGCAGTTCTCAAAGTGTGGTTCAGGGACCCCTGAGGTTCCCTAAGACCCTGTCAGGCGGGAAGGGGGGGGTCTGTAAAGTAAATAATTAGTTTCACAATAATTCTAAGATATTGTTGGATTTATTTACTCTCATTCTATTACAACTATACAGAGGAACTTTTTAGATGTTTATATGACATATGACCCTGCAACAGAGAAAATGTGGAAACAGGTGACATTCCAGCTTCTATTAAGTCAGACATTAAAGAGATCAGCAAAAATGTGAAACTTTTCCATTCTTCTCTTTAAATTTTTTTTGTTTTAAAATTAAGTATTTTTCAGAAAATTTGACATTAACGTGTAATGGATTAATTGATTTTTGAATGGATTAATAGACATTTTAAATTTTTGTTCATTTGAACTTCTAATATAGTAATATGGATAAGCCACATCACAAAAGCTGTTTTTAAATGTGTAAAAGCGTCCTGAAACCAAAAAGTTTTAGAAACTACTGATACACAGAAATGAAAATGAACAAATTACAAATATATGCAACAAGATAGGTCATAATATTGAAACAAGCCAGGCACAAAAGAGTATTTACTGTGGGTACACTTGATTCTACTTGAAAAGTTCAAAATCAGGTGGAATTAACCTACAATACTAGAAGTCAGAATAGTGGCTACCACTGTGGGGCAGAGGGGGTTCTCTCCTGGGGAGGGGGTCGTTCGAAGCATGCAGAGAGAGGGGAAGGCACAGAACAGCTCTGAGGGGGAACTGGGGAGGGAGCAAGGATCAGACAACAGACAGGTGTCAAACCCCAGCAGCCTGGTCTCTGGCCGATTTTCAGCACAAATATTAAGCCTGTCAAATAAAGAATGAGGATAAGAGAGCTTACAAAGGGCTGGTAACTCACAACGGGGGGATGATGGGAACACACGGAGGGCAAGAGAATGTCAAGCCAGCCTCTATGATGCTTTCTGCAAAGCTGAAGAGGTCAAACAGATGATTCTGGGTAAAAAAGAATTACCTTCTCTGATCCTCCTTCCTCTTCTCTTAAAATAGGTATGTCCTCAATATTGAGTTGGGTTTTGTTTTTTTTTTAATGTTGTTTCTGTTTACAATTTTTTTCTAATTGAGGTTTAAATATACAGTGAATTACATGAATCTTAAGTGTACCGGTTGATAGGATATGAGGGCGATCTGGCTGTGACATCTGTCACCCCACTGAACGCCAGGGTTGATTCGGCTGATCTGGCTGTCTCGGTGGATGTCCCCTTCCTCCCTCACGGCTCCATGCGCATCCTTCCTGAAGCTGCGAGCTCGGTCAAAGAGAACAACCATCCCTGAAGAGGAGGACCGTTCTTCTCGGTCAAGGGTATATGAGTAGCTGCGCTCCCCTGCTAGAACCTCCAAACAAGCTCTCAGGTGTACCAGTTGATGAGTTTTGACAAAAGAATATCCCTGTGTAACTCATACCAGTCATGATCTAGATCATTTCCATCACTCCAGAAAGTTCCTTTGCCCTATCTGTTCCCAGCTGATCCCGGCCCCCAATCCCTGCTCTCAACAACCACTGATCTGCTGTCACTATAAGTAAATTTAGCCTGTTCTAGAATTTCATAAAAGTGGACACACATAGCACTTTTGTGTCTGGCTTATTTCTCTCAGCATAATGCTTCTGGGATTTATTCATGCTATTATAAGTATCAGTAATTTGTTCCTTTTTTTTTTTTTTTACTGAGTAGTTCTTAATTATACAGATTAACACTTTTTTTAATCCATTTATCAACTGATGGACATTTGGGTTGTTTTCAGTGTGAGGCTATTATGAACACAGCTGCTAATGAACAGACATTCAGATTTTTGGGTGAATGTATATTTTCGTTTCTTCTGGGTAAATACTAACAGTGGGATTTCTGGGTCAATAAGTGTGTGCTTAATTTTATAAGAAACTCTGAAACTGTTGTCCAAAGTATATTATAGCATTTTACACTCCTACCAGCAGGGCTCAGACAACTATTTTTTGAGAAACTGGAGTAATACATGTCTAGCCCAGGGCCAGCACAATATATGCATTATATTGCTCTCTTTCCCCAATATCAACAGGAGGTGTTTCGGTGATATTTCCAGGGAGAGAAGGTGGATTCTAACTTACCTGTAATTTGGGCATTTCCTCCTCTTCCTGAAGAAGGGCAGAGCCCTCAGAAGGCAGTGCTGGGGAAGAAGAAAGAAGCAGTGAAAAATGAACCTGACTCACTGAGCGTCTTAGTTAGCAGGAAGGGAGAAGGGGGCACGTTGTATTCAGCTGGTAACACAGGTCCTTGTTTACCGTTACCGGGCATGCCCTCCCCGACAAAGCTTTTTCTGTTTCTACTTTTACAGATGGTCCTTCCACCCAGACACATTTTACCTCCCTTCTTCCAAAAATTTACTGAATACCTACTAAGTGCCCGGTAACGATTTAACTCTCACCTGTCTCCTTGGACTCTGAGGTGGCTCCAGCTTCTACATGTTCCCACATCTTGCCCTCCCTGTTAGGAAGGGAATCCCCTGAGCCCCAGTGGCTCTGCTGGGGGAAACTCTCTGCAGCCTGTCCAAACTCCACCTGGAACATCCAGAGGGAGTTTCAGGAGGTGTTGTCTCCGCCAAAGGTGGAACTCGTGGGGGGCGTCCCGTGGCCTTCATGCTCAGGCAGCTGCTTTGTTCCTGTAGCAGGAGATATGTCCCAGCAGCCCAGACTTCAGGCTGGGTCCTGGGCTTCTCTATTTAAGTGAGAGCACAGTTAACTAAACTAAAGCACAATGAAGGTGATAACCATTTATTAAGCACCCACTGTGTATAAGACATGACCCCACTAGGGGGACCCAGCTCTGACTTTATCAGGACTGTAGCTTCACAGGTTGATCAAGCCCCAGGGCAGCAAATGCTGCCTCTTCTGTGAAGCTTTCCTGGAATTCTCCCACTTTGGGATATAAATCCGCAATTCTCAAAAGGCAAACCAGTGAAATTCTTGAATTCCTCTTTTTTGCTATTAGACCAGTAAATGTTTTAAAATCTGAAAACCTTATCACCAGTGAGGCTGTGGGAAAACGATCAGTCTCATATGCTGTTAGACCATAAGTAGGTACAGTCTTCTAGGGGGAGCAATTTGACGGTATCCATCAAACTGAAGGGGCAGGGAGGGTTAGGAAGCAGCGGTTACAAAAGTGAACAAGGAAACTTTTGGGGGTGATACGATACATTCATTATCTTGACTGAGATGATGGTTTCATGAGTGTATAAAAATGTCAAAATATACCAAATTGAACACTGTAAATATGTGTAATTTATAATGTGTCAATCCTCAATACAAAAAATTCAGATCACTAAAAAAATGTTTTTTAATATACAGAACACCTTTGGTCCCATAGTTTCGAGTCTACATGTAAGACTTGTACAAGAGCATGAAGATATGAGTGCAGAGATGTTTATTGTAGTCACAATTGTGACAATGAAAGTGTATTCACACTGGACGACACAATACTGAATATCTGCTGAAGAATAAGGCAGTTTTGTATATACTGACAGACAACTTTAGTATAACTTTACAAAGAAAGCAGCCAAACTCTGTTAAGATTCACTTTTGTAAGTTTTCTTAAAGTATGACTATTTTACATAAGTGTAAATGATTCTCAAAGCACTGGATGGGAAATTGGACACAGAATAATTTCATGTTCAACTTTATATCCAATTATATTCCACTATTTTTAACAAGCAAAATATTATGCTATTCTGTTTTAAAACAAACTATGGAATAAGAAGTGAAAAACTAAACGTTAAGGTGACAGTTGGATGGATCTCAGAAATATTATGCTGAGTGAAGGGAGTACAAACTGTATTTACACAATTCTAGAATAGGCAAAATTAATCAGAAACAGTGGTTGCTTATGGTGGAAACTGACTGGGAAGGGGCACAAAGGGAACTCTGTAAGGTGACAGAATATTCTGCATAATTTTTTGGTGGTGATTTCATTGTTGTGTGTATGTGTATGTTTAAATTCATCAAGCTGTACCTTAAGATTTATGCAATTTATTGTACACAATTTACATCTCACTTGAAAAATTTTTGCAAAAATTTAAAAAGTTACAGTGATTCTTAAATCCTTTAATTAGCAAAGTTATGCAATAACATGCAGTTTTAAAATTTTCTTTAAAGAGAAGATAACATTATAAATTTAAAGAGAAGATAACCTTAGAAAGAAATCCATGTTACAATGTTTACACAAAAAAAATGCAAGTTGCAGATTATTAATATTTTCACTTCAAAAACCGTATGTACACCTATGTGTGGGTTTAGGAACAAATGCAAAAAAAAATTTCTGGAAAGAAACAAGTTGTTTACAATGGTTACCTTTGGAGAAATGGGGGAACTTCACTTTCTACTTTCTATTCTTTCATTGAAAACTGGTAGAATTGAGTTTCTTCTGTCTCTTCTAGACTTCCAAAAATTATCTAACTGCCTTGTGTTCATTAAAATTTATAATGAAAGCCTTTAAAAAGTAAATACTCTGAAAAATGCCAAAGGTCCCTGACACAGTCCACCACTTCTTGATTTATAAACGAGACTGTACTACTATTACTATCTTTTATACTGTTCTTTTGCACTTCTAACTCAGTACAAAAAATTACCTGGTTGGGGAGGGTACAGCTCAGTGGTAGAGTGCATGCCTAGCATGCACAAGTTCCTGGGTTCAATCCCCGGTCCCTTCATTAAAAATAAATAAATAAAATAAAAATTTTAAAAAAGCTATCTAGATCTAAAATCCACAACAAATGGACAGTGATGAACGTAAGCACTTACTAAATGCTCATGTACTTTACAAACTGTATATTCTTGGCACTGATAAAAATTTACGTGTGTTATACACATGAATTTTTCCAGTCAGTTCTGGAACATCAATTTTTCCGTAATGATTCTTAGCTTAAAACCATTTTATATTGTTCCAAAGACACCTGGAACTTTAAATCATCTCAAAATCTGAGAACAATGGGTAATGTTCTTGTCTCTTAGGGAGTTTTGTTACATTCTTCTTAAAGATCTTACATGTTTTTTCTTAGGTTCAAGGCAATGTGTTGGATATTTTTGTTGCTTTTGTGAATAGAAACTGTTCTCCCCCATTAATTTCCTAATTCAGTTATGGTTAATATAAAAAGACTCTTCATTTTTGTAAATTTGCAGTCTAAACTATCATTTTCCTAAATTCCTTTTTTGTTCAAATAGCCTTTCTTTTCTAAGAATTTTTATTTTTTATTTTTGAAAAAGCATTACACATACTATGTGTCTACATGTGTAAAAGTACATATAGTGACAAGTTTCCCTCTCCTCCCTGGAGACAATCCCTGCTACACTTAAAACAAACAAACCAACCAAAAACACCTACCCATTTTCTAGAGCAGTTTCAGGTTCACAGCAAAACTGAAGGGAAGGTACAGAGGTTTCACATATAACCCCTGACCCCACAACCTTTCTCACATTGCATCAGCTCCCCCGTTATCAACATCCCCCACCAGAATGGTACATTTCATACAACTGATGAACCTACATTGACACATTATAGTCACCCAAAGTCCATAGTTTATATCAAGTTCTTTTGCTCTTGGTGTTGTACAGTCTGGATTTGGACATATTTATAGTGTCATGCATCCACTATTATATATTCATACAAAATATTTCACTGCCCTAAAAATCCTCTGCCTAATTCATCTCTCTCTCCCCTGCCAACCACTGATCTTTTTACCGTTTCCATAGTTTTGGCATTTCCAGAATGTCAGGTAGTTGAAATCATACAATATGTAACCTTTTCAAACCGGCTTCTTTCAGCTTAGTGATACGCATTTAAGTTTAAACATTAAACATTTTTGTTAAAAGTTAAATACTTTTATGTATCTATCCTTACTATGCATCCTTAAATATGGATATGTTCAGGAAAGTCACATTTTTTTCCCTCTTCTTCATACAAAACAATAGCACACTATGCACACTGGATTGCAATATTTCCCCCTATAGAGTTGTATTTTTATTTTTTTTTTAAATTGAAGTATAGTCAATTTATAATGTGTCCATTTCTGGTTTACAGCATAGTGATTCATTTATAAAGATACATTCCTTTTCATATTCTTTTTTATTATAGGCCATTACAAGGTATTGTTCCCAGTGCTTACAGTAGGGCCTTGTTGTTTATTTATTTTATATCTAGTAATTAGTATCTGGAGTTGTATTTTAAAATTAACTTTGAGGTACACTTTACATACAATAAAATGCTCCCATTTTAAGGGTACAGTGTGATGAGTTTTGACAAACATCTCTATTTGTGTAACCATTGGCACAATCAAGAATTCCTACATATATTCAGGTCATTCTATATTAGTACTTAAAAGGCTTCTTCCTCCTTCATTATGGTTGCATAGTAGTCTATCAACAAAATGCACTATTGTTTTCAAATAGTTTTCTTAAAAATCATATTTGAAAGTAATTTCAACTTACAGAGAAGTCACAAGAATAGTATAAAGAACTCCCATATACCCTTCACTCAGATTCACCTTTTAAAAAAACACTTTGGCACATTTGCTTTACCATTCTCGTTCTCTCTCTACACAAATACACACAATTTTGTCTCTGAACCATTTAAGAGGAGGAAATGTTCATCATGTCCCTTGTCCCATAATCTTTCAGAGTGTATTTCCTACAAATAAGGCTATTCTCTTAGATAACCACAGTACAATGATCCAATTTTTTCAATGTCACATAATAAAAAGAAATGTCACATAGATTATATTTAAAAAGCACTTCATGAATCAAAAATATTCCATTTCCAGTTGTCCTAATGATGTGCTTTATAAAATATTGCCCCCTAATAGAAGACCCAGCTTAAGATCAACTTCTGCAATTTGTTGCCATGTATCTTTAGTGTCCTTTAACCTAGAAAGTTCCTTGGCTTTTCTTTGTCTTTCATAACATTTTTGAAGAGTACAGGCCAGTTTTGCAGAATGTGCAGAGAGTTTGCCAGTTGGGTAATTTTTAAAGGGAAACAATTATTTATTAGTGTGTACACAATTTTATGTTCATTAAAATATCATATAAATTTAAAAACAACCCAGTTACTCTATACCCTTTGCTCAATGCTTTGTTCCAAGTTATTTAAGTAGAACATATGCCAAGGTAGCATATCACTAAGTGCCACTACAGAAGCAAATTACGACTATTTGAGGGTGGGGAAAGTGGATTTACCCACTTGAGCTTTAGCCAAAGGGGTACAGATGACTCAAATCAGCACCATCTTAAAGGTGGTACGTAGAAGCCAGGTGAAAACACCACTGATGCAAACAGACCTCACAACAGACTGTGGGACTAACTCCAAAACCCACAAGAAACAAATCAGTAATAATGGGGCCACACATTCTGCCTATGGAGTGTGTATCCCCTGAGCCACTTTCCTTTCTGGGTGAGACAGACTGCACTCTGTCTATGGAGTGTGTATCTCTCTAAATAAACTTACTTTCACTTAAAAAATAATAATAATAATAATAATGGGGCCAAACTAACACTACTTTATAATTAAAAAGGAAGACTTGTCCCACTGAAAAGTCCTACCAAGACAACAATGACCATCCCCTCATAACAAAACCTTCTTTCCTCCAAAAAACGGGAATCCTGATTCTATCTGCGTACATAAAAGCAGACTTGCAACATAACCAGCCAACTGGCTCTCTCAGTAGAATCTGAAATTTAAATCATGGAATTGGAATAGTCAGTGAGGAACAATTTTCCCTAACTCCTAACACCTGATTCTGTTGTTAAGACAGTAGTTCTTTATTGAGAAACAAAATGATAACTCAAGGGCCTCATACGTCACTAGTCACAAATAAATAAGCAAATAAAAAGCCCTGGTTGTGGGTAGGGGGACAGCAGTACTCAGGGTTGCTACAATATATTATCTAAAATGTCCACTTTCCAACAAAAATTTGAAGCATGCAAGTTACCAGGAAAGTATGTGGGATCCAAAAATTACAACAAGCTAGTGAATATAACAAAACAGAAACAGACTCACAGATATAGAGAACAAACTACTGGTTACCAGTGGGGAGAGGTAAAGGGGAGGGGCAATATACAGGCAGGGAATTAAGAGGTACAAACTATTATGTTTAAAATAAACTACAAGGCGGGGAGGGTAGAGCTCAGTGGTAGAGTGCATGCTTAGCATCACAAGGTCCTGGATTCAATCCCCAGTACCTCTGTTAAAAATAAATAAATAAATAAACCTAATTACTGCCTCCCTGCAAAAAAAGAAAAGAAAAGAATATATTGTACAACACAGCAAACATAGCCAATATTTTATAATAACTATAAATGGAATATAACCATTAAAAACTGAATCACTATATTGTACACCTGTAACACATGACATTATACATCAACTATACTTCAATTAAATAAAAAAACATATAAATTATTATTTTTAACAGCATATTTTTCTCCTTTCCTCTCTTAACTGATTTAAAATGCAGTCATACTAAATAGCATGCATATAATGAGTTGCTGGGCCTGTAACTTAGAAATAAAACATGTGTATACATTTCATGCCAATAATGGCACAAAGAAAGTAAGAGCTAAGCTATATTGGAGTTAGGGAATTATTATAGACGGTAAAGTAAACTGTTACAGAGGGTAAATTATTACAGACGGGTTTGTCACATTAATAGATATAACATACATAACAATAACAAGACAAAAAAGGGAGAAAAAGGAAATAGAGCTATTAAGTAGTAAGGTTTCTACGTATCACTAGAATTAAGCTAGTATAAATTGAAAGCTGATTTGAATAAGATGTATATGGGAAGCCTCAAAACAAGCAAAAACTGAACCCAAATAATGAAAAAATAATTAAAGAAACTAAAATGCTACCTTAGAAAATATCCACTTAATACAGAGAAAACTAAAAGAGGAATAGAAGAACTAAAAGACATGAGACATATAGAAAATGTAAGTAAAATGACACACGTCAGTCCAACTACATCAACATTGAATGTGCATGTTTTTAAAAATCCAATCTAAAGGTAAAAGTTGTCAGACTAGATTTAAAGAAACAATTATGTGTCAGCTAGTCCCTATCTACAGGAGACACACTGTAGATTCAAACATACAAAGTGTTTGTAAGTTAAAAGATGGAAAAAGATATTCACAGCACACAAACAGTAATCACAGCAAGCTGGGGTGGCTATACTAGTATCAGACAAAATATACTTCAAACAAAATCTGCTACTAGAGATAAAGTGGGACATTTTACAATGATGAAAGGGTCAGTAAGGTATAATGTTTATAAAGATAGATGCATTGAGTAACAGAGCACTGCAATCCATGAAACAAAAACTGACAGAAACAAAGGGAGAAATAGATAATTCAATAATAAAAGTTGGAGACTTTGATACCCAATAATTGGAGACTTTGATACCTCAGCTTCAACAACAGATAAAACAACTAAGCAGAAGATCAACAAGGACCTAGAAGACTTGAAGAAAACTATAAACCAACTAGACCTAACAAACACATACTGAACACTCTAGCCAGCAACAGAACATATAGTCTTTTCAAGTATATTGGAACTTTCAAGTACATGGAACATTCTCCAGGATAGAACATATGCTAGGCTATAAAATAAATCTTCATTAATTTAAAATTATAGAAAAAATGCAAAGTTTATGTTCTTTGAACACAATGGAATGAAATTAGAAATCAATAATGGGAAAACATTTAGAAAACTCACAAATATGTGTAAGTTAAACAACATACTCCTAAAGAACCAAAGGGTCAAAGAAGAAACCAGGTTCCAGGAACCGCTCTTTTTCCTAACCATTCCAGCCTGTGGTGGTAAAGTCTCCATTATGTTGTTAATCCAGGGATGTTGAAACCATCCCACAATGGTCTCTGAAACCCTTATAAATAGTCCCTTCAGGGAAGTTTCATTGCTCATTCCTTATGAGTATGTTATGTTTCTTTCTGGGATTCTGACACACTCTCTGAGTCCTCATTTTCACACACACCTGCCAAAATCTGGTGGCCCCTCTACTTCCTATCTCAGAAAATCATACCACCATCCATGTAGTTACAAAACTCAGAAATCTAGAGCTGACATCTCCCTCAACTAACGACCGAATCTCATTGATTTTACTTTCCACACAGCTCTTGAATATTTTTGTTTCATTCCCTCTTCGCTGCCATCACCCTGGTCTGGGACACAATTAACTCTTACATGGACCACTGTGATAGTCTTCTACATAACATTCTACTCCCTCTCTGTCTCCCACTTTGACATGCCTTCCACACGATAGTAACAGCCAGCTTAAGAGACCTGTTCCTTTCCTCTCCGATTCCCAAATGGAACATTTACAGTGGAGATAATTAAGTGATCAAAGTTGGTATCATAATGAAACAAATCAATATTATGTGCCATCTGATATGACACACTGAGGACACATCATTTCCGTGTTCTTCCTGCCAAAAGTGTATAACCTGAATTTAATCATGAAGAACCAACAGACAAATCCAACTCAAGGAACGTTCTACAAAATAACTAGCCTGTACTCTTCAAAAATGCATTATGTAAGGGGAGGATATAGCTCAAGTGGTAAAGCACATGCCTAGCAGACACAAGGTCCTAGGTTCAATCCCCAGTAATTCCATTAAAAAAAATAAACCTAATAATCCCCCCTCAAATAAAAATAATAACATTAAAAAATGTATATGTAAATGTATTGATCTTCAAAAGAGCAATAAAAACAAACAAACACTGAGAAAGTGTCCCAGATTAAAGAAGACTACAGAATTTGCAGGTCAATGAAATGAAATTGATGAAAAAAAAGAAGACTAAAGAGAGGTAACAAAGAGGCAGAAAAGCCCTAAAGAAACTTATTAGGACAACGGGCAAATTTTGCTTGTAGGCTGGGCATTAGACAATAGTACTGTATCAATGCCAAATTTCCTGAATCATATTATGATTATTTAAGGGACTGTCCTTGTTTTTAGGAGATGCATGCTGAAGTAATTAGGGCTAAAAGACATAATGTCTGCAACTTACTCTCAAATGATTCCAAAAGTGGCAAATATACATATAGAGGTGGAAGTAAAGTAACTGTGGCAAAAAGCTGACAATTGATGGATATGAATGAAGGATACACAAGTGTTAGTTGTATTATTCTTGCAATTCTTGTTAATTTAATACCACTGACTTTTTTTTATTGTTTTTGTTTTTTGGGAGGAGATAATTATATTGATTTAATTACTTATTTATTTTAACGGAGGTCCTAGGGATTGAACCCAGGACCTTGAGCATGCTAAGCACGCACTCTACCACTGAGCTACATCCTCTCCATTTCCACTGACATTTTAAAATCCACTGCAGTAAGGGAAGAACAAGCAAACAAACAAAAACAAACCAAAAAAACCCCAAACCCTCAACAAGGTCTACAAGCCCCCGAGGAAAGACAGTACTTCTCAATGCACATAACACACATCAGGGCATGTGGAAGGAAGGCTAAACCATTTGTGGACTAAATTAATGGAAAGTAGGGGCAAAGGTTAAGGTGTGCCAAGAGCATACAATGATGGGGGAAAGAGGGGGTAAACTGAGGAGGGAGAGTGGGCTTTCCTCTAGAGTCTTCCAAACCTGCACCAAGTTCCCCAAGTTCCATGTTTGTCTTAGAGCTTTGAGGCGCTTTGAGGCAGTGAATAAACACGTCATCTAACAGGACAGAAATTACTGCATAAAAAAGGTTAAATCCCACTCACTGGGGGTCTTGCTGCCAGGAACTCAGGTGCCATTTTCTCCTCTTTTCACAGATCTCTCAGGGCCAGAAGATTCCAAAGAGGGCAGAATAGGGAACCAGGAGCAGTGAGGACTGGGTCACATGCCAGAAATCCTCACACCCAATCTCTGCAGATCCACTCTTATACCTAAAGGAAAATAAAAGAGTCAGGAGCCAACCTTGACCTACAGGACCAAGGAAAACGCAGAGCATGCACATCCTGCAACCTCTGCACTCAGAGGGGCTTTGCAGAGATACAGCTGTCACCTGTGATACCAAATTCACAACTGGGACAGCGCCACCTTTAACACCTGGGACTCTAACTTCCACTGAGACGACAAAGGAAAAACCACTCCCCTACAGCCTTTACTGGCCAAGAGTATGGAGAATTCTCTTTTGCAGATAAGGAGGTGATTATAGGAGTGATATTCCTGGCTTTGCTACCCCAGAGGCAAGTTCCCAGGAGAAGGTCATTTAACTCCACAGCACCTGGGAGCTTAGAGAAGCTGCTGACCCTTTGAGCTCTGGGGTTTCTCAGATGCAAAGTGGCGACAGTCCTTTGGCAACTCACAGCAGGCCTGGCTGGGGGAACAGCCCACCCTGGTGTCAAGGACCATCTGCCCACCGCTCTGATAACACACCCCTTGGCTCACTTATAGAAAAAGCCCTCTGAGTCAGAGGTGAAGGTGGTCTCACAGGAGAGTCTACAACAAAAGTGGAGATACAAGACTCTGTTCCCTCGCCTCAAAGTCCAAGTCACACCTCCAAATCCAGGGAAGCCAAAACACACTGTCACCCTAAAGACCAAGACTCAAAACCCCCACTACATCCCAAACCCAGGAGCACCCACTTCCTAACTTCTCCCCACATCTCCCCAACCTGAGACTGCACAGATCTAGCCGCCCCTACAAACACCTAAGAACATACAGCCCCGGAAGCTCCCACTAAACCCCTGGACCCTGCCTCATTGCCTTCTCCCCAGCAACCTGGGGCTGCAATGCCCAGGAGCCTCCCAAACCAAAATGCCTGGAGTGGGCTGTCCCCTAAATCCAAAGACCCCTGTCTCCAACCCCTCAACCCAAGGATGCCTGGAGACACACAGTCGCAGCCATCCACCCTCACTTCAATAAAACCAAGATGTCCCCTGCGTCGCCCCTTAGACCCCGCGACCCCCCCCCCCCCCAAGACCTTCGGTTTTCCCCGTTCCCCTTTCGCACGATCCGGGGACCCCTGGCTATTTCCGCCGCCTTTGGCCAGTAAAACTGGAGGACTCACCTCCACAGGCCTGGGAGTCTTGGGCATGCAGGCCGCCACGGGGCCTTCACGAGCCGCTGTTTCACGGAACCAACGAGGCCCAACCGCGCGGCGGACCCAGAAGGCCCAGCAGCCGATGCCCGGGCGCAAGGAGGCGCCGAGGCCGGACGGCGGGACCACATCTCCCGGAAGTCCCTGCGCGGGGCGCGCTCCAAGCCCCTCCCCAAGGCGCGATGGGGGCGTGGCGAGGCCAACAGGTGAGCTCGGAGTCGCAACTGGGAACATCCTGCGAGAGGAGTCTGGACACACAAATACAAAACCAGGCATGTGTCTCCTCCCGTCTACAATTATAAATAAGTGAGAAAAAAAAAAAAACCCAAACCAAAAACAACCCCAAAACCCCTGTAATTTCCCCATTCAGACATAGCTATATTTAAGCTTATATCATTTCATATATTTACGTCATCTTAACCTACTTTTTAAGTCAAATATATATTGAACTTAAGTGTCCTCCCAGAATATTTTGTAAATTCTATATGCCACTTTTGTAATTAATTTTTATCTTGTCATTAGGTTGTTTCAAATTACTGATACTACAGCCACTACTTGTGTTTGGCAGAGTCAAAGGCAGAGGAGTGGCAAAGCTTTATAGTGAAGAAAGGAAGGTTTCAGGTATGTTCTGATTGGAGGTTATTGCCATGGAGAAGCTGGGCCACCTACAAGCAGTGCATCTTATGTGATTGGTTTGGGGGTTCTAGTTGGCTTTCCCCGGTTGTCCTGAGTTGGAAGCAGAGGTCAAAAATAGGGAAGCTGGCATTTAGTGACCAAATCCTGACTGTTCTGGGCTGATTGCTGCCAAGGTTGCTGTTTGATTTCCTGTTTGGAAACCAATTGGTGGCCGCAGAGTTTGTGAACAGAGTTCCATTGTCATATATGATCCGGCGTTGTCTGTTTGTATACCCAGCCTTTCAAGTTTAATGGTTTCAAACAACAGCAATCATTTATTATCTTTCATGGTTTCTCTGGATTAGGAATTCGGAAACAGCCTAACTGTACAGTTCTGGCTCTGGTTTTTCATGATCGCTGAACCTGGAACAGTGTGAAGTTCCAGGAGCAATTGGGAACTAGCTGGATATCTCTTACTTCAAGTAATCTCAGGGTTTCTCCATGTGGTTTTTCTGTGTGGGGTAGTTCGAGCTTCTTAACAGCACAGTAGCCTCAGACTCTTACATTGCTGCTCAAGGTTCTAAAGGCAAGAGTCCCAAGAAAGATCCAGATGGAAGCTGTATCCCCTCTTATATCTAGTCTCAGAATCACATGGCATCATTTCCATTGTGCTCACAGTTTAAAAGGCCCATCCAGATTCAAAGGGAAGGGACATGGACTCCACTTCCCGAAGGGAAAGTGGCAAGGTTCTGGAAGACCATGTGGAAACAAAAGTATAGTCATAGTCATTTTTGGAAAATACAATTTGCCATAAACTGCAAACAGATCAAAGTAAAGGAAGAAGTTTTCATTCTCATTCTACCATGAAGACTGGATATTTATATTACTGAGCTGAAATCATTTGTAGTAAGTAGGAGTGATGAAAAAAATCACGATTTCTAATTAAATGTTAACAGGATCAGGGAAGATCTAGCACCACTTGAGCATATTTAAAGTGACAATGAGAGACAAAAATGAAGCTGTTTTCTGTTTGCCTTCCTTGAATATTAAGTCCAAAGTGATAATAATTGATAAAGATGATTCTGCACAGTTAGAGAATTATGGCTAACTGGGTTCAATCAAAAGAGCCATAAATAACTTACTTAAGAGTGCCATGAAATATAAAATAGATAAACAACAAGTTCATACTGTATAGCACAGGGAACTATATTCAATATCTTGTAGTAACTTATGGTGAAAAAGAGTATGAAAATGAATATATGTATGTTCATGTATGACTGAAGCATTGTGCTGTACACAACATTGTAAACTGACTATACTTCAATTAAAAATATATATTATATACATATATAAATAAATAATTGTTTAAAGTAAAAATAAATAAATAAATAAATAAATAAATAAATAAATAAATAAATAAAACTGCCTTTCTCAGAGCCCTGCTGTGTTTTTACAGAAACAAATTTTCTTTTTATTTATTTTTTTGACATATAGTCAGTTACAATGTGTCAATATCTGGTGTATAGCATAATGTCCCAGTCATACATATAAATACCTAGACTTGTTTTCATATTCTTTTTCATTAAAGGTTATTACAAGATATTGAATATAGTTCCCTGTGCTACACAGAAGACATTTGGTTTTTATCTATTTTTATATCTAGTAGTTAACATTTGCAAATCTCAAACTACCAAATTGATCCCTTCCCACCCCCTTTCCCCTGGTAACCATAGGATTGTTTACTATGTCTGCGAGTCTGTTTCTTTTACAGATGAGTTCATTAGCATCCTCTTTTTCCTTTTCTTTTTTTTAAAAAATTCCACATATAAGTGATATCATATAGTGTTTTTCTTTCTCTTTCTGTCTTCCTTCACTTAGAATGACAATCTCTAGGTCCATCCATGTTGCTGCAAATGGCATTATGTTGTTCTTTTCTGTGGTTGAGTAGTATTCCATTGTATAACTATACCACAACTTCTTTATCCAGTCATCTTTGATGGACATTTCGGTTGCTTCTATGTCTTGGCTATTGTATATAGTTCCACTATGTACATTGGGGTGCCTGTATCTTTACAGAAACTATTTCTTAATAACAAACATAAAAAGGCAAATTTTATTCTCTTTTTACTGATAAGGAAAATGAGGCTTTCAGAGCAAACTTAAAGTGCTTCAGAATATATAACTAATACATTCTATACTAGAATCAGAATTTGAGCCAAATTCTAGCTGAGTCCCAGCCTCTATTTTCCCATTGTATCAAAGAGTTTAAATGTCTTTCTCTCTCAATATAGTTTAAACTCCTTATGTGCAGGCCGTGTGACTGAAATTGTTCTATCATTCAAAGTACTTCATCTTAATTGGTGCTCAGACATTTATTTCCATTTTTCCAAAAGCATTTACCAAATATTGTCGATATATCTGGCACTAAGATGTGTGTTAGAAATTCAATAAATAAATAAGTTCATAAATCTGGTACTATTGATCTGGAAGACCCAGACCCAACAAACTGTTAAAACCATTCTACAAACTCACCTTGGTTTCATCTGCTTTGTGATATCAAATATCTATGGAGTCTCAGACTCTGCCCTGCTTGCTGTTCTGTCTAGAAGCTTGGAGGGGGAAGACAAGCTTTTTATCCTAATCCACAATCACACTGCAATGACAGTTGACCTTTGATATTTGAGCCAATCCACATTTTATCCAATCTAACTTACATAATCCAGTCTAAATGAATGTAATCCCTATTTCGTGCATTGGATTCAGGAATCCCATTCACCCACCACACTAATTGGATTTGGGAAGGAATGCTGGGTTGTTGAGTACTTTGAAAATGTTAATCCTGGGAACTATCACACCCTCTCGTGAAAATGTAAAGAGTCTCCTCCAGTGTCATTTCTCCCCATCATGCCATAAATGCCTGTGTACCCCAGGGTTCCATTATGATGCCTTTTCTCTTACCACTCTGTAAGTGTGAAAACATTTTTTGAAGAGCATTATTATAATTATCTTGCCTTTGAAACACCAAAGGTGATGGTTATTGAATAAGCTTAACTGCATATGTGGGATGATTAGGTTAAAATATGGAATATGTTTTAACTTATTCTGTACTATTTTGAGTTATTGTATAAGAGGAAAAAATGTGTCAGTAGACGTCAATCACAAAAATGCTTCATTTCATATATAAACCGTTGTTTCACCAAGCAGATAAAATGCTGCATCATTGGATGGCCTTAATTTAGTCATCTTGTAGTAACAGTAAAGACTAATATTAAATAATGTCAGGCAGTGTTCTAAATATTCCACACATATTAACTCTTTAACTTTTTGCAGCAACCCTATGAGGTATATTCTATCATTAGCCTCATATTTGAGATAAGTAAACTGAGGTACAGATAGGTACACTGTCCAAATCACAAAGGTACAAAGTGGTAAAACAAGAATTTGATCCCAGGCAGATCTGATTCCAGTAAACTTTTTTTTCCTCACAGATTTCTTAAGATATAATTGACATATAACATTGTGTAAGTTTAAGGTGGACAATGTGATAATCTGATTCACATATATATATTGTGAAATGATTACTATAATAAAGTTAATTAACACATCATCACCTCACATAATTACTTTGTTTTGGGGTGGCAAGAGCATTTAAGGTTTACTCTCTTAGCAGCTTTCAAGTATACAATACAGTATTGTTAACTATAGTCACCATCCGGTATTAGATCCCCAGAATTTGTTTCTCTTATAGCTAGAAGTTTGTACCCGTTGACCAGTGTCTCCCCACTTTCCCCATCCCCAGTGTCCATGTTCTTAATTACTACAATACCCTGCCTGTGCACCAGCTAAGAAATGTTTCCCATTTCTAATACAATAACCTTGGATGGGTGGGCCTTGGGTTTCTTTTAGCCTGAAAGACCCAAGTGGCAAGCAGAACTTTCAATTAAACAAAAAAAAAGTCTTAGAAACTTACCCCCAGATGATCCCAGTTCATACTCTTCTCCAACACTCTCGAGGATGCCCTAGGACCATTTCTAGTCTCCTGACTTTCTACTGGAAAGGAGTACAGAGCGGCAGGGGCTCCATGCTGCCAACCTGGGATCCACCAGCGGCAGGTATTTGATCTGCTGCCGGCTATAACCATCATCCCTCCAGGAGGGGCTTCGTGGTTGTTGCCAGGATCTGCTTCAGGCCCGAATAACTTCAAGCCGTGGTGATAAGTCTTGGGGAAGCCAAGGCTGAAGGTCTGTTGAGCCCAACATAGCAAAATCCTGTGATCCAGCAGAGGCTGGGATTGATGCCTAAGACTCTCTGGACTAGAATTAAAAGGAGCATTCAGATACACTTTCTGAGTATCTCATGCGGCTGTTTCCCAAGAAGTGTTCTCCACATCTCATTTTTCAGTCTGTCATCCTTCAAGCCAAGGATTTCTATCCCATCACTTCTGTCAAGAAAAACTTAAAATTTACGATCACCAAATCTCCATCTCTCAAAACATAGGATGACTTCGTTCACTTCCAATCTGTCCACATCTAGGTGCTCAAACTTCTGACACTCACCAGGATTCTTCTTGAGAAACGTGGGGCATTACACCTGGGGACTTTTCCAACCTGTCCGAGTAGACGTTACCCAGGTGATGCTCACGCGGCGTGATCTGAGCACTGAGCACTGCGCGTGCGCGTAGACCGCCCTTGGCCTGCTCAAGTCCCTTTGTGCCGCAAGGGATCCTGCTCTGAGGCTGTGACACAGTCCGGCGGGGCGGTGTCATCTTGACAGGGCCATCCTCCAGGGGGTGCTGCGCACAACGCAACAGCCCTGACACTCGCACCTTCTGCTCCACTGTGATGAAGGCGGTGGCTGCCTGGAAGAAGGAGCCAGTGACTGCTTGTGTGGGGATGTGTAGGGATGGAAAGCCTGAGCTGCTCTGCCAAGGCTGGAAACTGGGAGTAGGAGGTGTTTGTACAAGGGAATGAAACTATAGACGAACCACCCTCCCCCTAAACGGCTTTCAACATTTTGTTGGTTTTGCTTTGTTTTGTTTGCACGAGAGATGCCACCTTAGGCCTACATGTTGAAGACGGCATTACTCAGCCTCCGGTACCATCGATTACAAGTCTATGACAATGTAATCAACGGGACAAAAAATAAGACTTTTATATTGGTCTGGAATTGGCATTTACCCTTACATTTTAATTTTACTTTTAAAATTATTTTTAAAACTTTTAATTTCTTCATGATTACAGATTCACTGGAAGTTGCAAATATAGCATATGAAGAGGTGAACCTCTCACCCTATCCCCAATAATGACATATACTGTTCAATATCAAAACTATGAAATTGACATTGTACAATACTGTTAACCAGGCTGCATACCTTACTCCATTTTGCTATTGTACTATAGTTATACAAAATATCGCCTTTGAGGGAAACTGAGTAAAGCAATACATGAGACTTCCCTATACATTTACTTGCAACTTAATATGAATCTATAATTATGTCAAAATAAAGTTTTTTTTAAATGTAGGTCAAATACAAATTTTACAATTGAATTTATAAAATTATTTAAGCCAAATGATAATCAAAATAAAATATAAGAAATAAATGGGATGAAATAAAGCTTATAGGGAAGTTTATAGTCATAAATACACATTACGTTACACACATAGGAAAGTATGGTTTTTATCTTGTCCAGATTTTCTTGCTAGCATGGGAGTGAACACCTTTCATATTCTATATTCTAATTGCGATGAAAGTTGAAATTCTGTGACTGTTTTAACAAGCCCCTTCCTTACCACCTCCCACTGCATCTGCATACTAAAATGCATGGCAATGATTGGATTCGTTGGCTATGATTTAAAGACTCTTCAATGAGAAGTAGACAGGGTATAAATGGATGAATGCAGTGATGCTGCAGGAGGTAGGTTACTCAAGTTTATTTATTAAATACATCTCATTCTGTCAAATATTGATAATAGAAGGCTTTTGAGGCTTGATAATGTATCTTCATTTATAGTGCTTTAGTTATTTAAACTCTAGAAATTCTATGTAAATTAGCTTGTGCTGTATTCCAAGAATCCCTTGCTATCCAAATCTATTTGTTTCCCAAATTCAGATACTAAGGAATACTATGTTCACTAAATCATTTTGATTTCCAAGTTTCAGAAATTGGGTAGCAAATCTGTATAAGGATTTATTAGAAGTGTTTTGTTCCAAGGTGCGGAGATTGCCAAGATGGTGTAGAAGGACACGTAGCTCACCCTTTCCCACAAACATATCAAAAACTACATCTGCATATGGAGCAATTCACACAGAACACCTACTGAACTTCGGCAGAGTATCTCTTACATTGGAAATACAAAGAATCCTCATAAAACCAGGTAGGAGAAAAAAAAGAAAAAAGAAAAGAGAAATTGATACAGGACCTGTCCCCCATGGGGAGGAAGCAACAAAGGAGGAGAAGTGCCCTCACCCTGGGAAGCCCCCTCTCCAGCGGGGAGGTCAGCTGGGACAGGAAGGGAGATTCAGAGGCTCGGAAGAGAAAGTAGCAGCTGCTTGGCAGACAGAAGTGAGAGAAACCAGCACAGAGGATAAACAATAGTTTTCTACTGTACAGCACAGGGAACTACATTCAGTATCTTGTCGTCACCTATAATGAAAAGGAACATATGTATGTGTATGTATGACTGAAACATTATGCTGTACACCAGAAATTGACACATTGTAAACTGACTATACTTCAACCAAAAAAAAAATTTTTTTAATGTTTTGTTCCAAAACTCAGATTGTGACAAATATTTATTTCAATAGATCACTAGATTCGATTTGCTAATATTTAACATTGCATATTTTCATATCTGATTCTGGACACATTGCCTGTTTGCGTTCTCCTAGCAAGTTTTATCATCAGGATTATGACAGATTCATAAAAACAGATAACTTGCTACCTCAGCCTACGTCCTGGAAGAGTTCCTGAAACATTTCACAGTTTCACCTATAAATATATCTAACTTGGTATCTTTAGTGTTGCTGTGTGACATTTAAAGTATTTTTTGGTTTAACTTTCAAATGTTCCTTTCAGAGAGGCGTCTATTAAGATTTTACATTTCTTCTCTAGTCAATTCTGATATCAAGCCAATCCAATTTCTTTATAAAAATCACACATGCTCTTCCAGATTTATTATAAAAGTGTCTCTAGTACTTACTTTTGAGTTTTCAGGTTGAGAGAAAATTAATATACCATAAGAATCATCTTTTAAAAGTATTACTGTTCAGCAGTTTTTAGTATATTCACAAGGTTGTGCAACCTACACCACTAATCCTAGAACATTTTAATCACCGAAAAAAATAACCTTTTAAATTTAAATATGCAGTTATTTTGATTTCTCATTCACAGTGCTGCTCATTTATCATCTGTACTTCCCCACCTGAGTCACTAGTTTGTCTACTTTTTTCAAATAATAAAGTTTTCTAGACTGTTTACTTTGTTCTGTCATTTATTTCTGTAGAACTAATAATGCCTTTCTCTATCCATGTTTTAGATTTATTTTTGCTAGTTTTAGCTCTTTGGGTTCTATATTGATTTTTATTAATGATCTTTCTAGTATTCTAATATATGCATGAATATTGGGTTATAAAACTTCCAATACAACTTTGGCTGCCAGTCAGACAGGTTTTTCATTTGTGTTCTCATGTTCACTCACATTTAAATAACATGTATGTCAAGGATTTAGTTCCTTAACCCATGTTAATCAAGAGAAGACCCTGAATTAATACTCAGATATTTGCTGGCTGTCCTTTTGTTACTGTCTCTCCTCCATTCTGGTCAAAGAATGTGGCCTGTATATTTTTTGCTTTGTGGGGAGCCAGTGACTAGGAAAAATATTCTCATCTCTTCCTGCTTATTTGACAGCTGTACTTTCGACTACCCATCATTATCTCCACAGGGTTTCAGACAGGTATTAATCTTTGTGCAGCATAAAAAGTGAAGTTTGAATGTAGACTACCCACACATACTTTTTCTTTCCCTTTTGAAATTCCATGTTGAATAATGAGTGACGGGAAAAGCTTTCCTATCTTAACTACCATTTCTCTTTTTCCATTATGAATTCTTTGATTTAGACAAAGGTAAACAACATGGTTAAAATCCTTTCCATAAACATAATGAAGACAATTATGAAAATATGTGTGTCAATGATAATAGTGGACAACTTTTACTAAACATTTACTACATGATAGGAATAGTTCTAAGCACTTTATTAATTCATGGCATCCTCACAACAAACCAATACATATGGCAGGATTATATGTACTAAGACATAAAAAATAAAATGTTACTAAAATATACAAGTAAAAAATAAAAACAATTCTAGAAGGATAAATAATATTGGTAACAGTGGTTAGTTACTTTCTAGTATGAGGACTGTGGTTAGGGTTGATGAAAAGGAACAAAACAGTTTATGAAGAGAAAATGTGGATACTTTCAGCAATTAAAATAGATGCTATAAAAGGAAAAAAACAAGCATCCAAAGATAAATGTTGGTTCATATTAATCACTGCATATAATGACAAATAATTAGATGCAAACATAACATGAAAAATAAGGTCATTTTTAAAAGTCATTTAATGTATCAATAAAAATAATAAAAATCTATATTTACTGAAGTGGCAATAATACTTCCTGGCACTATAAAAGCGGATGAAAGTACAACATAAGTACCATGAGTATATTTTCTTTAAAACCAAACAAAGTCTGGTAGGACTTGCTCTACCAACTTGAGAGTAGTCGTCTGTAGTTGGTATGATTACAATTAATCTTGGCCTTTTCAGTTTCTTGTTTTCTGATATTCTGTTTTACAACAAGAAAATACAAATTTGTGAAATGAAACAAAAAAAATTAACAGACTTCAAAAACAGAGTTATAATTCTATAAGGAATTAAAAAATACAAGGTCATGCAATTTAAACAGTATGATGTTGGTGTAAGCACAAATATATAGATCAGAGAAGAAAGAATAGCCCTGAAACTCAAGCAAATATAAACAGGAATATAACATATCACCCAGAAGGTAGAACGAAATAATAGGGAAGAAAAGAATTATTGAATTGCCATTAGCAAGTTGGGGGGCTGGAGAAAAAGGGTGGACAAGTGTCAATTTAAAATCTGAATTCACAACTTTGAGTAAAATATATCTGGATTAAAAAGAGAAATAAAATTAAGAAACAAAAAATAGTGAAAGAGGGTAACTATCAAGCATGAGTTTTGTTTGTGTAAAATATCAGGAAGGCGACAAGAGCTTTACCTTTTACTACTCATCAGTATGAATTCCCTGATGACGAATGAGGTCTGAGCCACTACTAAAGGCCTTCCCACATTCCTTACAGTTATAGGGTTTTTCACCAGTATGAATTCTGAGATGTCGAGTAAGGTTTGAGCATTTATTAAAGGCCTTTCCACATTCATTACATTCATATGGTTTTTCATCTGTATGGATTCTCTGATGTTGAAAAAGTTGTGAGTTCTGAGTAAAGGCCTTCCCACATTCAAGACATTCAAAAGGTTTCTCACCAGCATGAATTCTCTGATGCTGACGGAGCTGTGAGCTCTGAGTGAAGGCCTTCCCACATTCCTTACAATCATAGGGTTTCTCCCCGGTGTGAATTCTCTGATGATTAGTAAGTGCTGAGCCACTGCTAAAGGCTTTGCCACATTCTTTGCACTCATAGGGTTTCTCACCTGTGTGAATTCTCTGATGTTGAACAAGCTTTGAGCTCTGAGTGAAAGCTTTCCCACATTCCTTACATTCATAGGGTTTCTCACCGGTATGAATTCTCACATGTTGAAAAAGTTGTGAGCTCTTAGTAAAGGCTTTCCCACATACTTTACATTCGTAAGGCTTCTCCCCAGTGTGAATTCTCTGATGGTCAATAAGATTTGAGCAATAACTAAAGGCCTTTCCGCATTCCTTACATTCATAGGGTTTCTTACCAGTATGAATTCTTTGATGTTGAGAAAGGTATGAGCTACAACTGAAGGCCTTTCCACATTCTTTACATTCAAAGGGTTTTTCACCAGTATGAATTTTCAGATGTCGAGTAACATGTGAGCCACAGCTAAAAAATTTCCCACACTCCTTACATTCATAAGATTTTTCGCCAATATGAATTCTCTGATGTTGAAGAAACTGTGAATTCTGACTAAAGACCTTTCCACATTTCTTACATTCATAGGGTTTCTCTTCTTTGTTAATTATTTGATGTAGAGTAAAGAATGTCTGTTGAATAAATGTGGGCATGTATTCATGAGTGAATATCTCTTGGCCAAAATGCCCATTTTGATATCCCAGTTGTCTTTCAAAGTGGCTTCTATATTCTAGAACATCTCTAAAGTTGGCGTATTCAAGGCCATGCTTGGTAAGTCTCATTATCTCCCTCTGGCATGATTCTATTTCATAAACTTCCTTCTTAAGTGACAGTAACTTGGTTTCACACATTGATTCCAGATCTGTAAGAAAAAGAAATGGTAAATATTCTTCCCCCATCCCACTTGTGAAAAGTTAAACTTTTATAATAGAAATGGAAACATTAAAGTGAAAATCATATCTGGTCGTAAATAACATACAGTTCTCAAGTGTATCTGTTTAATCTGAAAAAATGGAGAAGAAATGCATAGAAATTACTGAGCTATAATGCAGGAAGCAGAGGGAGGAGACTATGGAAACAGGGAACCACAATGATTCTCAGATACTGACATGGATCAGAATCATCTGGAAAGTCTGGTAACTCCTCAATGCTTCAGCATACGAGTCTTTAGATGACTTGTTATATGTTTTATATACATCTATATATATAAGATAAGCTTGTCGTATTTGTATGTAAGAAACAGAGTATATCACACTATATGTATTACAGAAACTGGATAATTTTTTACCACCATGAAAGGTCTCCTGAGAGGAATAAATGCACACAGGGGAAGATTCTTGGGCTCTATGGTATAAGATACACATTTGGTCTTTGTCCTCAGCAACTAAAAGAGCTTCAAAAAGCCTTGGAATTTCCTGAGTGATGGCAGTGTTTTGTTATGCTAATGAGGCGACTCATGGTGTGTCCCTTGATAGTTTTAGGATGGGGACTGGTCACTAGAAAGACCCAGCATATGGTTAGAGGGTTGGGACTTTCAGCTACTTGACCTCTGGGGAGGAGAGAGAGGCCAGGGACTGAGTGGCCAATGACTTTATCAATCATGCCGATGTATTTAGGCCCCAATAAAAACTCTGGATACCAAAGCTCAGTAGAGCTTTCTGGTTGGTGAACACATTAATGTGCTTAAGGGGGTGACATACTTTGACTCCACAGAGACAGGGTGTGGAACCTCTGCATCTGGAAGCCTACCAGAACTTGCCTGATATGGTTTCTTCATAGTAAAATTGCAATTTTAAGTGTAGAGCTTTCCTGAGTTCTGTGAATCATTCTAGCAAATTATTGAGCCCGAGGGGGCCATGGAAATCCCTGCATCTTTTAAAGCCAGTTGGTCAGAAGTGTGGGTGGTCTGAGGACCCCCTGAGACTTGCAGCTTGTGCCAGAAGTGAGGGCAGTCTTGTGCAGGACTGGCTGCTAACCTGTGGGGTCTATGCTAACTCTGGGTAGTCAGTGTCAGAATTAAACCACAGCACACCCAGCTGAGGTGAAAACAGAACAGGGTCCACAATAAAGGCTATGTTGGATGCAGTTTGAAAGAGATTACGGAGGGTTAGCCACATGGGGGAATAACCTGAGATCAGTCTAAGGTACAGAACTAATCTGATGTGAGTGGCAGACAGGGAAAACTCAGAATATGCTATATGCTGGGGATTCCGGGAAAATACTGTTTGCTTGGAATTTTGTGATGCTGATCTTGGGAGAAGAGAGAGACTTGATCATGTAGCATTGTAGTGGCTGTGATGGGAGGCAGATGGAGTTTAAGACAGACAAGTTAAAACAGACATGGAGCGAGATACTGCCGAGGAAAGATGACAGGAGTCAGAAGCAGACTGATGACAGCTGAGTTCCCAACACTGACAGTTCCTACAGGTTCCCAGGCAATTATCTAACCTTTCTAGGCCCCATTTCTTCATCTGTAAAAGGGAGATAATCCTTAATTCATGATTATGGGAAGGGTGAGGAAAAGTGTAAGGGGATGTCTTTCAGTATTTGATAGCTAACATTGTGAAAGAATTTATCAAAAATAGAGACATTAGGCAAATTAAATAATTTGAAGACATCAAAATGGAGCCTACTGGACATCTCAAGCCAGAAACAGGGACTTCATTCCAGCATACTCTTTTTTCTCCTTCCTCCATAGGATCTTTCAGCAACTTTCATCTATCTAAGCTCCTCAGCAACTTTTTAAAACTGTCCTTGTCTATCTCCACTGCCAATACCCTCCTCCAAACCAGAATCATCTCTTACTCAGACGACTCAAGGAGCCTCCTAAGCCAGTCTCTCCACCAAGTTCTCACACTCTTTAATGTATTCAGGGACTAAAATGACATTTGGCCTGGGCTTCCATTGTTCAAAATCCAAACTCCTTATAATCTCTGGCAAAGGCTGAATGGCGTGGTTCCCACTTGTCTCTCCAACCTCGACTCATATTCCACTCTCACTTGCTCAGGGGGCCCAGCAACACTGGCCTTCTTTCAGTTCTTCAAACACACCAAGCTTTCCCCTCCTGGAAGGGCCTTCACAGGGGTTCTTCCCTCTGCCTGGAGTTTTCTTCTTCATTAGCACATTAAATAGTTTTATTAGTACAAAAACCTAGTGGTGAGCCTGGCATTAAAATCATTCTGAAATAGTCATGAGCACAAATGACATTTCAGGATGTCTACAAGTATAGTAAAATGATACAAAAATATCTGTGATTTCCATTCACGTCAAAGTCACAAGAACTAAATACTACTACAGTTTGTTGTGTACATCATAACAGGAAGAAATGCAAAATTTCAATTAGGGATGACTAAATATATAGATGCACCTTTTCTTCTTATCCGAGTTCGTGAATTCCCTAAATCCTATCCAAAGGAATCCAATATTAGCAACCTCTCAGTTGGAGAGATCCTTTAAAAAGATGACGTCACACTCCCCTGCTCAAATCATCTCATTCAGAATAGAATGGCTTTATGTCTCATTTAGAATAGAATTCAAAGCCCATACCAAGACCATCAGGACCCAGAATCATCTGCGGGTACACTCTCCCTCCTGCCTGCATTCAGCCCAGACACACAGACACCCTGAGACTTGCTGGCCCCTTTCACACAATTCCCGCCTTGCTCACTCTGCTCCAGCCACAATGGTAAGGGCCAAAAAGCTCCCAACTCAGGGACTTTGATCTTCCTGTTCCTTTTGCTTGAATCTCGTCTAACAGATATTTACATTACTTGTTCCCTCACTTCCTTCAGGTCTTGAGTAAAACCACGTCTTCAGACAGGCCTTCTCCACCTCCCTTCACAGCACTTATCACCAGCTGGTATTTTTTTCCTCTCTCATCCTCTAGAACGTAGACTTCAGAAGAACAGAGCTTTGTTTTGTTCAATCCTGTAATCGCAGCATCAGGACCAATGCTTAGTACATAGCAGAGTTTCAGTAAGCACTCCCCAGGTCGCCCTGCTCTATACCAAATCTCTGCTCCTCTGCCACCTCTGCCTTCCCCATCTAGGCTGCGAGCTTTCTGTTTTTCCCAACACTGTCACTACAGACGGTGACTGCCATCACTTGCAAGGCTCCAACTGCTATTTCAGTATGAATTCATTCTACTTCTGCATACTTAGCCCCTGACTTTCTGCTAAGATCCCTGTCAATTTCTTTTACTAGATTCTACTCTGTGAAAGCTATTCACAGGTATATTTTGGCACCATTGTTTGGCTCCCAGTTCTTAATGGCTGACACAACTAGCAAACTGCAGCACACGGCAGACTTTGTTCCACAAATTTAGGAAATCAAAAATACTGGAGAAAGGAAAAACGCACAACAAACTGAAAAAATAAGTCATTGGATATGAAAATGAATATATGTATATTCATGTATGACTGAAAAATTGTGCTGCACACCAGAAATTGACACAACATTGTAAACTGACCATAACTCAATTAAAAAAAAATAAAGTCATTGGCAGGCAGCTATAGTGAAGACTGGTACTTGGAGGGGAAGGGCAATGCAGACATGCACACAGGCACACACAAACACGTGTGTTATTTTGGGAGTGGTGACAGAACGCTGAGATGAGTCGAAGAGGAAGAAAAGCCAGCAAGAAACTGATTCTAACATATGGGTAAGTTTTCTCTGTAGGGGAAGTAAAGGGCACCTTCTACTTGAAAATAAGAGTGGTATGGGAGAAGAGAAGTAGAAAGCGCAGTAAGCAAAAGAAGGAATGAAACAGGTCACTTGTAAACTCATGCTAAAAGGGCTTAGTTTTCCCCACAGGCCTACAGTTTTGATGGGAGCTTCCAAGATAACATCTCGAAGGTGCTGTTCCTCCACTGATGGGCTGAGTTATTACCCGTGATGCCTTGCTTCTCACTGCCAACAGTCTCTCACTCACCTGAACACAGGCCTCTCGTCAGCTCTCTGCCAACCATCCAGGGGTCTTTCCCTTGTTCCAATAAGGAGATAACTTGAGGCTTAGGAATGTAAAGTCCTGCTCACAAGAAAAGATACGGAACATGGTTATGCTGTGGGTAAATCAGATCCAGAAATAAGATCCAGTCCCTTGATGATCAAGGAAGAGATGCCACCACAGGAACAGTCAAAGGAGGAAGAAGAGGCTCAGCCACGGCCAATTGGAGGTGCCCATTTCCCACTCTTCCTTATCATTTCAGCTCAAACCATTCATTTGGGGACAGGGAGCAAAAACTCAGCCGATAACTCGAAAAGCAGATGAGAAAGTCAATGCAGAGGAAACAGAAATTGCCAAGGAGAACTCTAAGTTCCTGGTACAGACGCCCTTACCCATGGACACCAGGTTGCTGTAGTTCTCCAACATGACATCCTTGTACAAGTCCCTCTGAGCAGGGTCCAGACATTCCCACTCCTCCTGAGAGAAGTCTACAGACACATCACTGAACACCACTGGTCCCTGAAACAATAAACTGTATTATCTGTGGTCACAAAATAAACATCATGACTGTCATGCTTGTATTGTGGGGTAAAGCGAATGAGCAATTATACTGGTATCACTGAGAACCAGAATCTCTGGATCCTAGAATTAGATGCAAGAGTTATCAGTGTATTTTATATTAAAAAAAAATTTGACTCAGTCCACAGAAAAGGCCTTTTAACCCAGTGGCAACGAGCATCCCTACTATCTAGATTGTAGCCTCTAAGTACCATATTCAAATAAAAAGGAACCAAAGTTCTTTGGGGAAAGGGACGATTTCAGGATTGAATCAGAAATACACAGAATGAGTCTGAACATTCTGCTATATCAGAAAGCAAGAGAGTGATCAAAAACTATTAGAATCATATTAAAAGGACTTGGGAGACAACTTAAAGTGCCTCCCACTGGCCAAAGACGATATAAAGTGAAGAGGAAATATAATGGACTGATCAGACCAAAAATATTTAAATCTATGAGTTCATAACTATACTGAATTAAAAAATCACTAGTTATCTTTATAGAAGTCTAAGAAACCAACTCATTATTTTAAACACTGGAAAACAAAGGGCAAGAATCAAACATCCGTTCCCATACAAACTGTCTTTCAGGGTAACCAAACAGTTGATAAGACATTTAACTTTACAGATAGTACTCTACTTAATCTATGAAGACGCAATGACAGAATTAAAATATCATTTTGAAACCACTAACGAATTAATGAATCTAGACAATAATAATCACTGGTGGTTAACATTATAAAAGGAAAGAGAATCAGAAATAACATGTCTCCTAATGGACTCACACATCACCACCTATGAAATATTCTTGACAAAAAAATCCCAACTGAATCTGATTAAGTTTCTAGATCTAATGAGTGATTTTCAGGAAAGACTTAGATGATACCACAGAGAAGAAATCAGCAAAATCCAAACAGTGGACAAATGAATTTTTTCTTTTTTTCTTTTCTAACAACAACAACAACAACAAACTAAAAACTGCACAGATAGAAGAGAGACGGAAGGGGTACCTACAAAGTAAGAGATTCAAGAGACATATCAACCAACTACAGTGCACAGTCCTTATCTGGATTCTAATACAAATAAATAATTAAAAAATCAGACAATTATGAAAATGTGAACACTGGATATTGATGACATTAACAAATTATCTTTAACTTTTTCAGATGCAATAATGGCATAAGGAATCTTCTTTTAAAAAAGAATCCTTATCTTTTAGAGTTACATACCAATTTCCTTCAAAATAATCCTATGTGTGGGAGTGAGGGTAGGCAGTGTGCATGGAAGAAACAGGAAGAGGTATGCATGAAACAAGACTGACTGTGAGTAGATAATTATTAAAACTTAATGGTGAGCATATGGTAGCTCATAAGACTACTCCACTTTTCTGTGTCTGGAATTTATTATAATAAAGTTTTCTAAAGAGGGGTGGTAGAGAATAGTTGCAACCGTGTATATAGCATTGATTTAAACAAAATTGTGATATAACTCTGTTGTGAGGAAAGGCAGTAGAGAGTGAGATATAGCATATCTAAATCCACACACACCTTGCAAGTAAAAAACTAGAAAATGTCTAAAAATTAATTAATCAAGAAATAGCATCATAGAAATATTAATTTAAAATACAGTTAAATTCACTGGATACCGCTAAAAGAGATAAGAGTGCCTGCCTTTATGGAGTAGGATGAAGTGGTGAGTCCAGAAACTTGATCAGATTCAGTTGGGATTTTTTTGTCAAGAGTATTTCATACGTGATGATGTGATTCCATTAATGCTCCTTGAATTATTAACATGTAAAATTTGACAAATACATTTTAAGAACAGCAATATTTCTGAAACAGCATATAATTTTAAAGACTCTCATAAACTCTAGTTCTCTCTTGTGCTTTATGGTTATAAGAATAATTTCCTGTTAATACAAATCTTTAATAATTATTTTTCTGACACCAGAATTTTCTACAATATAGATATTACTGGCGAGATTTAGAAGGTTCTTCTGAGCTCTGATAGTATGATCTCAGTAATTTATGAACTGGCTGAACTCACTGTAATCATCCAACAATCCTATCATTATTTCTGAGATAAAGAAAACTGGTGATTCAGATGGAAACTCTCATGACCCCACACTTCCTGCTCAACCTTAAACTGGACTTCTCTCATGGATATCCTAACAGAGTTCCAGAGATCTGTCTGTATCAGTTCCCACCCAACAGTCCTCCAAGCCTCATAAAACAGGAGATCTTGCAACAATCTAACATTTGGAGCTACCAACACCACCTCCCATCTGATCTGTAGAGATAATCTTGGCTTTTCGATGTTTGTCTGAGCTAAGCAACTCATACCTCCACCTTATCAAATCACCATACAGACAGGACAAGTTCATTCTATAAATCTACTCTTGTTTCCTTTAAGAAAATGCATTTCCCCTCCATCATAGTCCCTGGGAGAGGGCTGAGAAAAGAGATGCTCAGTTGTTTACTGAATGAAAATATTAAGGCTGGGTCAAAAGAAGCAGGTGTGTAGGTGTGGCACAGGATTATCTAGAAACAATGAGAGGAAATGGGAACCACGATCCTGAAGGGGGACCCTGATAGCCAGAAATGTCAGGAGAAAGAAAGCAAATACTCACATGCCCTTAAAAAAATTTTTTTTTTCTTAGAAAGAACTGAGTGTCGGGAAGGTAAGAAAGAACAACAACTAACTCACCTGGGCCATGGCTTTCAATATTGTAGGAGACGATCAGTCCTCCTTGGGGCTGTTCTCCTGAAAAAGGATAGTGTTCTGAGAAGGCAGGCCTGGTGAAACAAAGGAAAGTTCTAGAAATCACACCGGCCTTACAGTCCTCAGACTGTCCAGGCAAAACTACCTCCACTTCCCTTGGTCCCATGATAGAACTCTAGTTAGTGGGAGTATGGAATAAATCCTACTCCTTCCTCAACCCCAGAATCTCCAGGCTGCAGCTGCAACAAGAAGGATCCCGGCTAGTGGATCCAAAGGAATACAGACTGAGATTCCCTCTCCTTCACCCGGGCAATCCAGGTTCCCTCTCCTTCACTCGGGCAATCACTTGGCTGAACAGCCAAGTGATTCAGGCAGGACCTTGCCCCATTCCAGTGATGTTTTGCTCTGAACCTAAGACAGAGCTGCTATGATCTGCCCTGAACAGAGCGCTCCCCTGCAGCCCTCAGGTCCCCAAGCCAGATTCACCCAAATGGTGCAGGTTGGTCAGGAACACAGTTCACTCTAATCAGAGGAACTAAAGACTCCCCTAATCAAGCCTTCTCATCTCCCAGGCACCAGAAAGTCAGTCAACTCCCCCCACCACACACTCATACCCACAATGAGGCACTCCTCATTCTTACACTCTAGATGCTCTAGCTCTATTGTTTTAAAAAATAGTAACTTTTCTTATGTGTTCTTGCCACACAAAACAGTCAAAATGTCAACATTTCTAGTTTTGAGGTAAGATGTTTCTAACCTATACATATTTATATAAATGTCTCTTTTTTCTAAAACCTTTAACACTTTCATTTGTTACATTTAAGTCATTTTTTCTCTTTTTTTTAAATTGAAGTATAATTGATTTACAATGTTGTGTTAGTTTCAGGTGTACAGCAAAGTGATTCGGTTATACATACACACTTATATCCTTTTTCAGATTCTTTTCCATTATAGGTTATTACAAGATATTGAGTATAGTTCCCTCTGCTATACAGTAGGTCCTTGTTTATCTACTGTATATATAGTAGTGTGTATATGGTAACCCAAACTCCTAATTTATCTTTCCCCCACAAATTTAAGTCTTTAATCAATTACTATTTTATTTGGGTATGAGACTATTTGGTAAAAGACAACAGACTAAGGTTATCAATTATAATTTTATTTTAGTGTAAGATAGGAGTTGGTAATCCTACTTAATTTTCCCCCAGAGGGGGCTACTCAAGTGTACCAAAGTCACATATGAATAATGTAATATTTCATGGGAATTAAAATGCACCGTTATTTTATATGCCACTAAGAAAGAAACTATTTAAGATATAACCTGACTTGAGATATGCTGAAATGAGAAAAGAAAAGTGAGCTTTAGAACAGATGACTATGGAATATACTTTCCCTATTGATTTAAATGTTACCATTATCACAGATACATGTTGGGATTTTTTTGTGGTTCTACTTTTTTTGTGTGTGGTTCTGTTTTGATTCAGTGATCTATTTATTCTTTTGTCAGTACCACATTCTCTATTTATTATAATTTAAAAATGTATTTTATCGTCTTAATTCTAAAAAGACCCCTCCACTACATACCTATTAGAATGGCCAAAGTCCAGAAAACTGAGAACCCCAAGGGTCGGCGAAGATGCGGAGAAACAGGAACTCTCATTCACTGCTGGGGGAAATGCAAAATGGTACAGACACTTTGGGAGACAGTTTGGCAGCTTCTTACAAAACTAAACATACTCTTACCGTATGATCCAGCAATTGTGTTCCTTGGTATTTACCCAAAGGAGTTTTAAAATTATGTCACACAAAAACTTGTGCGGGTGCTTATAGTAGTTTTATTCATAATGGCAAAAACTTGGGAAAAACCAAGATGGCCCTCAGAGGCGAATGGTTAAATAAACTGTGGCACATCTGGACAAAGGGGCATTATTCAGCAATAAAAAGAAATGAGCTATGGAGACATGAAAAGACATATTACTAAGTGAAAGAAATTAATATGAAAGGCTTTATCTGCCATATATATGCCATATATGCATGCCATATATATGTCTGCCATTTTCAATATGAAAAGCTATATATGACTTTCTGGAAAAGGCAAAACTATGGAGACAGTAAAAAGATCAGTGGTTGCCAGGGGTTGGGGGGGGGGAAAGAGGGATGAATAGGTGAAGCACAGAGTTCTTTTAGGGCAGTGAAACTAGTCTCTATGATACCACAGTAATAATATATGTTATTATACATTTGTCCAAACCCATGGACTATACACCACCAAGAATGAAACCTAATGTGAACTATGGACTTTGGGTGATAATGATGTGTGTTTTTTTTTTTTTAATAATGATGTGTTAATGTAGGTTCATCAGTCATACCAAATGTACCACTCTGGTGGGAGATGTTGACAATGGTCTAAGCATGTGCAGGGGCAGGAGGTATATGGGAAATCACTGCACCTTCCTCTCAAATTTGCTGTAAATCTAAAACTGCTCTAAAAAAATAACATCATTTTTAAAAAAGTTCTGGCTCTGAAGCCTGACTAGCTAGATTAAACAGATAATAACCCCCTCAATACTCTTTTTTCTCAAAAGTTTCCATGTAGATCAGTTTAAAAATTGTACTGGTATTTTTCCCACGACTGCATAAAATGAGTAGATTAAGAAATTCTTTGATTATGATGTTGAATCTTGCTTTCTTAGAACACAGAATACCTTTGTTTATTCAAGTCAATGTCTGTATCCATCAGGAACATTTAAAATTTTTCTTCTTATGTATCATGTATGTTTCTTATTCAGATTATTCCTAGGTGTCTTACACTAATTTTTATGGCTTTTATTAAATGGTGTCTTTTCCCAATGTATCTTCCACTTTTTTTTAATAACATACAAAGTCTACTGATTTCTGGATGTTGACTTTGTACCTTTTTGAATTTTATTATTTGCACTAGTTTTCAGTCTATAACAGGATGTTAAAATATGCCTTTCTCATCCTCAGCTTAAGAGAGGCCCTGGAAAAGGAGAGCAAGACAACATGGGCCACAGAACCCTGATTCCACAGTGAAAACCTTGGCTATCTTATACATTGTGCAAAATGAGCTGTCTGGAAACTGATTTTGTGCCCTTGGTTCAATTCAACATCTATTCCAAAGGTAGTTCAGAGATTTGAGAGTGTATGAGAGGAGGCTGCAGTGTAGGAGAGAAGGTTGTTTTTGACAGAAAGATGCATTTTTGGAAAGCACCGGTATGCCACCTCATAAAGAAAAGAGGGGACCCCAGTGCCACCAGGATTCCACGTGGAATATAACGAGAGTTCTCCATTAGAAGGCACAAAGACTGGGGCCTAATTCTCTCCTGGGACTGGACATCACAGTAGGAGCTGGCCTGGGGTTAGGTTATTCTAAGTCTACCAAGAGGATTTTCAGTAGCGCACCTTGCCTTCTAGAGATGGGCTCCACGGGGGACTAACACCCAAAGGCCAAGTGTGGGAACTGCAGGCAGCCAGCTAGAGCAGGCCACTGCCCTCTCTTCACAGTCAGATGTGAACACGCCCCAGGGCAAGAGAGGACCAGTGTCAATACAACTAGGATTTTTTTTTTTATCCCTTACTCTCTCCCTTCCCCTGCTCCCAACCTCAGCGAGTTCAGAATACCTCAGCGAGTTCAGAATGGGACAGAGGAGAAGTTCGGGAAAAGGAAAGAAAAGTAATCAACAAGGCTACCTCACTGCAAGCTCCTGCTCAAGGAGTCAGGAGGCTTAATTTTTTTTTTTATAAAAGTTTATGGTGTTGATTAGTTCAGTGACATGGACATTTTATTATCCAATACTGACTGAAAAACTCATCCATGGGCAGGAAATCAACTGGCCCCTAAAGCAACTTGATAGAAGAAGTCATGGGAAGACAAAAAGCAATTGCTTTCTAGTCGTTTCCTATGCAGTACTGTTTTTCTAGTAGATTTAGAAAAAAAAATGTTAAATAATACTGTACCTTCTTCCTGATTTTACTATGAAGGCATCTAGTATTTCATCATTAGGCATGAGGTTAGCTTTTTGTTTAAACTCGTTAATACAGAAATTTCCAAATGTACACAAAAATAGAATTTAAATAGTATAAGTAACTTCCATGTGTCCATTAACTAGCTTCAACAATTATCAAGTCACATCTTGTTTTACCTGGACTCTAATCCACTAATTTTAGGTCAGCTTTCTTATTTTTTAACAGCTTTACTGAGATATAATTCATATGCTATATAAGTTACTCATTTAAAGTATACAGTTCAATGTTTTTTAGTATATTAACACAATCCAATTTTAGAACATTTTCATCTCCCCTAAAAGAAAAGCCATTAAAAGCCAGTTCCCATTTCCCTTCCTCCCCTAGCTTTGAACATTCCTGGAACAAGTTTTTGTGTCAATATGTTTTCAATTCCCTTGGGTATGTACCTAGGCGTGAAACTGCTGGGTCATATGGTAAATCTGCTTAACTTTTTAAAGAACTACCAAACTTTTTTCCAAAGCATTTGCCCCATTTTATATCCCACCAGCAATTTCTGCAAATCCTCACCAATACTTCTTACTGTCTGTTTTTTTAATCAGAGCCATCCTAGTAGGTATGAGGTGGTATCTCTTTGTGCTTTGATTCACATTTTCCTTATGACTAATAATGTTGAGTAAAATTAGTTTTTTAAGAACCTAATTCCTTAGAATGCTTTTCTAATGTAATTTCCTATACAGTCCATTACTTTCCCAAGGCATCCCCACTCATGTTGGAATAGACAATAACTCTGTTTCCTAGTAAGGAAAAGAAACTGAGGGTGGCGTAAACATTCTGCGTGGCTAATGGGAGAGGGGAATCAGCACATCCTTGCATGGTTTTGGCCAGGAAAATGGACTGGAGAGGAAATTAAGACTGAAAGGGCATAGGGCCAACAAAACTCGGGAGACTGATGCTCATCTTAATTTCTCTTGGGTAAACTCCAGATTTTCAGTAAATGTTTTCAACCACCCAAATTACTTTAATTCAGAGTAAGCCTGCTCAAAACACCAAGTGTTTAACTTGCAAAAATACTACCTGTATCCTAACTCTCCAACTCTTAAGGCTGCTCATTTTTAGGTTAATAGAGTCATAAAGAAAGTTTTTAGCCTTATGCAGTCATAGAATTACCACTGGAATGTTTAATCACTACATAATGAAGCTAACATTGAATAGCTTCAGTATGAGAAGTATGAGAAACTTTTGAAGGTTGAAAAAAAATCACTTAACATAAGAAAATTAGAGAAAAATAATATGAACACAAAACCTTAAAAAGAAAACTTTTGAGCTCCGGTACCACGTAAAGTAGCCCAATAATGGCAGCATTTTTGCCCAACAAACTCTCAGGTATAAGATAAGTCACCTGTTTCTGGTCTTTTATTCATTTCTAAGAAGGAAAGAGGAAAAGTGAAGACAAAAGAAAAGAATAGAGGGTTCCTGGATAACAGCTGACTACATGTCTTAGAACAGAAAAAATAAAATTTTTTTGGATAGATCTGGAACCTTCTGCTATTACCAAAAAGTGAGGCTATTTTCAAAAACATCAGGTGCTGCTGTACACCAGAAACTAACACAACATTGTAAACTAAACATAAATAAATAAACATTTTTTTTTAAATATAAAGGAGAAAAAAAAAAGTCTGCAACCCTGAAGAGGGCCCTCCTCACCTGACCATGTCTGAGACCATCCTGCTCTCAGACTTTCAGCATCCAGAACTGTGAGAAATAAATTTCTGTTGTTTATAAGAAAACAAACAAAAACCAAAAACTATCAGGTGCTGTGCTGAAAGGACTCCTTTTCAGAGTCTCCTGCAGGGGGCTCTCATTGGCCAAGTAATGAAAATTCATGCAGCAACACACTCCTCCTGCCACATTTGTGCTACAATGGAGCCCATGACAATCATCAGTTAACTGAAACATCTGAAAATGTTAAGTCCATAATAACATGTGAGAGGAAAACTGTTATAAAGTCCACAAAAGAGGAAGGTGAATAAGAATGGTTTTTTTCTTTAACTTGCCATAATTAGTGATTTCATTTGTGGGTTTTTTTTTTCTCGTTATATTATTCATATTCCTGGTAAAAGGTGCTTGTTTCCATCTGCGCAATCTGAAAAGTATAAATGCAGAGTACTTCGAAAAAGCCACTTAGCTCCAGAAAAAGGAAAAACTGTACCAAAACCAGGAAGGACCCATCACACCTGTGGCCTCACATAATAATCCAAGATAGAAAGCGTATTCCACAGTCAGCACCAGTGGACACACACAAAACCAAGTGGAAACAGGGTACAGTAAAGTAGTAAGCTGAATGTTCCAAATGAGAGCTCACTGTATACTCAGTCCATTATCACCTAGGAAATGAACATTTTATTAACAATATTAAACCCCTAATAATTATGTAGCAACATTAACTAGGAAATTTAAGTTTTTTAAAAAACACCCCTCGCCCAGGTCAATATATCTTCATGGCAGGAGAGTGAGTTGTAATGACGTTGCAGACTATGAAAACAAAGCACACGTCATGTCCAATAAAGACACTGAGTTACAAAAATAAAAATCTATATCAAAATCAAAAATTTACACGTCTGATGAAATTAAAAAGGGAATCACCATAATGGTCACTGGCTCAGGTCCTAATATTGTGCAGTAAGTCCCAGGTACCAATCAGGAATTGGGAACTCAGCCTTAAACATAATCTATGGTGGTTTTTGTTTTTACCCTCCTATCTAATTCAGTAATTTGTGTCTTTTCTCCCTTTTTTTCTTCAAGTTTTGCCTGTGGCTTATCAGTTGTACTAATTCCCCCAAATAAACTTTTGGCTTTATTAATCTTCTCAATTATAAATTTACTTCATGTTTCAATATACATTTATATTTGTATTTGTAAGTTTATATTTGAGCTCTTATTGTTTCCTAGTTTTAGCTTTCTTTGGATTTAATTTAGTATGCTTTTCCTTAATTTCTTAAGATGAACACATAGATCGATTTTTCAACATTCTTCTTTACTAGAATTATGTATTTACAGCTATATATTTCCTTCAGGTTCAGCTTCAGCGACACCCCACATTTTGATGTTATATTTTCATTATCATTCAGTCAGAATACTTTGAATTTCTATTGCGGTTTCTTCTTTGACTCACTAGTTGTTTACCATTGCTTAAATCTTGAACATTGGGAAATTTCTAATTATCTTTTTGTTGTTGACTTCTCGCTGAATTCCATTATGGTCAGAAAACATATAGTTTTATGTATGTTTCAATCCTTTGAAATTTATTGAGATTCACTTTATGGTCCAGCATATGATCAGTTTGGATAAATGTCTCATATGCATCTGAAAGTAATATATATTATAGTTGTATTGTACACTGTTCTACATATAACATTTAAGTGAGATTTGTCAATCACATTGTCCAAATGTTATAGAACTTTACTGGGTTTAGACTGATTGTCCTACCAGCTATTGAAGAAAGTGCTAAAAATCCCCTACTATGATTGTGATTTGTCTACTACCTCTTTCAGTTCTGTCATATATATTTGAAGTCATTTTATGAAGGTCTATACATTTAGAATAGTATCTTACTGGTGGACTAACCTTTTTATTATGAACTATTGCTCTTTCTCTCCAGTAAAGCTTCTCTCAAAGTCTATTCTCATCCACTAAAGTCAGGAGTGTAAACTGATCCAACCATTTAGGAAAACTGTCAATATATATTAAAGTTGAATATTTGTATAACCTATGCTACAGAAGTTTCACTCCTAGAAATATACCCAACAGAAATGCATTCATACATGCACCAACAGACACACAAGAATGTTCATAGCAGTCCTGCTCATAATAGTCCCAACCTGAAAACAACTCAAAAGCCAATCACTAATGGAAAGGATAAACAAATTGTGGTATGTTTATACAATGCACTTTTAAGCAACAATAACAAATGACCTACAACTACATGAAGCAACATGGATGAATCTCACATATCCATACTACATAATATTATTATACAGTACATTCATATTACATGTGAAATGTCATGGTGAACAAAAAGAAGCCAAGCACAAAAGAGCAGATACTGTGTGATTCTATTTATATAAAATTTAAGAACAGATAAAATTAATCCATGGCTATAGAAGATAGAATAATTGTTATCTTTGGGAGATGTGGGCAGTGAGTGGATGGGACAAGAATTAGGCTTCTGGAATGCTGGTAATGCTCTATTTCCTGAACTGATTTGAGCTCTGGTTAAACAAATATGATCACTTTGTAAAATTCATCAAGTCTTATATTTTTATTTTTGTACTTTTTGGAGTGTATATTTTTAAAAACCACATGCTATGCCATTACATCAGCAGATTCATCAAAAATTAAAATATCAAGTGACCAAATATTAGAGAGAATACAAGATGATTATGTTTATAAACTGCTGGTAAGAATTTAACTGGTACAACCATATAGAAAATCAGGCCGGCATTATCCAGGAAGTTTGAAGATACACACATACCCTATGGCCCAGCAATTACATTGTTATGTTTATTACCTAGGGAAGTATGCATATGTGCACCAGGGTACTTATAAAGCAAAAAGGAAACCCAAGCGCACCTTGTATTTGGCATGGCCAACAGCCATTCCTCCTTCTTCCTCTGGGGACCTCCCTGAGAAAAGCAGAGCTGAGAAAGGAGAAAGGAATCATGAAATGTCAGGCCTTTCTGGTGGCACAGACTGATCCGAGGTTACTCTGGACCCACACCTATCACCCATGGAGAGGACGGATGAAGAGAGTTTAGAGGAATTTAGGCTGCCCTGAGCATTCCTGGTGTTAGAAGGGGAAAAGTCAATGCTGTCCAAGACCAAAATCTGTCCTGATGTCACGTATCAACCACTGGGACACACAATCAGCCTGGCACAATTATAGGTACCCTCCAACCGCACACACAGTGCCACAAAAAGTTACAAGTTCACACTCACACATCCTCACAGTCACAGACGTCCAGTACACTTATTACTGCTAACATTCATAGAACCACAATCAATAACACACACGCAGCCCTCAGATAGCAAAGTCATAGCCACATAATCAGATTCCCTACACTCCCCTCCCCAGTACACACAATGACACAAAGTTAAACAGACACGCAAAATCACAGTCCTACCACGGGGACACAACCATACCTACACACAGAGCTCCGCGCACACAGTCACAATGACACACCCACCACAGGGACATACAAACACACCCGCACACACCGCCACACAGTCACAAAGGTCACAAACGCACATGTGGAATCTCACACTTCGGCCCACCCCCCAGACCGGCCAAATAATATGGCCCCGAGACTCCGGACCCGCCTAGACAGTCCCTTCAGACCCTCGGGGATGCACCTCCGGAACCTAGCCGAGCCCTCAAGACCTAGGCCGCTCACCTTGCACTTCCCCTTCTCTGGAGGCCGAGGGTCCTGCAGGCGAGTGAAGGGGCGGCCCTAAGTCCGCCGGGGCCTCTGGGAAATGTAGTCCGGAGCCAGATTCTCTTGGACAAGATGGCTCCCAGCCCTCGGATTTTCTGTTAGAGCACAGCTTAGGCCGAGCCACATCTCTTCTCCCCTCTCGGAATCGCTGCCAGTAGTCTTCAAGATCCAGGGGCAGCCCCCTACGCCCTAGAGACAAGCTGCCTCCATTTGTCCAGCCAATCCCAGGGAGCCATGTGTTCCCTGAGAAATAGAAACAGGTCGCGGGAGTCGCACCGGAAGTTGATTAAAGCCGCACGAACTTCTGGGAAATGTAGTCTAGAGTTGGGATGGTTGAGGCGCCCGCCCAAGATCGTGTTGGCTTTCTGCCCTGAGCTTGGACACAGTGAAGGACAGAGTGGCGCCCAAGACTCTTAGGAATTGTAACTCTCTCTGAGAATGTTCCAGACTGACTGACTACACCGCCATTTTTGACATAATTCATTCCTCCGCGGATTAGCCTGGCGCAGGACCTGTGCTGCTCTGGCAGCGGAAATCTGGGAGTCTCAGACCCAAACCGCACCAAAGAAACTGAAGGAGAGTAATCCTAGAGCCTGGAATGGGGCTGATGGGGGCTAGTTATTGGAAGCGTCAAGCAGTGTGTTTGTTGAGCATTGTAGTGGTGACTATTATAGTGGCCCCAGTGTGTAAGACCATAGGTGAAACTGGATGAATTACCACACTTTCTTCATCTGGAAAACGATGATATATGGGGCACATGTTCTGGTACTATAAATTTTATTTGACTTTTGGAGAAGGATACTAGAATAACATTCAGTTTTGGGTTTGTGCTTCTCAGCCCAGCTCTACTTAGATGTCTTCAAAATCATTTGTCTTTTATGATTTTTGTGAAGATAAGTTCCTATTTATAACAATTACCATTTGCTAACCAGTTAATTTTTTTCCTAAGGACTTTACCCAAATTATTATCTTTTCTTTTTATTATAAAAAATTTCAAACATTCATGAAAGCAAAGCAAACAGTACAATGAGTTTACATGTATCTATCATCCAGCTTCAACAGCAATATTTTGCCAATTTTGTCCTGAATTATTCTTAATTTTCGCAATTAAACACATATATAAGTCAGGTATTACCATCATTTTACAGATGAGGAAATGGAACTTACAGACTAAATAATTTTTCAAAGGGCACAAACCTTGCAAATAGCAGAGCTGAGACTTGAAATCCAATCTCTTTGTTAGAGTTCATTTGATTTTCATACTACAGCACTTTACATTTTGTTCTGTCATGCTATTCAGTTTTTCTTTTTAATTTTGGGGGGAGAGGTAATTAGGTTTATTTATTTATTTTTTAATGGAGGTACTGGGGATTGAACTTAAGACCTTGTGCATGCTAGGCACACCCTCTACCCCTGAGCTGTCCCTCTCCCCGTCATGCTATCTGAAGCTTGCTTTTACTTCAGACTGTCAATGGCTATAGCCTTTGGTGAAGTTATCTAGTTTCTCATCCTTGGCCAGCATCATCACATGCCAACCAAGTGGTATATTACACAGTGTCTACTCTTGACATGAAAGGCCTCTGTATCATCTGCTCACACCAAACTCAGTCAGTCCTCTGAACTTTCCCTAGGGTATTCCACTTTGAACTACCATACCCTTGTCCCCATCAGATAACATTCAGTGTTGTTTTTATTACAGAGTTTCTGGCTCAGGAGTCACTAAGACACTCTTTGCATCATTGGAGAGTGCTAGCCTTCCCACATCCACAAATCTGTAGTTCAGAATCATATGAAGCTTAACTATATAATGCCACAATGCATAGAATATCATAAAAATTATTTTAAAATAATGATGATTATGAAACTTAACTGCTTTCCCTATTTTCTTAACTTCCTGATATTTTCCTGTACCTTCATTCTAATTCCTTTTCCTAACCCTTTATCATTCAATAGTTACTTAATTGAACACCTGTTATATGGTAGACATTGTGCTATAAGCTGATTAAACAGCAGTGAGTTAAACAGACATGGCCCATCCCTTAGATTTTCGATACGTTGTACTATTATTTCCCTCTTCATCCTAAATAATTTGTAATATCCCTTGTTATGCTGTCCTTAACCCAAGAATTACTCAGGTGTGTATATTTTAATGCCCAGGCATTTGGAACATTTCATTATCTGCCTGTTGTTACTTTCTATTTTCATTTTGATGTGGTCTGAGAATATGACTTATGTGATATAAATCTGGGAGCTTTGTAATTTCTTTTTTGGCCTACTTTGTGGAGAATTTTTATGAGTGTTCTATCTATGTTTGGGGAAAAAATGTTCATTCTCCGGTTAAAAAAATTTTTCAATGTAGATGAGTGATATACCAAGCAAACTATTTATATTATCCCAATACAGCCTAAATCCTCACCTTTCTTCTGTTTGATCTGTTTCTGAGAGATGTGTTAATATGCTACTGTGATTGTAGCTTCCTTAAAATGTCCCTGTTCTATCAGTTTTTCCCATATTACAGAACTATATTGTGCAATAAATGTTAGAAGTGTTGTATGCTCATGGTAGCTGCATCTTTTTAAAATATGGAATATCTTTATTAACATTGTTTGCTTATGGCTGTATTATTTAATTCTGTCAACACACCTGCTTTCTTCTTCATAATATTTCTTTGAAAATGTTTTAAAAATGCCTTTCCTTTCTAGTTAAATTTTACTGTGAAAGTTTCATACAAATACTAAAGAAGAGAACGTTATACTAAACTCCATGTACCCATCATCCCCTGCTTCAACATTTATCATCATTCTGTTACTCTTGTTTCATTCATCTACCCCTCTCCAGTGAAGTTTTTAAAGCTAATATTTCACCCATAAATACTTCCATATGAATCTCTAAAAGATAAACTTTTTTTTTTAACATAACCACATTACCAACAAAATTAACAGTAATTCTTAGGCCTCTGATAAAAATGTATGTTCACTAATGGACTTTCACAGGGTTTTCCTTAAATCAGGCTTTGGGAAAAGAAAGAGAACCTGGCATAAGCAGAGTCCAACCCTCTAACTTGTCCTATTTTTAAGCTGAATCCCAGAAGGGGACACAACTGGCCTGAAGATACCCAGGATGTCCACATCAGAGCCCAGGCCCAGTTCCCTCAAAACATCTTCCCCATCTCCTGGGACTGAAACAACACCTTAAGTAGGACATAGAAACTCTTACCACCATCAGGTGGAAGAACATTCTGGAAGAGGCAACATTTAAGCTGGGTTTTGAAGACTATCTAGGAGCCCACCAGATGAAAAGACTTGTCTTTACAACTCCCACTCATAGCCCCCCAGAGTGGGGAACTGGGGGTGGGGAGAGTGTTAGCTGCTCCAGAATTTCCATATAGGAGAAGCTAAGGGAGGAGTCAGAGACTGGACTTAAAGTTTCATTTCTCGTGTTAAAGACTGCACCATCCTTCCTGTAGCGGATTGCTCGTTCTGACATTTCTCTGTCTTGCTGAATATTTTCGGCCCAGGAGCGGACCCCATTCTAAACTCTCCACACTCTCCCTGAGTACTTTCTCCAAAAAATGGATTGTACCATCCTGACCTGACATCCTGATCATCCCCCGGTGATTTCTCCCAGGATCCAGCCGTGGAATATAAGACATCTGTCTTTCTCCTTTGGTGATTTTTCCTCCCTGGCTCCCTACTTCCCGGGTGGTTTCTCCAAGCAGGCAATTGCCCTCCGCACTGTGCTGTATCCCGAGGGGCATTGCAGGTTTTCTATTACATAACATGAAGCTCCGGACCGCATCTCCAATAACTTCCTCCTCCCGGAAGCCTACCTAGCCAAGACCACACTCCCGTATTCTGTGTGGTAACCCCTGCCTACCTGTATGAAAACCGGCAGGAGGCCTATTTCCCCAGTGTACGGAATGGACACGCTTCCCAAGATGGCGCCCCGCAAGCCGAAGCGCCGTTGGGCGCAGCCATGTTCTCTGCCCGACAGCGCCTCTTACGGACACTGCACAAGGTCCCTAGCAACGGATCTTCGCCGGGTTGACAGTTGGCAGAACGCCGCTTCCAAGGTAACTCAGAGCATGCGCAATACCAACAGTCCGTTAGGGGCTGTGCTAGAGGAAGCGGAAGTGGCCCTCGGAGTCGTTTTTGCTGTTTGTTTCAAGAGAATCTTCACATTTTAATTCCGAGAGGTCTCTGAGGTGATTTTGGCTGGTCTTGATTAGGAATCTGTGGGGTCAGTGATGGAAGGATTGTCCGTGGAGTTAGTGATGATGGTTTTGGGGTTCAGCATGAGGGGCGGGGTCTGTGGCGTCGGTTGATGGGTGTCAGAGGGGTCAGTGATAGGGTTCTCTCTGGGCAATGAGGATCTTTGAGATGAGTAATTGGGATTTCAGGGCCCAGTGATGAGGGTCTCTGGTGAGTGACAGGGTCTGTGGCGTCAGCATGGGGATCTCGGGTCTGTGACGAGCTTGCTTTATAAATATTCACAAGCTTAGGTGTGTAGCATTTTCTTTACTGCTCACGTCTGAGTGTTGGGGTTTTGTTTTTGTCTTTTTTTTGAATTTCAGTTATTTTTTTTCTTTGACGCATGAATTATTTAGAAGTGCATTCTCTATTTCAAATAATACCTCTGGGTGATGATCAAGTGTAAAAATTGCTTTACGGCCCAGCTCACGGTCTGTTTTCCTAAATGTCATTATCTATTACGTAAAAACAATGTGTTCTCTACTAATTGTATTGTATTGTTTCAGAAATATATTACACAGATTGTTTTGTCTGTTTCATTATAAAGATACACTCACACTGGAAAGGTGATTTGTCCACTTGCCCTTCCTTCTATCTGTTTTTGCTTTATATATTTGAAACTATTATTAGGAACGGTTATGTGTATTTTTAATAATAGATACGACTGAATAATTCAAAAGATATAGCAATTTAAGCTTCCACCAACAATTTATAAGAGAGTTCATTTTCCCAAATGCTTTCCACCATTTTTTTTAAAAGGCTTTTACAATTCTGAGGGAAAATTATATCTAGTTGCCTTAATGCATTTTCCTGTTAATAAAGTTAGCATCTTTTTCTTTAATTGCCATCTAAATTGCCTTTTCTTTGAATTTGCATATCCTTTGTTTTTTTTCTGGGCATTTTTTTTTTCTGTTTGCTAGATTTTTTAACATTAGGGATAACCTATCATCACATATTGAAAAAATCTTTTATATGTGTATCTTGATTTTTATTTTTAAGGTGTATTTTAACATAGAATTAAGAAATATTTGTTTTTTCTTTTGTAGTTTCTGGGTTTTCTCTCATGTGTAATAAGATCCCTCCTACCCCACCACAGTGTTATACAAATGTATACTCTAAATTTTATTTTAATATTCTTTGAGATTTTTTAATTACATAAACTTAAAATGTTTGTTCCTGTTGGAATTCAGTCTAACGTGTAGTGTGGGATGGGGATCTTGTTTGTTTTCTTCCAAGTGGATAGCCAGTTATGTCAGCACCATCTATGCAAAGAATGTCTTGTGTACACTGAATTGAATGTCACTTTGGTCGCGTATATAAATCAGTATTGTCTAGTCTATTGCTTTACTTGCTTTTTATATTTTTATATTAAATTTTAATATCCAGTAGTGCATGGTGGTGGCTGATATTTATTGCATGCTGCTTGCGTTCCAGGGAGGTGATGAGTGCTTTGCAAGCACCAGCTCATTTAATGTTCATAACTCTTTGAGGCCGGCACTTTCATCCTCATTTTTGAAACTGAAGCTGAAATAGCTTCTTCATTTTCTCATAGCCGAAAAGTAGCAGAGCTGCAATTCAAATCTGCGATAACATTACTCTGTATCTCATGATTTTCCCCGTATTTTACCATGACTATCACAGGTTTTTGTTAAACGTGTTCTCCACAGCACTGGTTCTCAAAGTGTGGTTCCTGGAATAGCGGCTTTAGCATCACCTGGGTACTAGTTAGAAATGCAAATTCTTGGGCCCTGCTGTGGTCTAAATGTTTGCCCCCCAACCCCAAATTCATATATTGGAATCCTAACACCCAAAAGTATGGTATTAGAAGGTTGGACCTTTGCGGGATGATTAGGTTTTGAAGGTACAACCCTCATGAGTGGGATTAGTGCTCTTATAAAAGAGATCCCATAGAGCCCCAAGCCCCTTCTACCATGTGAAGATACGACTAGAAGGTGCTGGCTATGAACCAAGAAGGCCTTCACCAAAACATGATCATGCTGGCACCTTGATCTTGGACTTCTCAGCTTCCAGAACTGTGAGCAATAAATTTCCATTGTTTATACGCTCCCTAATCTGTGGTATTTTGTTAGAGTAGCCCAAATAGACAGCCCCTACCCTAGACCTACAGCATCAGAGACTGTCAGAGTGAGTCTGAGAATTTTTAACTGTGTTTTAACAAACCCTTCAGGTGATTTGAATGCACACTCAAATCTGAGAGCCACTGCTTTGTGGTGTCTAGCTCAGGAAACTACATCTTGGTGTTCCCTGGAAATGTTTCTGTGATGACTGACCATGTGGACATTGTCTTTTCAGGTTTCTTGGCGTCTCTGGGGAGCCACTGGGCCAGATCTTCCTCCAGACCCCAGCTCACCTCTCCCCAGCAGCTCTGCTGGAGTTCACAGATGTCCACCAAACTTTAGGCTTCTGAGAGAATAAAGGTTGAGACCCAACATGACCATGCCAGCTAATTGGTCCTCTCCCCAGAAATCCCTGGGCCTGGCTCCAGAGGAACATAGCAGCTCATGTGAGGTGAGGAGGAGGAGTCCCGGGGGTGGGAATTCGTCCTGGGAGCACCAGAGCCTGAGGACGGAGGGAGTTGGGCCGCAGGAAGCAGCCAGACTCTCCTCTGCTCCTGAAACATCTTGATCTTTCTGCCGAGAATGAGCAACGTGCAGGTCATGTGTCCACATCTAGAGGCCAATAGTATGACAGTGGAGAGGTATGATGTCAAGGAAAACTCTCCTTTGTTTTGACCTCATGCTATATTGATCTTCTGGCTGAAGATGAAATTCTTGGTTAGAAATCAGTTACGTGCAAGACTTTGAAAGCATTTCTCTGTTTCTTCCTAAACTGTTTCCCCTATACAAATACTTTCTCTTTTCTCTCTCTGAAATTTGGTTCTCCGTGTTTTTCTATTTATTTATTACTTCTTATTCTGCTAAACTTAATCAACTTTGTCTTCCAGCCCTTCTATTGAGTTCCTCATTACTGCTATCAACATTTTAATTCGGAGTTTTAATTTTCAAAAACTCTAGTTGGTTTTATAAATGTTTCTTTTTATTAGCATCCTGTTCTTATTTCACAGATGTAATCTTATTTCTTATCTGAAAATATTGTAATAATTTATTCGGAATGGTTTAATTTTTTGAGTAGATAATACAGACACTTCAGAAATTAAAAAAAATATACAAAGCAGTACAATTGAAAGGCATAATGAAAGAAATTCTGGGAAAGGTCAGGACTGTGGTTGGTGCATCTCTGTCCCCTGCTTGCCCAGGTTGCCCCAATACAAATGACCAGTTTTATTAGTTTTGACTGCTTAGTTTCTTCCTTCCTTCCTTTCTTTCTTTCTTTCTTTCTTTCTTCATTTTTGGTGGGAGGTAATTAGGTTTATTTATTTATTTAATGGAGGGACTGGGGATTGAACCCAGGACCTCGTGCTTGCTAGGCATGCACTGTACCACTGAGCTAGACCCTCCCTGTGACTGCTTAGTTTCTTTATGTAAATAAAAACAATTATAAACTTTTTTCCTTTCCATTTCACAAAAAGTGGCATACTAGACGCATTTCTGCACTTTTTTTTCAACAACTGATAAAATTCAACACTGTATGGTACAATATCGTGAACAATGTGGCAGGGTAATTCTCGTCTTATCCTCCCTTTCTGTTGTATATATAAGAAGCAGTGGAATATCAGTGCAGGCAGTGCAGATGCAGTGAATCTCAGCTGAATCTCAGTGAACGTCCACTTCCATTGCTGTTGGGCAGTTCTGTGATTGGGCATCTTTATCTAGAAGGTAGGAAGAATGGAGCGAGTCAAAAGCAGCAGTCACTTGTATTAGCTAGAACAAGGGGATGTTTGGTCACTTTTGTGGTTTGAACAATGTTCTGATTTTTGTCTGTGCTCAGACATGATTACAGAGTGGTCTTGGTTTTGTCTTGCGCCATCATGGTCAGAGAGTGGTCCTGTTTGATGTTGGTGTTCTGTGTTTTTTGTGTAACTGGAGAGCACCGTGACCTGGCTGATCCTGCCTGGCCAGCTCCTAGCAACACCCAAGTCTAAACAATAGTGCCAGGCAAGTTCTCAGCACTCAAGGGTTGCTTTTCTCCTTGTTTAAAAATAAAGGAATGGAAAAATTGACTCAGAAACAAAAGCCAAAAGAAAGCTAAGGCTGCAGGTTTAGAAACAGATCAAAAGGAATTTAAGATGAAAAATATCCAAAGGGAGGGAGAGGCCTGGTTCAAACTTACAAAAGTAATAATATACCAAAAAGAATTGTCAATATTTGTTTAATTAATAGTATATATCTTTGAACTATATTAAGTAAAAATGAACAGAAATCATTAAATATACCATTGACCATTTTATCAACTACTCTCAAAAACTTCATGATCAAAGCAGACAAAAAATACCTACCTTTGCTATAATGTTGATTTTATTTTCTGAGCAAGAGCATTATTCTATTATATAGAAAGCAAAAGGCTTTTACACAACATTGTGAGTGGACTTAATGCCACTTAAAATTTCTTTCTTCATAAATATTCTTTAAAAGAAAAATCACGAAATGTCTTCTTACAAAATTCTTTGAGTTGAAGTTTAATAAATACAGTACTAGATCTTAAAGTTGTGTGGTGAAGCTAAACCATGAACATAGGGGAAAATATAGTTTTAAATGCTTTTTGAGGAATCCTGGGAGTCTGGGGAAAAAGGAAACAAAACCTATGGTATGAGTTATACTTTCAACTGAAGAAGTTAGAAAAAGAACTCAACAAATATGAGATAACAATGAGGACTAAAAAAAGAGAAGAAATCAGTCACAAAAAGAATGAAATAATTGATAAAAATAATGGCAGAAGCGCATTTCTGTGTGAAGGTGATCAAAAGGAGTAGAGATACATAGAAAATATGTAATAAAACAGAGACAGTTACTGCTATATCAAATATTAAAATAATCATGAATGTTATATAAAATCATACACAAAAACATGAAAACCTAAACAAAAAGGATAAAATTTTCCAAAAAGTAAATGTCAAAATGGCAAATACAAATGGTTCAGAAGCCTTTGAAGAAATTAAAATGTTGATCAGACACCTCCAACACAGTCAAAAATGTTGGAAAACGTCGTGTGGTTTTACAGTTTGATCTTTACAACAAAGTTTTGGGTCAAGATGGTATGTCAACTTATTCCCAATCTTGTTTTTGGTGTTTGTTTTATTTTGTTTACTATGTTAATCTTGATGCTCAAACCAGTCAACGGCAGTAAAAAAAAACTAGAAATTGTGAACATAGATTCAAAAGTCAAGTGTATTAACTATTTACAGCAAAACAATGCTCAAAAATAATCTAGAAAAATAATTTATCTCAAAGAAATAAAATTTAAAACCTAGCTTAAATGGATAAATTTCTAGGAACATTAAACTTCCAATGAAACCTTTAATTACCATTTACTACATTTTCACTTGTAGGTGTTAAGATTTTTACTTAAAAAATTCTGCTTTTAATTAAATTAAGATTGCATCTTTGGAGAGATTTATTTGCATTGATTTTATTCTACTTTTGGAATACTAACGTGTGTGTGTGCAAGTTTTATGTTTAATATTTCTCAATGTACATAGGCACTTGAATGTTTCTAGATACCAACTTTTTTACAATAAGATACATAGTTATGAGATTTTTACAATATAGCTTTTATTTTCCACTTTATCTTCTTGAGCCAAGAGATACTATTTAAAGTTTTCCATCACGAATATATTTCTATCTGTATTTGCCTGTAGTTTCTGTTTATACATTTTGATGCTATGTAATTTGGTGCAGTGACAGTAATGACATCTAAATTCTCTTTGTCCTTGTTACATTTACTGTTTTTTCCTTAGAATTCAGCTCTGTCTGATGTTTGGATAGAGGCTCTTGTTTCCTTTCTGTTGGTGGATTCAGATGTGCTTTTTGCTTATTCTTTTACTGTCATCCTTTGGATCACAAAGAAATAAACTGTAATCTCTAAACACAATTAAATAAAAAGATAGCTTTCAAGTATCATAATTTTAAACCTTAAAAACTGCAAGTATCTTTAATACTTTCTCTATCCTGTCCTTCCTGCACGTTCATTCCTTCCCCTGAATTCAGTGACCTGCTTTGTATATACAACTCCCAAATCTTCAACTCCATACTAGCTCTCTCTCCACCTGCCTAGTATGCAGCCTTGTATATTTCTTATTGCCTAAATCTCACTATTTACAAAATTTATTATTTCTGGTCTTCTTTCTCCTCCTCTAGTTTGTAAACTCATCTGTGACATCGAACCTACAGCAACACAAAACTGATTAACTGAGACTTATATGAGTCCTTTTTCGCACTTTCAACTCAGTATCAGTTTTACCTCCTTAATTATTAACAGCGATCTCTCCTGTAGCCTTACCACAGCCTTACTTTAGGTGAGTAAGAATTTTGTATTCTCTCACATGAATTGTGCAGTGCTTCTTGGGACTGACTTTCCTGTCTTGCCCATTTCAGAATACTCTGTTTCGAGGATAATCTTTCTTCAGTATATTTTTTCAAATTTTTAATTTATTTTGAAATACTTACAGAGTCAAAGGCATTGCAAAATATACTACCGAGAGTTCTCCCGTAAATTCCATTTTATTGAGGTACATGGTTCTTTTTATTCATTGCCGGATCTGGTTTGCCAGCATTTTCTTTAGGATTTTTGCATCTAAGTTCACAAGAGGTATTAGTCTGTAGTTTTCTTTCTGGTACTGTCTTTGCACTGTTTTGGTATTGGGGTAATAATACTGGTCCCATAAAATTAGTTGGGAAGTATTTCCTACTCTTCTATTTTCTGGATGAGATTATGTAAAAATGAGACTAACTCTTTGTTAAAAGTTTAGTAGAATTCTCTGGTAAAACTATCTGGGCCTGGAGATTTCTTTTTCAGGAGCTTTTACATTATGAATTTAATTTAATTTAATGGTGGTAGGGTTATTACCACCTTTTCTATTTCATCATGTTAAGTTTTGGTAGTTTGTGATTTTGGAGTTATTGGTCCATTTCTTTTAACTTATTGACTCTTAGCACAGTTTTTGTATTCCCTCATTTTTCTTTTAATGGCTGCTGCATCTGTAATTATACTCCTGTTTCATTCTTGGCATTGGTGATTTGTATCTTCTTTTTATCCTTGTCAGTCTGGTTGACTGCTAGGACAGTCAGCAAGGTTTATTAATGTCATTGATTTTTTTTCCCCAAAATAACTACATTGTGTTTTATTGACTTTTCCCCAGTTTTTTTAAAAAAAATGTGTTTTCAATTTCATTGATACATACTCTTTATTATTTTCTTCTTTTTTCTTGCTTTGGGTTTATTTTGCTTTTCTTTCTCTAGTTTCTTGAGGTAGGAATTTAGATTATTGATTTGAGAACTTTCCTCTTCCATTTTAAAAAAAAATTGATATATAATTGATGTTTAACACATTAGTTTCAGGTATACAATATTATTTGATGTCTGTATATATTGTGAAATGGTCACCACAATAAATCTAGTTAACATCCATCACCATACATAGTTAACAATCTTTTTTTCTTGTGTTGAGAACCTTCAAGATTTCTCTTAGCAATTTTCAAAAATACAATACAGTATTAACTATAGTTACTATTGCTGTATATTGTATCCCATAACTTACTTATTTTGTACCTGGAAGCCTATACTTTTGACCACCTTCGCCCATTTTGCCCACCATCTACCCTCTGCTTCTGGCAGCCACCAATCTCTTCTCTGTATCTGTGAGTTCAGTTCCTGTTTTTGGATTTTTTTTTAACATTCTGCATAAAAGGAGATCATACAGTATTTTTCCTTCTCTGTCTGACTTATTTCACTTACCATATGCCCTCGAGGTCTACCCATGCTGTTGAAAATGGCAAGATTTCCTTCTTTTTTATGGCTGAATAATTTTCCATTGCATACATAAATACCACGTTTTCTTTATCCATTCATCCATCATTAGACACTTAAGTTGCCTCCATGTCTTGGCTACTGTAGATAATGCTGCAATGAATGTGAGGGTGCATATATCTTTTCAAGTTAGTGTTTTCATTTCCTTTGAAAAAGTATCCAGAAGTGGAATTGCTAGACAATTTGACAGTTCTAGTTTTAATTTTTTGAGGAAACTCCATAGTGTTTTCCATAGTGGTTGCACCAATTTACATTCTGCCAGTAGTGCACAAGGGTTCCTTTTTCCCCACATCTTTGCCAGCACTTGTTGTTTCTTATATTTCTGGGGGTATTTGTTTTTTGTTTTTATAACAGCCATTCTAGCAGGTGTAAGGTGATGTCTCTTTGTGGATTTGATTTGTATTTCCCTGATCATTAGTGATGTTGAACACATTTTCATGTACTTGCTGGCAATCTATATTTTCTTTGGAAAAAAATGCCTTATTCCAATCCTCTGCCCATTTTTTATTTGGATTGTTTGTTTCCCTTTTTCTAATGTAAGCATTTAATGCTATAAATTTTCCTTTCAACATTTTTATCTGCATCCCACAGATTTTGATATGTTATATTCTCACTTTCTTTCAGTTCTGTGTATTTTCTAAATTTCTTTTGAGGATTCTTCTTTGACTTACAAGTTATTTAGAAGTGTGTTGTTTAATTTTCAGATATTTTGTAACTTTCCAGATAGCTTTTGTTATTATTTTCTAATATAATTTCTTCAGAGATTTTTCTGTTATTTTTGTTACTGATTTTTAGTGTGATTCCAATTTGGTCAGAGAACATACTTTGGATTATTTCAGTTCTTTTCAGTTGTTGAGGTTTGTTTCGCAGCCTAGGATATGGTCTGTCTTAGTCATTGTTCTATGGATGCTTGAAAAGGATGTGTATTCTGCTGCTGTTGGTTGAAATATTCTAAATATTGATTAGATCCTGTTGTTTGTTCTTCTATATCATTGATGATACTCTAACTATTTTTATAATTTGCTGAATGTGGACTGTTCAAGTCCCTATAATGCCTTTTTTAAGTGTTTATGATTCCAGATGAAAATAGCCATTCCATCAATTATGCATTTCCAGATTAGATTTTTTTAATATCATGTTTTTAAAAAATAACATTAAAAAAACATTTTATTATGAATTAAATGTAAATGTATTCAAGAGTAAAGACAATAGTATAAGGATCCCTTATATCTATTGTGCCTGTCACTCGGCTTTGGTGGCCATCAGTGTTCTATCATCCTTATAATATCTAAAATCACCCTCCTCCCCGGCTGCTGGACTATTTTAAAGTAAATCCCAAACACCATTTTATCTCTGAATACTTCAGTGTGTATTTCTAAGAGATAAAAATTCTTGTTTTCTTCCTTTTTTGTTTAACATAAGCAATAAGCAGTGATCACACCTAAAACATAACAGTAATTCCTAGATATCATCTAATACCCAGTTATTGTTTGAATTTCTCTAAACATGCGATAAGTACCTTTTTAATGTTGGTTTGCTTTAATTAAGGGCCGAACAAAGTCTGTAAGTTGCATTTCGTTGGTATGACTCTGACGTCTCTTTTAATAAAAGATTCCCCTCCGTGTTTTTTCTGTTGTAGTTTATTTTTTGGAGAAACTGATCATTTGCTGCTTTATGGATTTAGCTGATGTTTTGGTCTTGATATTGTTTACTATGTTCCTCTATCCTTCAATTACCTGTGAATGATATGTTAGATCTGGAGGCTTAATGAGATTCAGGCTGGATTTTTTTTAATATATTTGGTGAAAATACTTAATGGGTGATAGAATGAAATTAATTACTGTATCATGTCAGGAGGTACATTCTATCTGGTTATCTCTCTTTTTGTGATGTTAAAACACATTGATCAGTGGGTGCAGATGTTGCTAGCTGATTCATACATTTTAAACTTCTCTTCAGCCTTTCACCTCAAACAGTTGAGCAACCCTTAATGATTATTGTCTAAACCCATTATTTCACTAGGAGTTATGAAATGATGTTATTCTAATTCTATCCTAACTTCTAGGATAGATTAGTGAGCAATCATTCTGTATAGAACTTTTCCTCATTATTTATTTGGTTATTCTGCAATACAGATCTTACAGGGAAATGTATTAATATAAATCTGATTATTACCTTTACTTAAAGTGAAACATTCATACTTGTTCTATAAGCAAACTGCTTTTCCCATAACCACCTTCCTATCATATTGTGCAGACTTCTCTCCACTTGCATAGATCTGTTTGCTGTTCTTCAAATTCACTGTGTGTTTTCCTGTATCCACACCTTTGCTTTCATCTTTTCTGGCCTCCCTCACAACCCCATTCTGTATTACACTTCTCATCTTCCAACTTAAATTCCTCACCTAATATAAACTTACACCCCCATGTAGAATGGACTTTTTCCTGTTTGGGGACCTCAGTGTGTTCCACATGGAGATTTACTTTTTGACACTTTAGTGAACTTGTGTCTTCTTTTTCTTTTCTTTTAAACCTTAGATCTTATTTATTTTCTAGTTCTTTTAAGTTGCTAGAACATTGGAAACATAAATAATTCATTTTTGTGTTTCCACAACTAGCATAATGGCTAGTTCTAAATTGCTCAGAAATTGTATCACAGGTCATTCATCCAGTTGCTAGAAGAATAAGAGAGTCTAGTTCAATCTTCAGTTTTGAAAAACAAATAATTGACTTAGAACCATATAGAACAAAGCAGAAATTCTTTATTTGATGTCTATCTTCCATAAAATATTATGTAAAACTAGATATTTAATATACACCCTATATGAAATCTTATTTTTAAAAGTTCCTGGGTTATACAGGTGTGTGCATTTGTCAAAACTTCAAATGGTATACCAAGGATTTGTGCATTTCATTATATGTAAATCTTACCTTAAAAAGGTAAACTATACTCTAGTTAGTGATTTGCATTCTGAAGTATTTATGAGGAAGTGTACTGGCATCTGTAGTTTACTTTGAAATGCACTAGAAAGTAAGATGGATTAATGGATGGATAAAAGGATGGGTGACTGTGTGGTAAAACAAGTATAGTACATGTTAGTGATAGATTCTAAGTGGTAGTCATATAGGTTTTCACTATAAAATTCTTCTAAATTTTCTGTACGTTTATAAAATTGCATAATAAAATGTTAGGGAAATGATGGGAGGTGATTTTTTAAAAAGAGGAAGTGTATTAACAGCAGCAAATCCCAAGTTCCATATTTCTAAATAGAGTCTCTCCATTCCCCCAAAGCTAATTATTCATGCTGAACAGGAATGTGCCCTTACAGGGATCAGTGTCCTTCAGGGATGTGGCTGTAGATTTCAGCAGAGAAGAGTGGCAGCAACTAGACCTTGATCAGAAAAACCTGTACCGGGATGTGATGCTGGAGACCTACAGCCACCTGCTCTCAGTAGGTAAGCACAGTCACCTGCATGGCTAAGGGAAGGCCCACTGAGATTGTTTTCTTTCTCAGTTGCTGAATACTGTGAGATATCTGATTTATATGATGGTTTTGTCCTTTATTTGTTCAGGATTCTTTAGCCCTTTGGGGCACTCTGAATATTACAGTTGACCCTTGAACAACACAGAGGTTAGAGGCACCAACCCCCTGCACAGTTGAAAATCCATGTATAACTTTTGACTCCCCAGACACTTAACTGCTAATAGCCTGCTGTTGACTGGAAGCTTTACCAATAATATAAACAGTCGGTTGATACATATTTTGTATGTTACATGTATTATATACTGTATTCTTGCAATAAAGTAAGCTAGAGAACAGAAAATGTTATTAAGAAAATCATAAGGAAGAGAAAATACATTTACAGTACTATACTGTATTTATCGGTACCATAAGTTTACATCATCTATTTACAAGGTGAATCGTCTTCTTTCAGTACCTACATCAATATTGTCTTAAGTGATGCAAAACACTGTAGATGTTATATGTATTACAACACTAGACATCAAAAATGAAAAGATAATGTGAAAAAGAAATTCGTATTATAGGTATAATGAACAATTCACTTATTGGTGATGAAGAAGCAGCAGTGTGATGGCTACACGGTAGCTGACCCTATACACTAATGGACGAAGTGCTGTACAGTTTTTATGGAATATGGTATTACAGTCAGATTCATAATACAGTATTGGAAACAGTTACATTAAAAAAAAATCACTATCTGTGATGATAGGCTGATATGCAGTTTCTCCAGTTACAAGAGAGGCATACCATATGGTAATGCAATTCTTTGAAAGTGAAGTTACAAAACAAGAAAACAAACACATTATTAATTTTATATTAAATATCACTCACCTTATGCCTATGTAAGGATAAGCTGTCGACTTTAATACAAATCTTGCACACGGTGTTCTACATGATGCATCCTTGATGATCATGATGATGATGATACAAAAAACATCTCATCCCTTTCTTGCTGCCATACAGTCACTAAATTTTCACAGGAAGACACATGCACACACAACAGGTAAGTTTATTAACTGTACAGCACGGTGATTATTTACTACTCATCAAACGGCAGTGGAGCATCATAAAGGTCTTCATCCTCATCATCCTCACGTTGAGTAAGCTGAGGAGGAGGAGGAAGAGGAGGCATTGGTCTTACTGTCTCAGGGGTGGCAGAGATGGAAGAAGTGGAGGAGGTGGAGGTGGAAGGGGAGCAGGCGAGGCAGGCCCACTGGTGTAACTTTACAGAAATACACTGTAATTTCTGTCTGACCATTTTCTTGATTTTTCATTTCTCTAAAAATGTTTCTATGTGGTACCAATCCTTCTTCCACCATTTGCTTCAGTTTCAGTGCCCATATCACAGAAAAGCCCGTGTCGTAAAAGAAGTCAGAAGGAGTCTTAAATAATCAGAACCTTTCTGGTGGATTATCTAACGTCAGTTTGTTCTCTGGCACTGCTGCTTCTGTGTCTTCTTCCTCATCATCTGGCGCTGATTCAGAAGCGCTCATCTTCATCAAGCCGTCTTCTGTTACTTCCTCTGGTGTGACGTCTGTTAGCTCTTGAATTTTTCCAAGATCCATATCTTAAAAACCTTCACCCACCTTTTTTTCCTTATTCACAATGTCTTTCATGGTTTCCCTCATTAGCTTTGTTGTAAATCCTATGAAGTCGTGCACAACATCTGGACACAGTTTCTCCAGCAGGAATTTGTTTCAGGTTTGATGGCTTTCACAGCATTTTCTCTAACAACGGTGGCATCTTCAGTAGTGTAATTCTTTTAGTTTGTCATAGTGTTCTCTCTTGAGGCTCTCTTCCATAGTGTTGACAGCCCTTACCATAGAGTACCGTGTGTAATAAGCCTTAATGGTCCTTGTGATCTAGGGGCTGAATTAGAGATGTTGTGTTTGGGGGCAAGTAGACCATTTGACAGCTTTGGTGGGGGTTCTGGGTGGCCAGTGGCATTGTCCAAATACAAAAGAACTTAAAAGGCATTCCCTTACTGGCAAGGTACTTTCTGACTTCAAGGACAAAGCCTCAGTGGAACCAATCTAAAAAGGTTCTTGTTATCCAGGCCTTCTTGTTTTGTAACCAAGATTGGCAGCTGGTGTTTATCTTTTCCCTTCAAGGCTTGGGGTTAGCCGCTTTACAAACAGATAAAGTCACTCCTGATCATTAACCCTACTGCATTTGCACAAAAACAGTAGAGTTAGTTAGGATTTAAGTTCCTGCCTTAAATCTTGGTGCTCACTTCTCTTCTTTAGTAATAAATGTCTTCTGTGGCTTTTTTTTTTTTTTTTTCCAGAATAGAGCACTTTCATCTGCATTAAAAACCTATTCAGGCAGATATCCATTCTCCTCAGTGATTTTCTTAATGGCGTCTAGGAACTCATCTACTGCCTCCTGGTCAGCAGAGCTGCTTCTCCTATTATCTTGATATTTTTAGGTTGAACCTCTTTCTAAAATTATTAAACCATCTTCTACTGGCATTAAATTCTCTAGTGTTAGATCCGTCACCTTCCTTTTGCTTTTTTTTAAACACCTTTTTTGTGGTATGGTTCCTGTACAGTAAACTACACATATTTCAGTTGTACAATTTGATGAATTTTGATAAATGTATACACCTATGAAACCACCACCACAGTCAAGATTAGCTAACATTTCCATCACTCCCCAAGAGGTGCAATTTTCAAATTCCCAATTTATCCCTTCCCAACCCCTTTACCCCCGATAACCATAAGTTCACAAATGAACTTACCTACAAAAAGAAACAAATTCACAGACATAGAGAATAAACTTATGGTTACCTTTTACTTTAAGTTATAATGACTTCACTTTTTCTCAAATCATGTTAGAGTCTCTGGTTATGCTTTTCTTATAGCAATCCTGCACCCACATTAAAAACTACATTTTTAGTACAAGATAAAAAAAAGTATTTCTCAAAAAATGCAAGGTTTTCATGCCTGCTGGTGTAGCTGCAGTGACGCTTCATGAATTTCCTTTCCTTTTCTTTTTTTTTTTAAACAATAGTCCTTATGCTGGACTCATTTATCTTGAAATGGCCGGCAACTGCAGCTGCAGACCTCAATCTATGGGATGAGCAAGCAATTCAAATTTCTCTTGTAATGTCATGGCTTCTCTGCTCTTGGGAGCACTTCCAGCATCACTAGTGGCACCAGTATGGGTCCCATGATGTTATTCTGGGTTTATCATATTGCACTGAACAAAAAGTACATGAGAACCCGGAGAGATCCCTTTTTACTGTTGTACGCAATTTGCTGGAGAGAGGGACTGCTCACATGATGAGGGTATTTTAAGTGGATACTCACAGCACTTGAGCTCACTGCAGTAGAATAGGAGGTGGCTACAAAATTACGGTAGTACAGTACACACTACAGTTAATTTTATGCAGTTAGGATTTAATACCTCATCTTTACATTTGTTTACATTTCTCCACTGTGAATGGTGCCATGTAGGGTCTGTAAGTTTTTGTGGGGGTGAGTTTTGATAAATTTTAACTTTTTATAATAGATTTGTGTATATTCCATGGTAGTAAATGATAAAATAGACTAGTATCTACATGTATTTTATGCATTCATGACATCTCTTTTTCTTAAATTTTTTTGATATTTCTAGGCTATGCAGTTTGTCCGTATTTTCAAATTCTCACAAATCTCCAAAAGATTTTCTGGTATTTTCAGTAAATATAGTTATTGAAAAGAGTCCACAGATAAGTGGACCCATGCAGTTCAACAGTCCCCTGTTGTTCAAGGGACAACTGTACTCTGTTCTCAGAGATATACTATTACTTTCCTAAAGAACAAAGCCTCACTGAATGACAGAACTTTATTGATGGGTCCCTGAAACACAATTAGCTGGACCAAGACTTTTTGTCATGTCTCACAAACAGGGTATCAAGTTCCTGAACCAGAGGTTTTCATGTTGGAGCAAGGAAAGGAGCCATGGGCAATGCAGAGTGAGAGCCTGCGTCAGAGCTGTCCAGGTGAGTGGGACCTGGGCTGATGGGAGACAGGAGAGTAAATCTCAGCTATCTTGAGAAAGCCTGGCATTCTGTAACGCTGTAAAGATGGCTCTTCTCGAGGGTTCTAATTTTTTTGTGTTACTTGAGAACCCTTGACATTGGCCTCTCAAATAACTAAAAGCCTTCTACATAAATGCCTTTGTCATTTCCGTCTTCTTCCTTGGCTTTTTTGGAGTCTGGATCACATGCCGGTTTGCCTCATTAAATATTTACTTTTTTTCTTGGTTCTGCTCCATTTGTCTAACATTCTTTTATCTTTCTGCCTTCCCCGTTATCTGAGATCTTCTTTATGTATCTTTAAGATCTGCTTTCTTTCAAAGTTACTATATGTAAGACACTCCGCTCCTACTAGTCCTCTTTCATTTCTCTCTCTCTCACTGTGAGATGCTTTTGAACTTTACCTCCAGTCATGCTCTCTTTCTGTTTCCTCCATAGTCACTGACATAAAATTTCTCACTTCCCCGTTCCCTATGCCTTTTCTCCAGCTGATGACTTAGGGGTCGCTGTTGCTTAGCCTTTGGGAGTACCATTCAGACTTTTCCTTCTTATGGTGCTTGAGAATTTACACTGACTAGGGGCTTTCTGCCTGGCTGGCTGATTTTTGTAATTGCTTTATTTCTGTACTTCGCATGGGGTTTGAATTTAATCATGTCTTCATTCAGGACTATCATCATCAGTATGGGTAAGGATTCTCTATTTATTTTTTGATTTATTCCCTTTTCCTTCTTTTCCCCACACTCATCTCACTTCCCATCACAGGCAATTGTTTTATATGATGGAAACATACTTTTAAATTCATATATGTTCTTTTAAAATTTAAAGTAACTTGGGGTATGTATTATTAGTTTATATAAATGTTATTCTGATGTATATCTTATTCTTTGCCTTACTTTTTTCACTTAAGTGCATGGTGCATTGTCTTCATAAAGTTTCCTAAATAAACTGAATTGTATCCCAGAATGTTTCCTGTCACCACTGTCACCGAGCCTTAGCCAATGAGTCACCTCACCCTTTTCCCTGTGTTCAACCTGGATGAGCCATATGACCCTCCCCTCTTGCCTCTGCTAGCTGCTCTTTGAGCTAAAATCATCTCCTCATTCTCCTTTGAGAAGGAGAGTTTGAGTTTCAAACTTCACAGCAGAGAATTTCTGAAAAAGCTTCTTTCTACATTGAGAGGGAAAGTGATGCTACAAGTGACATTTTGTTGTATTTTATTCTAGAAGAATTTTGGCAGATTGGTGACCAGATAGAGAGCTATCAGCAAAGAGAAAAGAAATCTTTAAGAGATGTTGCTTTCATCAAGAAAACACTGACTATAAAGAGAGATTATGAATATAAGGACATTAGAAAAATAATCCATGGGAGCCAAAACATTCCTTCCCCAAAAAGACCCCATCAGTGTGACTTATTTGGAAATGCCTTGAAGCATAATTTAGATTTACACAGTCATAATAGAAACAGTGGGTCAAGGAACATTAATAAGATTACTGAACATGGTAAAATTTCTTCCTCTACTGGCCGTCAGTGTACTCCAGCAGGGGAGAAATTGTGGGACCATAATCAATGTGGAAAAACCCTCAGCTATAAGCAAGCATCCTCTCAACACCAGAAAATTCACATTGGGGAAAAATCTTACGAATGTGCTGAATTTGGAAACATCTTTACCCAGAAGTCACAACTCAAGGTACATCTGAAAGTTCATACAGGAGAGAAACTCTATGTATGTATTGACTGTGGGAAGGCTTTTGTACAGAAACCAGAATTCATTACACATCAGAGGACCCATACTAGAGAGAAGCCCTATAAGTGTGGTGACTGTGGGAAAGCATTTTTCCAGGTATCTTCTCTTTTCAGGCATCAGAGAATTCATACTGGAGAAAAACTCTATGAATGCAGTGAATGTGGGAAAGGCTTCTCTTATAACTCAGATCTTAGTATACATCAGAAAATTCATACTGGAGAGAGACACCATGAATGCAGTGATTGTGGCAAAGCATTCACACAAAAGTCCACACTCAAGATGCATCAGAAAATTCATACAGGCGAGAGATCCTATATATGTATCATATGTGGACAGGCCTTCATCCAGAAGACACACTTGATTGCACACCGAAGAATTCATACTGGAGAAAAACCATATGAGTGCAGTAACTGTGGGAAGTCCTTCATTTCTAAGTCACAACTTCAGGTACATCAACGAACTCACACAAGAATGAGACCCTTTATATGCAACGAATATGGGAAGCTTTTCAACAGTAGTTCCAACCTCAATACACATAAGAAAGTTCAAATTAGAGAGAAATCTTCCGTATGTAATGAATGTGGTAAGGCCTTTACCTACAGGTCAGAGTTGATTATACATCAGAGAATTCACACCGGAGAAAAACCTTATGAATGCGGTGATTGTGGAAAAGCCTTTACTCAGAAGTCAGCACTCACAGTGCATCAAAGAATTCACACAGGAGAAAAGTCATATGTATGCATGAAATGTGGGCTTGCCTTCATCCAAAAGGCACACTTGATTGCCCATCAAATAATTCATACCGGAGAGAAACCTTATAAATGTGGTCATTGTGGGAAATCCTTTACTTCCAAGTCACAACTCCATGTGCACAAACGTATTCACACAGGAGAGAAACCCTATATGTGCACTAAGTGTGGGAAGGCATTCACCAACAGGTCAAATCTCATTACTCATCAGAAAACTCATACAGGAGAGAAATCCTATGTATGTTCCAAATGTGGCAAGGCCTTCACACAAAGGTCAGACTTGATTACACATCAGAGAATTCATACTGGGGAGAAACCTTATGAATGTAGTACCTGTGGAAAAGCCTTCACCCAGAAATCACACCTCAATATACACCAGAAAATTCACACTGGAGAGAGACAGTATGAATGTCATGAATGTGGAAAAGCCTTCAACCAGAAATCAATACTTATTGTGCATCAGAAAATTCATACAGGAGAGAAACCCTATGTGTGCACTGAGTGTGGAAGAGCCTTCATCCGGAAGTCAAACTTCATTACTCACCAGAGGATCCACACTGGAGAGAAACCTTATGAATGCAGTGATTGTGGGAAATCCTTCACCTCTAAATCTCAGCTCCTGGTGCATCAACCAATTCACACAGGAGAAAAACCATATGTGTGTGCTGTGTGTGGGAAAGCCTTTAGTGGCAGGTCAAATCTCAGTAAACACCAGAAAACTCATACTGGAGAAAAGCCCTACATCTGCTCTGAATGTGGGAAGACCTTCAGACAAAAGTCAGAGCTGATTATACATCATAGAATTCATACTGGAGAGAAACCTTATGAATGCAGTGACTGTGGCAAATCTTTCACTAAGAAATCACAACTCCAAGTGCATCAGCGAATTCACACAGGGGAGAAGCCTTATGTGTGTGCTGAGTGTGGGAAGGCCTTCACTGACAGGTCGAATTTGAATAAACACCAGACAACACACACTGGAGACAAACCCTATAAGTGTGTAGTCTGTGGGAAAGGCTTCGTTCAGAAATCAGTGCTCAATGTGCATCGGAGTATTCACACTTGAGAGGAACAGAATGAGAAAACCTCAGTGAGATCAGATCTGGCTTTACATCACTGAATTCATGCAACAGAAAACATGCATATTATCGTAAGCAGAAATACTGCATCAGAATGTCACACTACAGAAGAGGACCTCTGGAAGGGCCCTGAGTGAGGTGAGCCCCTTCCCACATTGTCACCAGTCTCAGCAAACCTTGGGGCTTTCATATTGAGAAGGAACTTGGTCAATTTGGTACATTAGAAAAAGCCTTCTCATGAAAAATATAATGGAACACTGTTACCAAATTCTGCATATGAAGCATTACGTGAAGTCATGTTGATGATAATCCTGTTTACTCTGGAGTGGGTAAAGTGCCAACAGTTGAATGGTAGAGTGACACAATATATATGAGAGTGATAAACCCTCAGTTCTGTGAGGTGTTTGTTGCAGAACACAATGTCTAACTGAATTTTGGATGTTATTCTTCTGTTGAGTCTAACATGGTTTTGCGTATCCAATCCCCTGCTGAATATTTTTATCAAGAAAGAGATGCCACAATAAAAAATTATTTATGTATACAGACATAAACCTCGGAGTGTGTGTTGCCTCCTCCGCTATCCTCTAGCACCATGAGTGGCAGCCACCTTCTAAGCCACCAGTAGAGTGTAGTGTCTTCAGCTCTCATACAGCACGTTGTCTTCTGAGCCCTGTAACAGCATTGTGACTGCCCGTTAGTGCTAAACACCACCTCTGCTCACTACCCGTATCTCCCAGACTCGCTGAGCCTCATTTAGCCCCCAGCTTAGGGTCTTATTGGACTCCCACTACCTTCAGGAAAGCTTCTAAAGAGAGACTGTTCAGGTCACCTCCATCAACTCCTCACCTCAGTCTCCCTTTTACTGTCGTGGTTCTTCCAGCCCATCTGCCTTCCTTAATGACCTGACCTTCATGATGATAGTAACAAATTGAAAGCAAAACTCATCGAAAACAAATTCCAACATGCCTTCATTGTCTTCTCTCCATCTTCATGCCATGCACTCCACAAGGACCTTCTCCCCCATTTGCCTCAAACACATCGTTAGGTCCTGCCTCGGGGCCTTTGCAATTGCCGTGCCCTCTTCAAAGAGCACAGTTCTTCATTATATCTTTGTGGTTTCCTCCTTCGTATTTTTCTTCCAGCGGCATCTCTTCACAGAGGCCTTTCCTGCCCTTCCCTGCCCTTCCCTGCCTACCTGGCTTAAAATTCCAGCCCCCTCCCCTTCCTCCTTTATCCTTCTCCATAGCACTTATTACCATGACACCCTGTATATTTAACTTATTTGTCTGTGATTTCCACTCTAGAATGTTTTTCCCTCTTTTGTCCCCACTGTGGACCTAGACCTATGCCTGACATACAGCAGTCATTCCATGATGCACATTGTGGAGTGTTGACCTTACTCGTCCCTTGACTTCCCTTTGATCCTTTCTACATTGCAGCATAAAATGCTCCAATGAGGAAAACCAAATTGCCTAAAACACACCAGGTTTTTCCACCCCCAGTCTTTACCTGGCCTGTGCCTCCTTCCTGGCCTGAAAGTTGTAACATAATTGTAAACCTTTTGGCCTGGTGCCAACTCATATAAAGAAAGGAGAACTGTGGCACAGGAAATCCCATATAGATGCTTGATGTTCCAGGATTCCCTTCAGTGATTCTGAAATACCACAGTCAGCTTCAAAGTGACCACAAAAGAGCCCCCTCACTCTGCCCCAGCACACAAGTCCTGCCCTACCCTACTTGCACCTTGACAGGCTCTTGCCCACCCCATGCCCACCTACAGACCTGCTTATCATGCTCTGACAGGTACACCCAAAGCCAATAATATAAAAAGGTCAAGAGCAGGGAGAGGTTTGCCTTCCTTGGAAGTTTGGTGCTCAACCAAGAGTTGGGCAGCAGTGGCCTCACAGATGTGTGAGAGGATCTGATTGAATGTTCAGCTGCTGGGTGGACAAACTGGCACCAGCAAAGTGGTTCCTCCAGGTCAGTCCATTGGCACAAGTTCTTATAAAGTTAATTATATCCTTGCCTACAACACAGCAATCCCAATCGAGGATGGTGACAACCTGGTTGAGGGGACAGGACTAAAGATTCTCCTGTAATCTGCTCACCCAAATTGGGCAGTGTGTAATGACATATCCCGTTACCACACCTTAGCTCCACGTCTAATCCATCGTCAGCTCCCCTTTATCTCACCCCTTCACAGTATCTGGTGAACCACCGTATGCCCTTCCCTGTCTTAGAACACTATGGTGACCCACTACCCACTTTTCCCTCATTTGGCACTGCAGCTTCAGTTAATGTCTTGTGACCCACCACTATCCCCCAGCTTAGGACAGTGTTAGCTGACCCCTCAGGAGAGTCTGGAGACTGCTCCATTACCCTCTTCTTAACCCACCCCAGCACAAGGTCTGGACACCCTCCATTATCCCCCTTTTACCTGACTCCATCACTATGTTTATCATTCCTTATTAATTCCAAGAAGTAGTGTCTAGAGATCTGACATACGGCTTCTACAGTTACCTCCAGCATAGTGTATGTTACTTTACCTAACTTGTAAAACAGTCTTGTCACCTCCATACTCCCCATTTATTCCCACTTCCACCTAACTAGTGACTAATGACCACTTATTACAATCCTCGGAGTAGGGAACCATGGTATATATACCCCACCTAATCCAGCTTTTAATAATATCTCCTTATACTTCCATTAAACCTCTAGCAGGATGACTTGCGTCTCCCTCCATTAGCTGTCCGTCACAATGATCGTTTCCAGTTATCTTCCATGACCCCACCTAGCTGTGTTTGTAACCATCCCCAACACGGTATGTGGTGGTGCCCCCAGTCCTCTCTCTGAACACTGGTGTGTGCCGTTAACCTGCTTCCCCTCTCCCCAGGTAAGGGCAATGACTGATAAGGCACCATAAACTCCACATTAGCCATCTGTGTAAGACTCATTAACAACCCACAAAGCCTTTTGATGCCCATTACCCACTAATACAATATCTGTGGCTCTTCCATTAAATCCTGGTAATATCTGCTATTTCCCTATTGGCCCTCACTAACACAGTGTCTGCCGATTGCCGTTGGCCCACATTACTTCATGAGGCCACTCAGTGTGGCTACTGCAAGTCCCCCAGCATTGCTTCTCCAAGTCCCCACCATTTGCATGGTCAGGAACCTTGGGGGATGGAGAAGGGATGCGGATAATAGGGTCGTAGCCTCAGAGACACACTCCAGGGAATTATTGGTCTGGAGTAGGCTGGGCAGGATCTGGGGTCCCAGGAGATCACAAACTGAGCTTCCCGTTTACTCCATGAGGAGTGATACAAGCAGAATAGTGAGGGCTGTTGACATGGATTAAAATCCTGGTGCCAGCCCTGATGCCCAGCAACCTTTCTCGAGCCTCAGCTGCTTCACCTGTAAAATAGAATTAAGGAGGATGAAGTGATTTACTATGAGTCACTTGAGGGGAGCGGACTAGTGGAGACCGATGACAGTGTCCTGTCGTTAATAAGATTACTAGTTATAGGTGGACGTGAGCATCAGACCCTCTCTGTATGACTTTGCCCAAACCCCACAGAGGGAAACATGTTATCTTACAGTAAATTACTTCCCATTATTTCTCTTTTATATTTATTATGATATAATATCATAGTACTGAGATATTTTAAGTCAGATTTATTGAGGTATAATTTACATACAGTAATAGTCACTCTTAGAGTATACAGTTCTGAGTTTTGACAACGCATACAATCATGTAATCAACACCACAATCAAGAGAACAGTTCCTTCACTCCCCTAAATTCCCTCCTATCCCTTTTTAGCCATTCTCTGTACCCACTCTCAACCCCTCGAAATCACTGATCTGTTTCCTGTGTCTATAATTTTGCTGTTTTCATGTGTCATATAAATGTATGTATCCAAATATATGTAAGTATGTATCTCTTTCTGAGTCTGACTTCTTTCATTTAATGTGATGTATTTGAGATTCATCCATATGACTGTATGAGATACACATGGAAAATAAGTTGATGAAAAGACACTCAACATCATTAATCATCATGAAAATGCAAATTAAAACCATAATGACATACTACCACACACCTATTAGAACAGCAGTCAGTCACGTAGTACCAAAACCTGGCAAGGATGCAGAGCAATGCACAGTTCCGTGCATTGCTGGTGGGAAGGTAAAATAGTATATCCACTCCAGACGAAAGTTGCACAAGTTCTTATAAAGTTAATTATATCCTTGCCTACAACACAGCAATCCCACACTTAGGTATTTACTGTAGAGAAATGAGAAATCATGTATATACTCAAGTGTTCACAGAAACTTCACTCATGATCACAAAAAGATTGGAAACAATCCATATGTCCATCAGTGGGTGAGTAATTAAACAAATTGTAGTACATCTCTACAATGGAATACTACTCAGCCATAAATATGCTGATTTATGACACCATAAAAAGGAAATATTCTGGGGGAACGATATAGCCCAAGTGGTAGAGTGCATTCTTAGCATGCACCAGGTCCTGGGTTCAATCCCCAGTAACTCCTCTAAAAATAAATAAATAAACCTAATTACTCCCCCCGCCAAAAGGAAATATTCATTGGCACAAGCTACAACATGGATGAATCTCAAAAGTACTGTTTTACTATGTGATAAATTATGTTTGCTAAAAGATTATTTATTAGATGTTAGGTTATAAATATCTATACATAATTAGGTTTGTACATTAGTTATAATTTTATATTGCATATCATTATATACTATAGTAATATTGTGTATTTATAATATATAGTACATTATAATCATTATTGTATTTTCCTTATTACAATAAAATAAGATTTCAATTTTATATGATATATATACTATATGATTATATATTAGATTATGTATTTTTTATATTTTGTATCCCAGCTTTTTACATAAAATTTCAGTTATTTGTATTTTTACGTGTCTACATTTAATGTTTTTAGTGAAAAGATATAACTAAAATAAAAGGGGATGTAGGGTCTGGAGAACCAGCAGTTGGAGCTGGTCAACATTTTTATTATTTGTCAAACAAGCCCAGTTCTGGCTATTCTTAACATCAAGGAAGCTTGTTCCCCTTTGGGCCTTTGCCTGGAGAGACTTACCTAGCATACTCCACTTCACCTCACCCCACTTTCCGTACCATACGCCATGCCACACCACTTACTGTTTTACTTAATTCCACAATTAACCTATTCTTATTGATTTGAAGTATAAGTAACACAATTATAATTTATAACTAATATCATAATCCTTGCCATTATTTATCGTACGCCTCTGATTACTAAAGACAACATGAATAACTTCCACTCAGATGCTAAGAAATCCTGTGTCTCTTCTGCTTCTGCCACCTTCTGGGTGTTGTTTGCATTATATTAACACAACAATAGCCTCGCTTCTAGGGGCAGTGTTTTGTTTTTTTTTTTACCTCTGTGAAATCAGCACAATTTAGATTACTCTTTTATTAATATTATTATTGTGCTATTTTAATATTTATTATAATAATGGGCTTTGCTTGTGTTCTCTGTAGACATCTATGAAACAGGAAAATGTAAGCACCACATTAATATAATCATTTGAATTATATTAAAGTTATGATTATCATTAATGCCAATTCTGAGAACACAGGGTGGGTTCCACTGCACTGTGGAAAACAGCATATCTATAATACATTGCTGAGTACATTAGCAATCTATTGCTATGTAACAAATTACCCAAAACTTAATGGCTTAAAACAACAGGAAACATTTATTTTCTTACAGTTTCAGAGGGCCAGAAATCTGGGAACAGCTTAGCTGGGTGGTTCTGGCTCAAGAACTCTCATGAGGTTGTAGTCAAGATGCTGGCCAGAGCTATGCAGTCCTCTGAAGGCTGACTGGGGCTTGTGGGCTCTGATTCCAAGTTAACTTATATGACTATTGGCAGGAGACTTTTAAATACCTTACCATGTGGGCCCCTTAAGGCTTCTTGTGTGTATTTAAATATGGTGGCTGGATTGGTTACACTGGTCAACCCTATTCATTATAAGAAAGGACTACACAGAAGTTTGAATACTAGGAGGCAAGATTCATTAAGGGAAATCTTGGAGGCTGGCTGCCATGCTGACATTGTGATTATTTGCATTTATGTTAATATTATCATTATAATTGATACCTCTATTAGGAATGATGACAATCTTGTAAAATCAGAGGGAAATGATCCACACATTACAAAGTCTCTGTGAGGTTTAAATGGCATAGAACCCAGTACACAGTGCTAATAGTGATGATTATGATGATGATGATGATAAGCAAATTTTGTTGAGTGCACCAGTCCCTGTTCCAGGGACTTTAAATCTATAAGCTCATTTCAATCCACACAGTAATGCTTAATACTGGCTCAACTATTATTCCCATTTCACAGATGAGCATCTGAGTCATTAAGAATTAAAGAGCTTGAGGCTGGGGGTATAGCTCAGTAGTAGAGCGTATGCTTGGCATGCACAAGTTCCTGGGTTCAATCCCCAGTGCCTCCACTAAGGGGAAAAAAAAATCGAGGAACTTGCTCAAAGTCACAAAGCCAGTAAACAGCTCAAGGGAATTCAAACCCAGGCCAGCTGACTACAACGTCTATTATATTAACCCTCATGCAATGCTGTCTCTGAAAGGTCATTATTAGTATGATCACTTATAGTCTTAGTTATAGTGTTGTATACAATTATGCTCCAGTTAGAGTAGTTACAGTGTGGTTGTAAAACTTCTCTCTGAAAAGACTGGTTATTCCTATACCCCTACCCTTCCCCCACCCCATAGAAACATATATTATTAACATCATCATTATTATCTATTATAATCATGCCTAGTATAAGAGTGAGTAACATCTTTATATGGTGTGGCTTCATTTTTTAGTTTATTTTTACCTAGGAGTCTTTTCCTATCCAAGCTTTATATCAGCACTTGGGGGCCATGAAGTCAATGAAGAGCTCCATGGAATCCTATCTAATCAAAATACCATAGACTGGGTGGCTTAAACAGAAATTTATTTTCTTACAGTTCTGGAGCCTGGCAAGTTCAAGATCAAGGTGTCAGCCTGGGTGGGTTCTGATGAGGGCTGACTTCCTGCCTGGCCACCTCCGTGCCGTTCTCACGTGGCCTTTCCTTGGTGCACGTGCATGGAGTGAGAGAACAATCTTCCATTTCTCTTCTTATTTCTCTATTGGATTAGGGCTCCACCCTTATGACCTCATTTAATCATAATTACCTCCTAAAAGCCTTATGTCCAGATACAGTCACACTGAAGCACCAGGGCTTCAACATGTGAATTTGGGGGTGACACAATTCAGTTCATAGCACCCTGCAAAGGACACTGTCTTTTGAAATCTGTGGTGTTAACCACAACCATCAGGGGGTGGACCTTGTCTCTGACTGTACAGCTTCAGCATCAGAGTCTGGAGTTGCCTTTGGTTCAGGAAGCCCCCTGTGGTTCTTGTAGAGGCAAGCCCCTCTGGCTTTCAAAGCTGGAGATTTGGGGACCTCATCTTTCAGGTACAGGTCTTAAAAACTAGGATGCTAGATGTGGAGTTCAAACCCTTCACTCCTCAGGGAGAAGCTCCAGTTTGTCAGTCCCTCCTGACTGTGGGTCACTGTGCCAGAGGAGGTCTCTGTGGCAAGACTGTGTCTCAGCCTCTCCTACCTGTTTCAATGTGGATTTGTATTCATTCACTCAACGTGTACGAGTCACTCAGCTAGTTCTGGGGTTTCTTACAGAGGAAATTGTTCTGTATGTAGCTGTAGATTTATTGTATCCATGGGAGGAGGTGGGTTCATGGCCCTCTAATTGGCCATTTTGAACCCTACTAGTTATCTTTTCCTGTGATGTCTTTGACTTTGGTATCAGGGTAAAGATGGAAGTTTACCCTCCTCTTCAAATTTTGAAAGAGTTTGAGAAGGATTGGCATTAATTCTTCTGTCAATGTTTGATAGAACTCACCAGTAGAGCCATCTGTTACTGGGATTTTCCTTCTTGGGAGGATTTGGATTACTAATTCAAACTCCTTAGTACTTACACATCTATTCAAACTTTCTATTTCTTCTTCATTCTGTCTTGGTAACTTGTATGTTTTTAGGAATTTATTTATTTCTTCTAGGTTACCCAGTTTGCTGGTGTATAAGTATAGTAATCTCTTATGAGCCTTTTTATTTCTGTGGCATCAGTTATAATGTCTCCTCTTTCCTTTATATTTTATTTAATTTTATTTATTATTATCTGGTCTGCCAAAATGTCCAACTTTTAATTTCCTTGATTTTTCTATTCTCTATTTCTAAAAAATTTCTGCTCTAATCTTTATTATTTCCATCCTTCTTCTAACTTTGGGCTTTGTTTTTCATTGTCTAATTCCTTGAAGTGTAAACCTAGGTTTTATTCTGGAGATATTACCTCTCTACTAATATAGGCATTTATTGCTATAAACTTACCTCTTAGCCTGTTTTTGCTGCATCTCATGATTTTGATATTTTGTATTTTTTGTTTGTCTTGAGATAATTTTTGATTTCCCTTTTGATTTCTTTGACTCCCTGGTTTTTCAAAAGTGTGTTTTAAAATTTCCACATAGTGAATTTTCCATTTTCCTTCTGCTATTGGTTTCTACTTTCAATCTGTTGTCAGGGGGAAAAAAACCCCAAATCTTACCTAACCATAATGCAAACATCAGGTACAGGAAAGTAATTTTGACACAACCTTCTTAACTCAACTACAGATCTTATGGCAAATCCACTGTTTTTCCACTAATGTCTTGTTCTCTGCTCCTAGATTAGCATAGGAGTAGGAAGGAATTTCTCCTCAGCTGCCCCCAGCCTCTAAAATTTCAATATCTTCTTGTCTTTCATGGCCTCAAGTGGTATTGATTTGGCATAATTAAGAAGAAGGTCTCCTAATGAAAGAATGTCAATGCCAAGCTTCTGTGGAATCAGTTACATCAGTTTTCCTTCTCAGCATATATTTCTGAACGTCTAGGCAGGTGTCTGCATTGACATTCTTGCTACATATAACGTACCTTGACTTTCATTCCAAATCACAGGACAATCTGTACATTGTGAGATGTATATACTACACCTAGACTGTACTTGTCCTTCTAATTCATCATTCTGAGTATTTCATCTGCAATTGCCTTTCCACTCTTCAGTGGTAGATTTACAATTCCAGTTTACCTGCATGTTCTTATTCATGCACACTTAATCTGGCTTCAACTGTTCTCACTGAGAAGTTAAACTTCAGGGCTGCTTGGGATGAGGTTTGCTCCTTTGAAATCACTCCTTTACTGCTTTTTCTCCTCACACTGCCCCCCCTCCCAGCCTCTCGGATCTTGGGTTGGCCTTCAGAGCATTTCCTCTTGTGGACCTGGTTATGGTTTTCATTCATGACAATTGTTGGGGTTCTTTTTGGGGTTCAAAGCATGGCTTGGGGTCATTGTTGGTCCAAGGAGCCTCAAACCTGCCTCTGAAGCACAGTTTTTCCTCTCCACTTTCCATTCTCTCTAGGATGGATATGTCAGACTTACATTTCTGTACCTCCTGCATGTGTTCCTCTTCATTATATTCCTATTGTCCTGGTCCCAGGAGGAAGGTGCCAGGAAAATGGTGTGCCCCACCTGGCAGGAAGTAGTGCCCTCCACGGCCTGACCCTCCGGCCATGCCCAGGAGGTGGTGGGGGTGGTGAACAGGCCAGGAGGGGGAACGTCGAACAATCTCCTGGAAGGTGCTGAGACAGGCAGAGAGCTGTCCCCTGGAATATGGCGCTGAGGCAGGGGCCTCCTCCGTCCACAACTAGGGGAGGTACTGGTACCAGGGAAAACAGATTTTCAGTGGATACCATCATTTCCAGCGGGGACTCGGGGAAATTAATCACCGTCAATTCACCATATTCCAGCCCTCCCCGCTCCATCTGACAGCATTCGCATCCACCCTGACCCAAAAATGAGTCCAAAGAGGTGCCCGGTGTGTCTGTGTTTAGTCACCAAGTCCAGCCTCCACCAGGGTGGTGGAGATGCTGGTGTTGGTGGCAGGAGCAGCAGCAATTCAGATGTGTGAGATCTCGGTAACCTGAGTAGAAGAAGGTGGGCACAGGGCCCTCCCTACCCACACATCCCCCCGTTCTCTCCCCAGCACCACCACTTCACCCAGCGTCCCAGGGTCGCACCTGGCCTGGAACTGCGCATGTGCAGGCAAAGAGCGCTGTGCGCATCACAGTGATCACCAGGGTGACTAAGCTGGAGTCCTCCAGGCGCTGGGGGTGCGGGATCGCCCTCCCGCGGAGGCCAGGGGCAGGCGAAAGCTGTGAAAGTTTCTCCGGGGGGGTCCAGTCCAGTGAATGAATGGGAGGACAGATATATGGATGGAAAGATAGAAGGATGGACAGATGGATATTTAGGGCTCCTGAAAGTGGAGGAAAGCCGGGTCAGGTTGACTAAACAGGTTCAGAAGCCTAGCAACAGTGTCTCTCCTCCAGATGGTGTTAAGGGTATCCCTGGGGCTGTCTTGGAGAGGTACTGGTCTCAGCGTCCATGGATTTTCGGTTCACACAACCATCACTTTAGTGGAGTCTTGGGGACCTTCATTCCCCCCACCTTGCTAGATTTCATCACCCACCCCCCCGATTTGACACCTTTCCCACCCACCCTGATCTGAATTTGGACATACCCCATTTCCATTTCCTTGGTTTGTTCTGTTTTGTTTTTAACTTTATCGATGAGATTTCATTCCCATCCAGACTAAGCATTTCCCTCTGTGTCTATGATGAATGTGTGTTTGTACCTCTCCGTACCCATCAATGAACTGCCTTGTGGCATGATCCACATCAAATGAAAGGTACTGCTTTTCCCTTTTGGTCTGATGAGTTTTAGCAGATGTACCAGGAGGTGGGTGCTGCCACCACCAGGACCTGGGACATGGGAGGGGACAGAGCCTGGAAAGCCTTTGAAAAAACTGATAGTGAGAATCACCGGGGCCTGGAATAAACTGCTTCTTCTTCACTTTAGTTCCTTCAAGAACCATTAGAGCCCTTTCCTGATAATCACCACTGCAGAGGTGACAATGGCTTGACACAGAATTTTAGTCAGTGACCCAAGTGCCCACCAGTGGTATATGTCTGAGCCAACATTCAGAAACAGCTGGCTTCAAAGTCCGGAATCCTGGCAATTTACCAAGCTCTTCTGTCTGTCTTAAGGCACAGTAAAGACTAAGATGCCTTGCCTGGAAATCAACACAGCCAGGCCAACCCCCAGACATACTTAATTCTTACTACAGCTTTGGACATATGTCTTTCCTCCAGATACTGCTGCCTCTTGCCCTGAACACCAGGCCTTCAGACACAGCCGATTACCTCATGTGCCCACCTCTCCAAATGATGCCCAGGGTACTTCTAGACAGAAATAAGGGGCTCCGACTGGGCCCTGCTTGCCAACTCCTGTCTGGAGAGAATCAAGGGCATCTCTTAGCTGGCTGGTTCAATGCAGGCCTCATTTCTTCCTCAACAAAACATGGCCTCATATCATGGCTTGGATGTTTCCCTCCAGGAGGGGTAGGATAGGATAGGAGGCCAAGAAGACTTGCCCAATAAATATGACCACACCAGGCAGGCCACCTAGGGAATGGGGAGCCCACTGGGCAGGCTCTTCCATCAGCAAGTCAAACTCATGTCTCAGGACCTTCATGTAGGATGAAGACCAGATTTCCTGCTCCCTAGGGCACTTGACTGGGGAGAAATACACGAGTAGGGCAGGAGAAAGGCATCAGGAGACTAGCCACCACGGACAGCAGGAATTTAGAACAAGCCCTCCCCTGGCCCTCTCCCTGAGTCCAGATGTAGGGCAGAAGGAGAGAAGCACCACACGGCTTCCCTGCTTTGTCAGAGGGAGGCCAGCCATGGGGGGGACAAGACAAAGAGGGACAGGAATCTGTCAGTGGGACAACTACTGAGGAAAGAGCCCTGAGTCCTGGGACACTTTGCGGAAGCATCATCACCTCTGTCCAAGGAGGAAGGTTCTCCCACACAGAGGAGGAAGCACCCTCAACATCTCGGCCAGATACCCCAGGGAATGTCCTTTGGGTGATAGTGATGGTGGAGGTGAAGGGATGGGGGAGAATGGTTGGGGAGCTGAGGAGGAAAACGGTGAGAAGGGACTTTGAACAGATTTCTGGAAGGCACTGGGAGAGGCAGGGACCATACCCAATGTGGGTCCAGGGCATGGGCCTCCTCTGCCCACGTCCAGGGGAGGTACCGCTCTCAGGGGTCAATGGATTTTCCAGCGATACAACTATCACTTCCAGTAGATATTGAGAGATCTTCATCACTGCCTGCCTCACCAGATTTCATCCCCTTTCTCCTCCTGTTTGACACAATTCCCACTCATCACGATGCGGATTTATGTCCACAGAGGCACCTGGCAGTGTCTGCATCTCGCCACTAGGTCTAGCCACTGCCGCAGAGATCTGGGACGTCGGTAACCTGAAGAGAGGAAGACTGGCGCACCCTCTCTACCTACCACCACCTCCCTCTGTCCTCTCCCTCTTCCTCCCTGAAAACCCACGGCGCTGGAGTTGACCCCACCCTCCAGCTGCGCAAGCGCCGGACTAAGCACGGCTGGAGCGAGGATGCTAGCGGTTGGAAGGCGCGGGTGAAAGCTGCGTCCCACGCTTTTTGAAAGGGCCTGTGGCCTGGCTTCCAGAGGTCCAGCGAAAAGACGGAAGGATAAATGGATGGGTCAATGGATGGATGACTGGAAAATTGGATTGTTGGGCTCCCGAAAGTAGAGGAAAGCCCGGCCAGGCCAGGTTTGCCAAGCAGGATTAAAGGAGGTAGGGAGAGAGGCTGGTGGGCGCGGGAGGAAGAACCGCTGGGGGAAGGCGCTTCCAGCTGACTCCCGGAAGGCACTGGAAGAGGCAGAGACCCCCAACCCGTGTGGCGCCAGGGCCTGGGCCTTTTCTGCGCTTGTGTAGGGGAGGTGCAGCTCTCAAGGGTCAATGAATTTTCGGGCGACAGAGACCATGACTTAGAGCAGGAACTAGGGATCTTCATCGCACCAGATTTTATTCCCCTGCCTCCCATTTGACACCATAACCACACACCCCAATCTGGGTTTGTGTCCACAGAGCGTCTCACCACCAAGTCCAGCCACCACCCTACCTCCCAGCACTTCCCCTCTGTCTTCTTCTCCCCGCTGCCCCTTCCCCCAAACCCAGCTTCCCAGAGTTGAAGACCTCTCACTAACTGCGCGCGAGCTGGCAACTGGCTTCACAGTGACAAGCCCGGTTGCTGTGCGATACGTTGTCGGCTAGGCTTTGGCAGAACCGAGTGCAGTTTGGCGGTTGGCAGGGTTAGGCGAAGGCTGTGCCCAATGCACTATTAAGGGCTTGGGGCCTGTGTCTTCTAGTTGTCCAGCGGATAGATGGAGGGATAAATGGATGGATGGATGGATGGAAAGATGGATGGATGAATAGTTGGATTGTTGAGGCTCCCTGCCAGGCCAGGCTTACCAAGCTAAGATTAAGGGGGGTGGGGAAGAGATGTTGTAGGGCAGGGGAGGAAGAATGGCTGGGAGTAGGGGCTTTCAACAGATTCCTGGAAGTCACTGGGAGAAGCAGGCACCCCCCACCTCTTCTGGCCCCAGGGCATGGGCCTTCTCTGCCCATGTCTAGGGGAGGTACCACCCTCGGGAGTCAATGGATTTTCAGGCGACAGGGACCATCACTTCAAGCTGGGACTAGGGGTTTTCTTCACCGTCCTCTGCACCAGATTTCATGACCTGCCCCCGATGTCCCCACTTCTGCCCATTTGACAGCATTCCCACCAACCCAGATCTGAATTTGAGCCTACAGAGCATCTGGCCACCAGGTCCAGCTGCCATTGTGACAGTGGTGGTGTCAGTGCAGGCGGCATTAAAGATGGCGACATCCAGAGAGATCTGGGATGTCGGTAACATGGGAAAAGGAAGGCTGATGCACCCTACCTACCTCTCATCAACTCCCCTCTGTTCCCCGGGCCCTCTCGCCTCAGACTACCCAGACTGGTAGAGTTGAAGAGCGCCTTCCAACTGCTACTGTGCGGGACCTGAGCACAACACGGCAGGTTGCTATGCGACAGGTCGACTAGGTTCTGGTGCAAAGGGAGCGCCTCTCGGCAATTGACTGGCCTAGGCCAAGACTGTGTCCAGTGCTCTATAAAGGGTCTGTGGCCTGTGTTTTCTTGTGGTCCAGTGCATGGATGGAAGGATGGACGGATGGATAAACGGACAAGTGGATGGATCGATGGACGGATGTATTGTTGGGTCTCCCAAGAGTAAGAAAGCCAGGCCAGGATTACCAAGCGGAATTAGAGTGGGGGAGAGAAGTTGGGGGGCTGGGAGGAAGAATGACAGAGAGAAGGGGCTTTCAATAGAATCTGGGGAGGCACTGGGAGGGGCAGCGTCCCCCACCCCGTGTGGCGTAGGGCATGGGCTTCCTCTGCCCACTAGCATAGGAACCACTCTCGAGGTCAAAGGATTTTCAGGCGACATGACCCTTGTTTTGAACGGGGATTTGGGGATCTTCATCGCCGCCCGCCACACCAGATTTCATCCTCCCTCTCCCCACCCCCTGTTGAATCCATTACCATCCACCTAGATCTGGATTTGAGTCTAGTTTGTGTCTCGCCACTTCAGCTGCTACTGCCGCTGTGGTGGTGTCAAAGATGGTGTACATATTCAGAGATCTGGGTTATTGGTAACCGGAGGAGAGAAATTCTGGCTCACCTTTCTTCCTACCTCCCATCATCTTCCTAGTATCCTCTCCCTCTTCTCATCTAACAACCCAGTTTGTCAGAGTTGAAACCCACCCTCCCACTGCTCCTGGGCGATGCACAGAGGGCAGCTAGCTTGATAATCACAAGCACAGTTGCCATTGGAAGGTAACCTGGGTTGTAGGGGAGCCCGAGCGCCATTTGGCGGTTGGCAGACGCAAGTGAAGGCTGTGTCTTGTGCTCTATTAAGGGCCAGTGGCCTGTGTCTTCCCGTGGTCCAGCAGACAGGTGGAAGGATACTGTAAATAGTGCTTCTGTAAATTTTGGGGTGAGTGTATCTTTTCGAATTAGAGTTTTTGTCTTTTCTGGATATATGCCCAGGAATGGGATTGCCACATCATGTGGTAACTCTATTTTTAGTTTTTTAAGGAACCTCCATACTGTTCTCAGTAGTGGCTGTGCCAATTTGCATTCCCACCAACAGTGTAGGAGGGCTTCCTTTTATTATTTTCTCTACAGCCTTTATTTTTTGTAGACTTTTTGATGATGGCCATTTGACTGGTGTGAGGCAGTACCTCACTGTAGTTTTGAACGGCATTTCTCTAATAATTAGCAACGATAAGCATCTTTCCATGTGCCTGTTATTCATCTGTCTTCCTTGGAGAAATGTCTATTTAGGTCTTCTGCTTATTTTTTTGATTGGGTTTTTTTTTTTTTTTATTATATTGAGCTGTTTGCATATTTTGGAAATTAAGCCTTTGTCGGTCACATCATTTGCAAATATTTTCTCCCATTCCGTAGGTTGTCTTTTTGTTTTGTTTATGGTTTTCCTTGCTATGCAAAATCTTCTAAGTTTGATTAGGTCCCCTTTGTTTATTTTTGCTTTTATTTCTTTTGCCTTGGGAGACTGACCTAAGAAAACACTGCTACAATTTATGTCAGAGAATGCTTTGCCTATATTCTCTTCCAGGAGATTTATGGTGTCCTGTTTTATGTTTAAGTCTTTAAGCCATTTTGAGTTTATTTTTGTGTATGGTGTGAGGGAGTGTTCTAGCTTCATTGATTTACAAGCTGCTGTCCAGCTTTCCCAACACCACTTGCTGAAGAGACTGTCTTTTCTCCATTGTATTCTTGCCTCCTTTGTCGAAGATTAGTTGACCATAAGTGCTTGGGTTTATTTCTGGACTCTCTACTCTGTTCCATTGATCCATATGTCTGTTTTTTTGTGCCAATACCATACTGTTTTGACTACTGTAGCTCTATAGTATTGTCTGAAGTCTGGGAGGGTTATGCCTCCAGCTTTGTTCTTTTTCCTCAGGATTGCTTTGGCAATTCTGGGTCTTTTGTGGTTGCATATAAATTTTAGGACTATTTGTTCTAGTTCAGAATCATACAAGTAATTTCTACTTCTTCAACTACATTACCACCTTTTAACATACTTTATACTTATTGCCCAAATCCAGAAAATAAGGTAGGCTTATATTTTCTTTTGTCTCTGTGTGTGATTTAAAAAAAAAAGATTCAGAAGTCCTTGTCTGTAGACATGACATGACAAATACATAATATTCTGGCATGACAAGTATACCTGAGAGTTTGGCCCATTTTTGGCAAATCTATTAATCACCCATAGCCCATCACTTTTTTACCACTCCTCTGTAACAAGGAGGAAAGTGACGGAAATTACTTCAACATGAAAGCATTATCAGTTAAGTTATGGGCTGGGCTGCTCAGAACACATTAGATAACCTGTTCTATCACTCAGTGATACTTATTCCTTGAGATGTAATAGGCAAGGTGGAAGGAGCATAAATGGTCCTATATAAAGTTATGGGCCCACTCTTAAACTGTACATCTGTGAACTAATCAGCTATCATGGAAGCAGTAGAACCCATATATGAGGATTCAGGGCAGGAAAATAGAAATATCTCTAGGCATCCTAGGTATTTCAAACAGAAGATTTAATATAGGGGATTAGATGCTTCCAAATCTTTGGAATGGCTAGAGGGCCAAGCATCAGGAGATTGCCACTGGTTTTAAAATCACACTAATCAACCTGTAATTTGGAGGTCAGAAATTACAGGAAACTGTAATTTGCTAGTATTTGATGAGTTAGAAGCCTGCATCTGCTGAAATCTGTATATCAAGTAGAAAGGCCTCTACCTCCCTTCTTACTTTATCTTATATGAAAGCATCTCATTGGCAGTAACTAAATTATAGTCAGCGCTGTAGTGGCAAGTAGTCTAGAAAATGAAATTCTTAGATTTCCAGCCCCTGAGACACAGGAGAGGGCATTAAAAAAATAAGTGGTAATTAGAGTGGTGGGGTATAGCTCAATAGTAGAGTGTGTGTTTAGCATGCACGAGGTCTTGGGTTCAATCCCCAGGACCTCCATTAACAACAAAAAGAAAAAGGTGGAAATTAATACTAATTAGAAGTAAACAATATCTAACACTACATCTACATATAGAGGATAGAGTGGGAAAATGAACCCCATAATCCAAACAGGAACAACTGCAATAAAGACCTGAGGTGGGGTAGGGTTTATGGGAAGTAACTGGTACAATGTTATCTACCTACCAGTGACAAACAGGGCTAGCTATCACTGTAATGTATGGATTCATATTGCCTGAAGATCTCACAGTTGAGGGCTTCTAGAAATAGAAAGGGAATTGCTATTAAGAATCCCTTTGGACAACGAAACCACAACTGAATGCTAAACAACCATCAAAAAACAAGACTGGAACCTAGCAAAAAAGACCTTCTGCGACTGGAAACATAAAGAGGGAGCCACAGCAGGATGGTAGGAGGGGTGTGCTCGCGATATAATTAGGCCACATACCCCTGGGGTGGGTGACTCACAAGCTGAAGATTTGTTAAGTTGCAGAGGCCCTCCCACAGGAGTGAAAGCTCTAAGCCCCATGTCAGGCTCCCCAACTCGGGTCCCTGGCATTGGGAAAAGGAGACTCCAGGACATCTGTTTTTGAAGGCCAGAGGGACTTGGCTTTGGGAGCCTCACAGGACTGGGGCAAATGGAGTCTCCATTTGCTTGGGAAACATACACGGAAACTCATGTGCATGAGGTCCAAGAGCAGAGGCAGTGATTTCATAGGAACCTGGACCAGACCTGCCTGCTGGATTTGGAGGGTCTCCTGGGGACGTAGGGGACGGCTGCAGCTCACTCAGAGGACATAGAAGCTGGTGGCGGACATTCTGGGAATGTTAGTCTACAGGAGCTTTCCTGGAGGCTGACATCCTGATTGGATCATTAGGATCAAGACCTACCCCCACCCAACAGCCTGTAGGGAAGCCTCAGGCCAAACAACATACAGGGTGGGAACACAGCAACAGCCATCAGCAGACTTCCTAAGCCACAAAGGCCTCTAGACACAGCCCTACCTACCAGAGGTCCAGGACCAAGCTTCACGCAGCAGTGGGCAGGCATTGGCCTCTCCTGCCAGGAAACCTGCATAAGCCTCTAGTCCAGCCTCATCCACCAGGGGCAGATACTAGAAATAAGGAAACAATCCCAAAGCCTATGGAAGGAATCCACAAACACACAGAAAGACAGACGATATGAGGTGGCAAAGGAATATATCCCAGGCTAAGGCAAAAGATAAAATCCCAGAAGAAGAAATAAGTGATGAGGAGATAGGTAATTTATCTGAGAGTTTAAAGTAATGATGGCCAAAATGTTCAGAGAACTCAAGATGTACAAAATGAAGTTTTTAGCAAAGAGATGGAAAATATAAAGGATACCCAAACAAAGTTGAAGAATAAAATCACTGAAATGAACAATACACTAGAAGAAACCAAGAATAGACTAAAGGAGGCAAAAGAACGGATTAGTGAGCTGGAAGACAGATTACTGGAAATCACCACTTCAGAAAAGAAAAAAGAAAAAAGAATGAAAAGAAATGAGGATAGTTTAAGAGAACTCTGGGACAACGTGAAGCACACTAATAGTCGCATTATAGAAGTCCCAGAAAGAGAAGAGAGAGAGAGAGAGGACCTGAGAAAATTTTTGGAGAGATAAGCACCAAAAACTTCCCCAACTTGGGAAAGGAAACAGTCACGCAAGTCCAGGAAGCGCAGAGAGTACCACACAGGATCAACCAGAAGAGGAAAACACCAAGGCACATAGTCATCAAATTGACAACAATTAAGGATGAGGAGGAAATATTAAAATTAGCAAGAGAAAAGCAAAAATAACAAATAAGGGAACTCCCATTAGGTTATCAGCGATTTTTCAGCAGAAACTCTACAGGCCAGAAGGGAGTGGCATGATATATTTAAAATGATGCAAGGGGGAAACTTAAAACCAAGAATACTCTATCCAGCAAGGATTCTCATTCAGACTTGATGGAGAAATCAAAAGCTTCACAGATAAACAAAAGCTAAAAGATTTCAGCACCACCAAACCAGCTTTATAACAAATGTTAAAGGATCGTCTCTAGTTATCAAACCACAAGGAAAGAGAACAAAAAGAAGAAAGAGAAAAAAAGAGAGACCTACAAAAGATTGCTTTGGCTGTTCAGGGTCTTTTGTGGTTCCTATAAATTTTGGAATCATTTGTTCTAGTTCTGTGAGGAATGTCATGAGTATTTTGATGGGTGTTGTGTTGGATCTGTGGATTGCTTTGGGTAATGTGGCCATTTTGATAGTGTTGATTCTTCCAATCCAAGAGCACAAGAAATCTTTCCATTTCTCTGTGTCATTTCAGCTTTTGGAGTATAGACAACCTCCTCGGTTAGGTTTATTTCTAGGTATTTTGTTGTTTTTGATGTAATGGAAATGTCTCTGCCAGTTATAACATTCCGATTTTTGAAATGAAAAAAAAAAGTGAATGAAGGGACACAAACGGCAAAATGCCCTTCGTTTTTATGGGTACGTTGTATTCCATTATATATATATGCTGCATCTTCATTATCTATTCAACTATTGATATGCACTTAGGATGCTTCCATATCTTGGCAATTATAAATAATGTTGCTGTTTATAGCAGGGTATATGTATATTTTTGAATTAATTCTTATTCTGTGGTTGGCTTTATTCCTTTGATAACTATGTAAGTTTAAAAAGCTAAAACTCTAAATGTTCTTAGAAAAAATGAACAGTACATATATGTAAATTAAAAATATATGTGCAGTTAAAAAAAATCTATCAAGCCATGAAAGACATGGAAGAAACTTAAAAGACATATTACTAAATGAAAGAAGCCAGTCTGAAAAGGCTATAAATTGTACGATTCCAACCAAATGACATTCTGGAAAAGGCACAGCTACAGAAACAATAAAAAGATCGTGGTTTCCAGGGGCTTGGGGAAAGGGAGGGAGGGAGGGAGGAATGAATAAATTGGGCACATGGGACTTTTAGGGCAATGAAATTATTCTGTATGATACTATAGTGGTGGCTACATGTCATTATGCATTTGTCAGAACCCATAGAATGTACAACATCAAGAATGAACCCTAATGTAAATTATGGACTTTGGTTGATAATAATGTGCCCATGTTGATCCATCGATTGTACCAAATATGCCACACTGATGAGGGATGTTGAGGATAGGGCAGTATATATGTGTCGGTGGGGAGGGCTATGTGCGAACTCTGTATTTTCTGCTCAGTTCTGCTGTGAACCTGAAACTGCTCTAAAAGAATAAAGTCTATTAAAAAAAAAATCCCGTGGGCTGAACACAGACCAAAGCGACATCTCTAGTCCAAAGCTACTCTGTTTAGATGGATCTGCTTATACTGACTATTGTTTCTGCAGGGTCTTGCTCATGTGGTTCTGTTCCCTTGTGTGACTGGTTATCTGTGACAGCTTGCTGGTCATTGTCCCTGAAAAATTATGTGTGGAGGCCTAGGCATAAGATAGGTATGCCCTCCTTCAGGGTGTATTCTCATTTGCCCTGCAAGGTATTACCCATCCAGCCCACCTCAAACCAAGTTCATAATATGAAGTTTCTTAATTGATTTAGGTTGCGTGTCCACAATGTCCCAAATCTGGTAAACTTTAAAAATAAAAAAGAACCTTACCCCAGGAAAACCACACCAGAACTGCTGAGAGTGGATCCCAAGCATTGGATTTTTAAAATCTGACTGAATTTAAGATGTAGTTAGAATTGAGAGTTCCTGGACTTGAGAGATGGGCAGAGTTTGGGATGAAGTCATAAAAGAGAAACATCTTTACACTTAAATATGATGTCTAAACATGCTCTTAAGCTGTGGCCACTGGTACATGGCACTGACCATAAGCAAAAGACCAGAATCTACTGGGTTTTTTTTAAAAAAAATTTTAATGTAGGGGGGAAAGCAAACATACACAAAAATAGAAAAGGTTGATTAATCACCATGTATTCATTACTCAGATTCAATAATTATCAACACTTTGTCAATTTTGTGTTAAGAAAAATGATCAAAAACTGGGAAAGAAGGAAACAATACTGTGTTATCTTGTGTGCCTTTTCAAAGTCATACTGGAGCATACTCTAAAAACCCCACCCAAAGACTAACAAATCATTTTAGAGAAAGATTTCCTAAACTCAGCACTGTTCACATTTTGGGCCAGATAATTCTTTGTTGTGCCAGGTTGTCCTCTGCATGGTTGGAAGCATCCCTGGCCTCTACCCACCACGTGTCAGTAGCATCCCCCTTCCCCACAAACTGTCTCCACAGATTGTCTAATGTCCCCTGGAGATTAAAACTGCACCAGTTTGAGAACCCAATGCTCTAGTAGAATGTGCCTTGTTTGACTGGCTTTTTACTACTAATTAGGATGAAGACTATATAGATAAATTTTACTTGGAGACAATTGGTACATTTCATATATTTTTTATAGACACAAACTGATTCTGTGGAGAAAAGATAACCTTACAGGTCATGGTTTTATTGCTCTGTAGGACATTAGTTTTGTATCTAACTTTGCAGTCTTATTTCAAGATTCTTTATTCCACTGACTATATACCTGTTTACTCTGAACCAAAACTCCAATCCTGCTAATTCCCTCATTATTAAGTTAAATGAATCTCTGAATATCTGTAAGAGTTCTAATTTTTAACTTTTTGGAAAGTATACTTTAAGACTTGTGTCACCAATTACCACCTCCACCCCTAGTTCAAGACAGGACAGGATGGGGTGTGGCCTCTGCTCATGCCAGACTACTCTCTAGATCTACCTTGATCCGGGGGGGCAGTCTCATCCCACTGAGATCCAGAATAGTCTTCACTCATACAAGGGCAAAGGCCTATTTCTACTCAGGCCAGGGCACAGTCCTTTCTGCTCCAGAGTAGGAAAGGGCTGTGCCTCCTTTTAGGCCAAATTTGGGGCCCAGTATCCCTTTAAATGATGACAGTGTGGAGGGCCACCACAACTGGTTCAATAGGCTGAGACCTGTCAACCCAGGGAGTAAATAAGAGCTGATGGTCACTACGGCTGGGTTAGCCCAGAGCCTTTAATTCACCAAACCATGAATCCTTGGGGCTCCTTTCTCTCACCCCTCTGCCCAGAGCGGGCACTGTCACAAGCCATAGTGCTGATGATGGCCTTGCCTTGGTCCCATCTTTCCACAGATGATGGTAAAGTTGTGTGACTTCTTTCACATGTCTCACTTTTCCCTAGCCTACACGATCACTCAATAATCTTGACACTCTTTTTCTTCAAAAAATTAAGTTTTAATGTACATAAAATAAATGCACAAATCATAGGTCTTAACTTTGATGAGTCTTGACAATTATATAGACGCACAAAACCACCACCCAAAACAATATATAGAACATTTTCATTACTCCAAGAAATTCTCTTCAGAGTCAACAACTGCTAGAGTCAATTGCTTTCTGATTTATAACTCAATAGATTTGTTTTGCCTGTTCCTGAGCTTCACATACAATGTGTATGTACTCTTTTGTAAAAACTCTTCTTTTATCTGTTTTCTCTCTCCACCTGTACTCCTCCTCCCCCCCCCCCCCCAAAGACCTCAGCATCTTGAGTCCCTTTATTTTTACTGGAGACCTCAGTCTTCTCTTTGTTCCCTAATTCATTGCCTTAGATACATTGAAGTAAAAATTTAACAATAATGGTAATGAACCTTTACCTCTATATAAAACAGACATACCTGGCTCTGCTTCCTTTTTTACTTACTATCTGAGTGATTATGGATTGGACATCTTACCTCTGTGTGCACGTCCTGTGAAATCGTGATGATAACACTGCTTTCATCGTGTTTGTCTTTAAGGTTGTTCCTTAAATATTTCTAGCTCTCCCCATTTCAAGCTTATGATAAGACTGTATTTATATAGTGGTTGGCTGACTGTTCAATGAGCAGTGGGAGCAAATGACATGTGTCATTTCTGAGGCAGTGTATTTAATTCCCAGCATAAGACACTCTAAGGCTCTCTTTCCTTTTGCCTAGCTGACTGGTGCTAGAATGAGTAGCCCTTGAAGTGAGCAGGCCAGCAACAGGCCAGGCATGTAACAGGCACTTTCCAAATGGTCATTTTTGTTAATTACTATAATCACTTCAAAACACTGTCATATAAACCACTTGTATTAATTCAAATCAGGCAAGACTGTTAAACTCTATTAAGTTTTAAAAATCTAACAGAGCCACAGGCCTTTAATTTCTCTATTATGCAAGATAAGAGGAAATTGCCAATAATCCCCTCTGACTTGACAGAACAATCTCACAAGTTTAGGAACTTGTTTAAGGAATCCAGAGACATCAATTACAGCATTTTTACCCCAGCATCCGAGTTACCTATTGCTGCATAGCAGATTACTCCCAAATCCAGTGGCTTAAAACAAACATTTAACAGCTCACACAGTTTCTGAAGGTCAAGAATCTGGGAGCTGCCAGCTGGGTGGTTCTGACTTAGTCCCTCATGTGGTAGCAGTCAGTCCATTGGTGGGGGCTGCAGGCATTCCAAGGTTTAACTAGGGTGCAGGACCTGCTTCCAAGATGGATATCAGAAGACACTTGGATATAATAAGGCATCAGTTCCTCCCTGGCTGTTGGCAGGAGTTCTTTGCTACCTGGGCCTCTTCATAGGTGGTCTCTGTCCTCAATGATATGGCAACCAACTTCTCCCAAAGTTAAGTTGAGAGAGAGGGCTTGAACACCTCCAAAACAGAAGCTCAGGTGTCATTTACAACTTAATCTCAGTAGTGTCAGGCCATCACTTCTACTGTAAACTATTAACCTCAGACCTGCAGTGTGGAAGGGGATGACACAAGGGTGTGAATACCAGGCGTCGGGAATCGTTGGGAGCCATTTTGGAGGTGAGCTGTTATACCAGTTGGTATGATTACCAAATAGAATTGTTTTTTTAGAGCTATTTTCATAGGAAAAGGCAATCATTTCTAGAGGTGTTCCAAAATGATGCCTGGGATGTGCAGAGCACTGCGTGGATGGTTATAAAAACAGGACTCTGGTGAACGCTGTTGGTACCCCACTTTGCCTAGGCACTCACCATGCCCATATGCTGATGGCTGGCTTCTCCCTGAGCGCCTGCAGGCTCTGCCTGAGACCTGCCCGTGAGGCAGGCTGAAAGTGCTCGAGCTTTAAGGCCCCTGCAGAAGCCCTCAACAGTGAGGAACCAGAGATAACATAAATATCTCAGCTTCATCAGCCCTCGACTGGGAAAACTTGGAGGTGGTTTTCACACCATCTACCAGAGTTCCCCACAGGACTCAACCCCCATTACTCACAGGGGTAATCTGCTTATGGATGCACTCTGTGTTGGTTTCCATCCCTCCCGTCTCACTGACCCATCCCCTACCTCCCAAATAAACTGCTTGCACTCACACCCTTATTTCAGGTGGGCTTCTGGAGCATGAAAATTAATAAAGGAAAATCTCACTCAAATGGAGTAGGGAGGCCAGAAAAGGGAGATCTCAGGCAGTACCACTCCAGGTCCGTTTCAGGAAGAACTGTCGATTAGAGACCCCGACAGAAGAATCAACAGGAAAAAATCATCAATCACAGACCCCAACAAGAAGAGCTGTACATTGCATCTCCCACAGGAAATCCACTACCCCAACAACTCAGCCAATGAGAAGCCGTCTTCACTCTGAACTTTCACTTTTCTCCAACGTACTTGGCTTCAAAACAACCCCTCCCAACTACCACCTTTTTCTCTGTAAAATAACAGTTCCTCTTTGTTTGTTGGACTTGTCCATGGTTTTTGCTGTGACTTGTTGTCCCGAATTGTGGGTCTCTGCTATATAGGAATAAACTCATTTTTTGGTCAAGTAAGTTGGCTGTTTTATTTTTAAAGTCAACAGGGTCAAGCCACCTGAGAGAAAGTTCCCACTTTCAACATAATCTTTTCAAGATCCTCCTACTGGCCCACTCTTGCAGCTCCGCCCACTGGGTGAAGTCCCGCCTCTTCCTCCCGGGCCTCAGGCTCCCCGAGAGAAGAGCTTCTCTTATTCGCCGTTCTCCCACGCCTAGAAAAAGTTTTACCTTGCTTTATGGGAGGGGAGTTCCTCGGGGGAGATGGCCGCGCTGGTTGCCCGTAAGAAGCGGTATGAACGTACGCGGCCATCTTACCTCACTGCTTGCGCTGCTGGAGACAAAGAAAGCTCAACTGCAAGGTCAGGGAGCCGCTCTGTTGGTCACAGGTGGTATGGGCTTCTGAGATGCTAAAAGAAGCAGTGACGTCTGTGTTTAGGGACTCAGGAACACTTGCTTCTCCCCGTTCTAAAATGGCCCAATCGCCTAACAAAGGGCCGAATCATCCGCTGCACTGCACAGGCGTAATCATGGCCGCCCCCATCAAGCGGCTGACAAGCGGGCGCGGCCATCATACCTGCCATTAACGCTCCGGAACCCAGAATCCCGTTCTCTGGGAGGTTGCCAGGTGGCGGCAGCCAGCCTCCAAGTCGCGACTGAGTCTGCGCACGGTCACTCGGGATGGGAAGAGAGAAGAGCTTGTACTGTGGTGAGGCGGCGGGGTGCGACAACCCATTTCAGGTAATGGGCGCGGGTGCAGGGAAAATGGGAAAGGTCCCTGTGAGAAACAGTCAAACATCGGGACCCATGTAATAGTGAGCAGACGACTACGGTGGCCCGACTGGGTCAGTCATGGGTGCCCGTAAGGGTCAGAGACTAAGGGGACTGGAGGGTTAAGTGATTGGGCGTCTGAGCCTCGTTGGGGAGTCTGTGGTGGCGGATTTGTGGGATTCAGTGGCAGTGTCTGTGGAGAAAATGGATTGGGAGTTCTGCGGGAATCAATAAATGAGAGTTCTTGATTGACAAGAGTGCGTGGGGGTCAGTTTATAGTGGTCTTACGGGGTCTGAGGCCAGGTGGGTTTCTTCGAAGACACTGATTTGAATGGCGTTGCGGCTCGGTGATCAGAATACTGAGGGAGTCAGTGATCGGAAGTTCTAAATTACGTTTGGGTACCTAGAACTGGTGATTGTGGAAACTCTGAGGTTCAGTGATGAGGGTGGTCAATGAGGATCAATGTTTGGAGAAATACTTTTAGGCTAATAGTGATTGAGACTTTTCTTTGGCTCATCGATGGGGGATCTGAGGGTATCAGTGACTGGACTTTTGTAGATAGGGAATGTGGAACAGACGGATCAATGAGGGGGGTATCAGTGACTGAGACTGTCATAATTTTCAGGGGAGGTGGGACAATGGGAATCACTGATTGATCCCCAGTCATTGGGATGTCATTGGAGATCAGTGTGGGTTCCCCATCTGGGATCTGTGTTATTCACCGTTCTGCAATCAGAACGAATCAGTGACCTTTGTAGTCACTGACTAGTGGTCTTCAATGGTCATATTTGGACATATGGGGATATCATAGCTATAAGGACGCCCGAGAGCTGTAGATTGGAGACACCAGGTGTGTCTATGATTAGGAGGCTTAAAGGGAGTTGGTGTTGAGGCTTGTAAAGTGCAGAGGAAGGCAGTGGGAGAGTCAAGGATTTGAGGCTGCAACCCTGCACAGTGGGAACACACTTCACCCATAGGACATACCCCATCTGATGAGCAGCCAGTTCCCTCCTGTTCCTCAGGGCCAAAGCCTACCTCAGAACTCTTTTGGAAATCTCCCTCCCCCTTTTTGTATTGTTCCTCACATTAATGAAAGTGCTTTGAAAGGATTAAGCGTTAAACTCCTGTAAAATAACATGTTATTAAAGATGTGGCTTCTCTTGCTTTTGCCAAGGATTTAATGCATATTTCTCCTAATGCTTCCTTTAAGGTTCTTTCTGGAAAATGTAATGACATATCCATCTGTAACAGCATCCCAAGTGTGAGCCTGGTTTCTGGAAATCTGTTCTGACTTCATGGCAGCTAGGATGGATGTTCCTTTGCCTGTGGTCAGGAAACAAAGAGCTTACTGAGTAAGTATCTAAACTGATACTGTAAAAGATTTTGCTGAAGGGGTAAACCTTGAGAGTGTTTGAAAATCCTTAAAAATAATGTTCTCACCACACACACACACAAAAGATAATTCCGTGAAGTGATGGAGATGTTAACTCACCCTAATGTGGTAATCATTTTGCAAGATATACATGTATCAAATCAGGGGATTGAACACCTTAAACTTATACTATTATATCTCAGTAAAGCTAGGGAAAAAAAAGATGACTCACAGAAGGAAAAGAAACTGGTTCTGGAAGTTATCGTGTTCTAAGAATCTTTTTACTTTGTTCTGTATTTTTTAGGCATGGCATGTTTGACTTCCGTGAACCTGTGCCTAATAAAATCCTGGTAGAACCGTTCAATAAACCTAATACCACAATAACAATGACAAAACCAAAAAGCTACTTTTAGCAACTGCTCTTCACTGAAATTAAAGTCAAAGTACTGGTGATTAAGATGGACCAGGACAAAATCACAAATGAAAGAAAAATAAGATTTGATCAGTAGCTTAATAAAAGGGTGAAATGGTGAAACAGTCTTTTAATTGTTTTTTTTTCCCCTCTGGGGGGAGTTAATTAGGTTTATTTATTATTTTTAATGGAGGTATTGGAGATTGAACCAGGACCTCATGCATGCCAGGCAGGTGCTCCACCACTGAGCTACACCCTCCCACCCCTGATTGTTTTAAGTATTACATTCAATCCTTAGGCAATCTTCAGACAGAGCACGGTGAGAATAGCATCTGAAGAAACAAAGGAAGTGGAGAGGTGAGGCAGGTAACATCTTTCAGAAACCATACATGCCAGGCTTTCATTTTTAGAGCAGACATTTCCTATTTTTCCGCTGCACACAATCAAAGACGGGTAATTTCTTCGATGCAGGACCCACACGCATGGGTAAGGAGTCAGGCATTTTCTTTTTCTTGTAGTTTCCTTCATCACCTACACTATGCCTAGTGCCAGGTTTGGGAGCAAGTAATATTTGTTTTTAAAGTTTTTAACATAAATCTTTCATTGAAGTATAAGATGCATACAAAAGTATGCATAAATATACATACAACTCAATGAATTGTCACAAAGGGAACACCCCAGGGTAATGTGCTTATCAGAAAACAGAAGATTGTAACATCCGGAAAGCCCCATGATACTCGCTCCCAGCCACTACCCTGCCATGGGGACCAGTCTCCCAGTTCTAACATCACTGATTAATGTTGTCTGTTTTTGAATTTGAATTAAATGGAATATTCATACCTGGTCAAGGGGCAATATGTGGCTCCATTTGAAAAAATTCTTAAGTTTGAATCCAGATTATTTCATTTTTCTTATGCAATAAACATTTTTCCAGATCATTTCCAGGCATAACACACATACATTTAAGTATGCTTATGTTAACGGCACAGCTCAATGAATTTTTACATTGACGAGAACTGTGTACACACAACCTAGATTAAGATATCTCTAGCACCCTGAAGCCTTATCAGTCAATACCCACTGCCATCCCAGGTCTAATACAATGGATTAGTTTTGCCTGTTTTTGAACTCGAATTAAATGGAATCATAGAAATAATCTGAAGCCAAAACATTCATACAATGGGAAAGTTTTGTCTGAAATTCTGAAACCAGACACACACCAGGACAAAATTCTAATCTGTAGCTCTGGCTTGGCCATTTGAGATTGCCTATTTTGTTTGTTTGTTTGTTTTTGGATATTCCTTCTGGAAGTCAAAAACATGCACATTGAACATTGTGCTGTACACCAGAAATTGACACATTGTGACTGACTATACTTAAGTTAAAAAAAAACAAAAAAACAAATGCACATTGAACTGGACCCTGTGCTTTGTGCCTGAGAGCATCCAGATGATGGTATCTATATAGTAACATACGGTTTTTGAGTTCAAATCTCAGGGTGTGGTGATGAGGATGTATGAGTCACTATCATGCAGGGAAGGAGATGCTATCCCTTCAGATGCCTGCCATGCTGCTGTTGGGGGACTGACTGCGTGGTGGTACCGCTTATCAAGACTGACTAGCAAGACAGATGACTGGCTTCATCTTCCATCAGATTATCTGGTGGAATTATCCAGATTATCCACCAGAATCATCTGCTTTTTAATGACAAAAGAAAACTCACTACAATAATTTTACCTTGTTGTTGAGGGAAATTGAAAAAAAAATTCTCCATACTTTCACCATATGTACCCAATTACTGTTTCTTATCCTTTTTATTTTAGTCTGTGTGATACTGTGATTTATAATAAGAAATATGTATGTGGTCTTCAGTCCTATTTTTGGCACAGAGCTCCTGAAACCCTTGGAATTTCCTAAGTGATAAGAGGGATAAAGGTGTCTATTGTTATTCATAACTCAGCCCCTTTCAACCATTCCTGAGTTTGTGTTAAATGAGGTAACTTTTGGAAAGCCCCTAAGGATGGGCTTTTTTTTTTTTAATTAAAAAAAACTTTTTTTTTAAATTTCTATCTTTTTTTGTAGGGGCGGGGAGGAGGTAATTAGGTTTATTTATTTTATGATGGAGGTACTGGGGATTGGACCTAGGGCCTCCAGCATGCCAAGCATGCACTCTACTGCTGAGCTATGCCCTCCCCACCAGGATGGGCTTTTTAAAATTACTATTTATCATTCCTGTTTTCACAGGTGAGGAAAATGAGGTCCAGGGAGGTAAACTGTCTGGCCTAGATTCCTTCAGTCAGTTAAAGGAATCGCTTGGCTTTCAGACATCTGTCCGAGTGACTTGTAGGCTCAGGGTCTTACCAGAAGTTGCCCCTCCCTCAAACCCAGAGCACAGCCATCACTCAGATATGTCTGCTGCTCAGCCCTCTTGCAGGCTTCTTCCTCACTGGCCCCAGAGTATTGGGGGCTGCTGGATGACTTCTCACCATTGGGTCTGCTTATCTTCAGGTGTCCTGAGTGTACACGTTTGGGTCCCACCACCTTGTTGGACAGCAGGGCTCTCCTTGGGGCCGCAGGACCTCAGTCACACCTGCAGAAGCCTCTGTCAGTGGCTGCAGCTGAGGGTGAGTTCCCTTTGAGAGATGGAGCTTGAGGGCCTAACGGGCCAGGTAAAAGGCCCTCTGGTCCAGGAGAGGGGATCTTCTTCTGAAGGAGTCACCCAGGGTCCAAATCTCTTGCCAGAGCAAAGACTCTTAAGTAACAGGCTTTTAGTATTGAGGGACACTGACGGCCTTTTACATTTACGTGACAATTGGAATAAGTCATTTTTAAGTTCCCACGCTTACCTGACACATGAAAGTATATAATTCAAGGCTGTTATTCCAGTTGTGGCCAGTTTTTCTTGATCTCTTCTAGTTAATTTTCCTTGATCTGTGATCAGTTGTGAGACTTTGGCAGTCACTAAGGTTGGAGGGATTAATCATCATTATGTAAAGAAACCTTAGGAGAGTAATTGGCTAGACCTATTTCTCCAGGGGAGGACACCAGGATAGTCAAACATTATGAATGTCACTGTATTCAAGAAAAGCTCTTCTCTGTGCCATGGGAAGATTACAATCTCCTCTTTTTGCAGAGGAGAGACATGAGTTGCTCTGTTTTAAAAGTTGTCCTCCTAGACTATTTCTCAGTGGGCAAAGCCTGGATCTGGTGGGAATCAGCTGTGAGGCTGTCACTGTTTGAGTTGCCAGTCATCAGGGCCACAGCTCAAGAATGCCAATCAGGAAACAAACTCTTGTTGCCCGCGCAGTGGTGGGATGGTTTTCCTGCCCTCAAAGGTGTGAGTCAGTTCTGGTGGATGTAGGAGTTATTTTGTCTACGTCTTGCTGTTTGCTTTTTGCCTTTCTTTTCCTTGTCCCTTTTACTGAGGTATAAAAGACATAGAGCAAAACATACAAATAATAAATATACAACTTGATGGATTTTTAAATACATACACACATTCGTGTAACCACCACTTAGAGCAACGTTTCCACCACCTTAGAGCTGGGGTTGGCATACGATTGCCCATGAGCCAAATCTGGCCTGCCATCTCTGTTTGTAATTAAAGTTTTATTGGAACACAGCTGTACTCATTCACTGCTGTATCATTATCAGTGGCTGCTTTCATGCTAGAACAGCAGAATTGAATAGTTGTGGCAAACTCCACAGGACCCACAAAGCCAAAAATATTTACTGTCTGGTCTTTCAAATAAAAAGTTGGCTGACCCCCTACGCTAGCAGGCTCCTTCCTACCCCATCTCAGTAATATCCATCCCCTTCCCACGTTCTGACTCTCTCACCATAGTTTTACCTGTTCTGGAACTCCCTAGAAATGGATTTATCCAGTATATTCTTCCTAAGTTTGACTTCTTTCATTGGACATAATATCTGTGAGATCCACATGGATTGTATGGATATCAGCAGTTCATTCCTTTTTGTTGTTGAATAGTATTCCATTATATAGAGAGGCCACAATTATCTAGTTCTCCTGGGCAGTTTCCGGTTGTGACTTACTATGATCAAAGCTGCCATGAACATTCTTATTCAAGTCTTCATTGAACACTATGCAGTTATTTCTCTAGTATATACCCAGGGGTGGGACTGCTGGGTCACGGGGATTCTACATTCAGCTTTGGCAGATATGGCCAAACAGTTTTCCAAAATGATTGAACCAAATTGCAGTCCCACCAGCCACAAGTCAGACCTCTTGTTGCTCCTGGATGTGGATTTTCAATGCCAGGCTGTAGCTTACTAGCACAGTATATTCAGACCTATTTATATGTTTCTCACTACTGTGAGTGAAAAGCTTGAATGTTCTTTATTAATGTTTTGTATGAATTTAGTTCCGTATTTCCCAATATGTGTATTTTTTGGAAATAGGGAACCTCCAAGTTATAGTAGTCTTATCTAAATATAGTACCAGTTATTTTAAAAGGAAAATTTTAATATTGTGATTTTTGATTATCACTCCATATTTATAGTTTTTATAGACTAAAGCTTTGTGAACATATGCATTCATACGGAACTACGAGGCCATATTCGTGTGTTTAACTTGGGTAGATATGGCCAGTTTTCTCCAGCGCTACTGCTTGCAAGGTTGGAGCCCCTTGAGGCTGACCTCTACTCACCCCCTTGCCTGGACCTATCCCCTGAGGAAGGGTCCTTGCTTTCTGACACTCAAGATTGTAAAGGTGCACCTTGTATTCTTTGTTCCAGATGATGGACTCAGACATTTTCTGAGGAGCTCTAGTTCTTTCTGGTGAGAATGAGTGGTAGCGATCAGAATCTGGGTGCTGGCAGGCTTTTCCAGTCAGGATGACACCGTGCCCGGTTACTTCAGTGAGAATCGCCACAAAAGATATAATTTTTAAAAACCAAGAGTTATTCCACTGGTAATTTTAATATAGTTCTAACATTAAACGTTCAAGTACATCAAAGTATTTATTTATACTCTTAACCTGTGACTTGCCCTTTTAAAAATAATTTAAGCCATTACAGTTATTTCTTTGATTAAACATCTTGAGTTGTTTGTTGTCAGCGGTTGAACATTATTTTTTAATGACAACACTGAATAATCTGCTGGGTGAAGGGACAGAATGGGATTTCAAAATTTGTAGATACTGACAGGCATATGTAGCATAGATAAACAAGATTATACTGTATAGCACAGGGAAATATATACAAGATCTTGTGGTAGCTCACAGCAAAAAAAACAATGTGACAATGAATATATGTATGTTCATGAATAACTGAAAAATTGTGCTCTACACTGAAATTTGACAGAACATTGTAAAATGACTATAACTCAATAAAAAATGTAAAAAAAATTAAAAATAAAACCATTTATTGAAAAGACAAAAAAAATAATAATCTGCTGGGCGAATAACAAGGTTTAGCCTTTCAGTAATTATGTGTACCACAGTTTAAGTAACCATTAGTTTTGTTGAAGTTATACAGTTACTTTGCTTTGCTTTGTGTTCTTCGTGGTATTATCGTAACAGATATGAAAGCCCCTTTTCTGGTATATACTTGGGACCAGTGGTATAAGTTTGAAGGATTTTTGGCTTTTAATAATTTCCAGTTTTCACATGGTAGCGGCTTTTGCTTCCTGGGAAGTCTGTTCTGTGCATCCACATTCTGGGTTGAATGGCACCATGTTTTCCTTCTACCACAATGACTTAAAGCATGGGTTTTTGTGCAGGAGTTACGTAGGGAATTTGCAAGTCCTAAAACAAGCCTGGTCTCTCACAGCTCTCTTCTCTCCTTCTCCGTCCTCCTCCCTCCAATCTATCTTCACAGGCCACAGATCTTTTTCCAAGAACAACAGAAAATGATTGAGTACCAGGTAAGTATGACATTAACAAGCCTACTTTCCCTTCTTGGGGAAAGTGTTCTAGAAAAAATATATGCACTTCAACCACACATGCTCTGTCATGTGCTGGGTTCTCAGGAAAGCAGACTTGTGGATGGAGATCTGCAAGCAGGAGGTTTACTAGGGAGGCTCTTGGAACACCTGTAAGTCAGTGAAGGAAGCAGAGTGGGCAGAGGGGGTTGTTGAACAGAGGCATCAGCTGATCTTACAAGATGCTCTGGAGTTGGTATGGTCCTCAGTGTTGTCGTGAATGGAGGCAAGGAGGCCACTGCATTCTGAAATCAGTCAGTCTTTGGTTGTAGGCTGCCCCAGGGAGGGCATGTAACCTTGGGTGGAGTGGCTCTCTTTGACCAAGGGAAATTCTCAAAAGGTCTCAAGCCTGCAACAGCCAGCCGTCTCCTAGCAGCTGGGAGAAGTACCTTGGTACTCCAGGGGGATTTGGGTGGAACGCCACAGCCTCTCGCTACACATAGATACAGTGGCCAGACACTTATTATACATACTACTCTACCCTTTTCCCCCCTGATTAAAATGTCCTAGAGATGGTACCATATTGGTACTTTTTTTTAAACAATGTGCATAATCTCCATAATATGCATGGAATATATAATATACCCCCCTCCATTTTTTGGACCTTCTGATATTTTCCAAATTTGATATTACAAGCAATGATGCAAGGCACATTCTTTGTTGAAACGTGTGATGTACAAGGGAGAGATTCCAGCAAGAGTCACTAACTGTGTGCTTCCTGGTAGCCCAGCAAAAAGGCAGAGACAGCCCATGGTTTGTGCTAGCCATAAGGAAGAAACATATTGTTATTTCCAAGAGAAAACTTAGCTTTTTAAGGCACTTTTTTCTAAAGACATTTCCCTGAGGGGCCTTCTTATGACTGAGGTCGGGCAGTACTGTTGCTGACAGCGTGGTCCCAGGACGAGGGCATCTCCTGGAAGCTTTTTAGACATACCGAATGGCACGCCCCAGCCACACCGGCTGGACCAGTTAACTGTGGGTGGGGCCTGAGAATCTTTGCCTAACAAGCTCTGGACATCCTTCTGCACATGCAAGTGTGAGCAGCACTGAAAGAGTGGACAAAATTCTTAACGATCACTAACAACACAGAAGCATGTTTTCTCCAGGGCTTCAACTCATCCCTCGGAGTTGAGTGTAAGCCCCAAGGCGAAACTCTCAGTTCCCCAGGTGACCAGAACCACCACGGTCTCAGCTTCCCAATGACGTGACTGTTTTCTATCAATGTCAAAGTTGCGGGAAGTTTTAACTCCTCTGTGCTTTGTGGCTCATGGGTAACGGCAGAAAATGCTAAATTCCAGTTAAAAGAAAGTGAAAATACAAATATTACTTCTTCTGTGAGGGGGCAGGAAGATTCCTCCAAGTTTACAGAAGTCCTGATTTTGATCTAAGTTATCGAGATTGAGGAACAGATGAACTGCCCACTGTTTAAGTTTCTGTCTTTCCCTTTAGGTGTCTCTGCTAGTTTGGTAGCAAACAGTTGAACGTCTTATTCCCTAGCATGACTCGGTGTGAGGTCTTCCCAGCCCCCCCACCTTCCTCACTGATTTTGGATGGTGAAGGACCCTGTGCCCTGGCCGGAATCCCCGCAGCCCCAGAGCTCCTGCTTTCCTACGTCTCATTCCAGGGACCCAGCTCTCCCCTCTCTGAGTTCTTTTCTCTCGTCCCTACAACCACTGTCAGTGTCTCCAACCCTAGAAACCATTACCATTTGTGAACCAGAACGTCCTTTGCTTTCTCTCCTGGTCTCCTTCATCTCCTGAAGTGAGTTCCTCGCTCTTGCTGTTTCTACCTCCTGTTTCTCATTTTTTCTTGAGTCCAGAATCCTCTCTTCCCACTTAAATAAAACTTCTGGCCAAGGTCCCAGGTGACTTTGCTGAGGCTGAAGTCAGGAGATGCTTTTTGATGGTTGTGCTGAATTCAGCTGTACTTTCTGTCTCCTTCTTCTGTCTGAAAGGCAGCCCCATGTTCTGGGTGAGAGCACTCAGACCAGACTGCTGAATCTGAATGCCAGTTTTTGGCAAGTCCTTGAACCTCTCTGCCTGTTTTCTCCTTTGTAATATGGATGTAGCATTAAATGAACTAATGTAGGTAAAGTGCTTGGAATAGACTTTGTTTATGACACTCAGTGAGGTTAGTCCTCCCTCCTTCATGCCGGGGACAGTGCTTCCCTACAGCTTCTCAACATCTTCTGTGGTTTCTCTTTCCATCTGCTTACCTCTTAGATGCTGATGTTTCTGTGGGGCCTCTGGGGGTGGTTTCATCCACTCTTAGGTGGATACTGGTGAGTCTACAGGTGACGCCCTCCTCTACACCCAAGCCCAGGCCTCCTCCCAGAGCTCCCACCCCCTTTGCCCACGACATGATCAGCATCGTCCCTGGCTGCCTCGTAGGACTTTACGTTTAACGTGTACAAAGTTGAACTCCTGGTTTCTGTCTCTTCTTCCCTGTTTCCCATCTCAGGAGATGGTACCATCCCACCAGGCAAGCCAGGACCCTGAGGTTTGTCCTTGATTTCTCCCTGCCTTCCACTTGTCACACTCAGTCACCAAGTTTTGCTAATTTTACAGCCTTAGTGTTTCTTCCGTCTCTCTCCTCTTCTTCCCTGTGTTTGGTGAAAATGGCATGGCCTCTAGGGTGCAGAGTTATATCTTTTCTAGTTTGCTCTGTTCTGTGCTATTCCCTTCTATTCTGTTCCACCCCACCCCACCCCGTCCCGTCCCAATTAGCTCTGTTGGGGAAGTGCTGACCCAGAGCCTATCACTGAGCCAGGCCCTGTGCTCTGTGGCGAAGCCTGACTGCTGCTCTCCTGCTCCTGTGGTGCGTTCTGGCATCAAAGAGGCTGTCTGCTTGGCGCCTTCTCTGTGCCATGGCCTTTGTGTGGGTCTTAGGGTCTCATGGGCCAGCCTGCATGGCCTCCACCCCGGTTCTGGTCCTGCCTTCGGGTCCACCTGCCTGGGCCGCTGCTCAGGTAGCGCTGTGAGACCTGACATTCTTCAAGGAGCCCTGAGCCTCTTGAGGGTGGAGAGTGGCTGCTCTCAGCCCCTTCAGCCTCTGCGGGGCCCTGTCAGCACTTCCTTCCTCTGGCCAGTCCCGGAGAGGATGGGCCGGTGTCACTGGCACTGTGCAATGCACTAGGGCTCCCCACCCCACCGACACCCAGGCACAGACCCTGGCCACCCCCTCTTTTTTTTGTCCTTTAAATTGTTTTCCCTTTCTTAATAGATTTTAAAATATTGATTTACAGTCTTTTCCTCCTTAAATAAAATAGTTACCTTTATACAGTGCTGTTATATGCCAGGCATAGTTTACACATGTCAACGCATGTAAACCACATAACTAAGAGACATACACTATTATCATCTCCATTTAACAGATGAGAATACTGAGGCACAGAGAGGTTAAATAGCTTTCCCAGGGTCACTCATTTAGTGGCGGAGCCTGTAGCTGAACTCAAGCAGTCCTGCCCTGAAGTCCATCCTTTTTGCTGATCTGCTCCATTGCCCCTCGTTGTCTGTCAGCCAGTGTGAAGTTAGCGAGCAGCCCACAGAGCCACCCTCCCTTATGACAGCAATTGTAAGTTTGGAGGGTCCCAAGACCACCCTCAGGTTTGATAATTCTCTAGAAGGACTCACAGAATGTTACACTCACAGTCAGGGTTTATTACAGCAAAAGTACACAGATTAAAATCAGCCAAGAAAAAGATACTTGGGGCAGAGTCCAGGAGACCCCTCACACAGTATGTCCATCTGTCCTCTCCCAGCGGAGTTGTGGACAGTGCTGAATTCTCCCAGCCACCACGTGTGACCATGTAGAGTATTGCCAACCAGGGAAGCCCACCTAAGTCATGGCGTCCAGATCTTTTTTGGGGGATTGGTCACTAGGCATGGTTGACTGCTGACCTCAGTCTCCAGCCGCTCTGGTGGTTGACCTGATGCCTGTGACCCATAAATCACATTGCTAGACTTTCTGGTGCAGCCCAAGGGCCCCCGGTGAAAAAAAGAAGCCACTCTTATCCTGGAGGACATTCCAGGGGCTTAGAGATTAACTTCCAGGAGCTGAAGGCAAAGATCAGACCTCTCCTTGGGCAAGATTAAATTCTCTACAGTTGCAAAACTGTTTCTTCTACTTATAGGAATAGAGGAAGTTTTTTCCCCCTATTCCAACAATTCTCCAGTTCTGTGCAGACAAGTTAGGGACTCAGTCTCCCAAGACTGCCCACCACTTCAGATGCCAGTCACAAGTCTCAGATTGTCACCTGAACTTCTGGTCAACCAGCTATAAATCGGTGGTTCCCATGACTCCCTCCTCAGTCTTAACTTGCTCTAACTCACAGAACTCAGGGAATCACTTTATTTACCATCACAGGTTTACTATAAAGGATACAAATGAACAACCAAGGGGGGAGGGTGTAGATCAGTGTTAGAGTCCGTGCCTAGCAAGCACGAGGTCCTGGGTTCAATCCCCAGTGCTTCCATTTAAATAAGTAAATAAACCTAATTACCTACCCCTCCCACATCCCCCCCAAAATGAACAGCCAGATGAAGAGGTACTTGGGGCAAAGTAGGTTCCTGAGCACAGGAGCTTATGTCCCCATGGAGTTTGAGGTGCCCCTCTCCAGCCCTGGATGTGTTCGTCAACCTGGAAGCTCTCTGGGGATTTTATGGAGGTTCCATCATGTAGGCCTAGTTGGTTAAATTATTGGCCTTTGGTGATTAGCACAATCTCTCATCCCTCTCCCCTCACCAGAGACTGGGGGATCTGTGGCTACAGGTTCTAATTCTCTAATCACATTACTGGTTCCTCTGGCAACCAGCCCCCATCTTCCAAGAGTTACGTCATTAGCATAAACTCTGTTACGGTTGACAGGTGCTTGTTACAAGTAACAAAAGACACTCCTATTGCTCCTAGCACTCCGGAAGTCTCGGGGGTTTAAGAAGCTCTGTGCCAGGAATCAGGGCACAGATGCATTTCTTCATACATCACAATATCCCAGGTGCCTTCTTAGGTTAGTACCGCTGGGTCTCCCTCAGCAGCAGGGTCCCAGGGCACTGGGCTCTTTGGGGAATTTGTTCTCTGTGCCCCAAACCAGAGGATTGCTGGGCTGGGAAGCCTCCTTTCCACAGTTGCTCCTCTGGGTCTCCCGCTGAACTCTTCTGCTGTTGGCCGCTTACATATGAGTGTCCCTCGTGGCTCTGGCCTGAGCACTTGGCTCCTCTTGTCTCCTCGCAGACGGATCCCGCACCGCGTGACAACTTTAGCTGCCACTTCTGGGCTGATGGCTCACACAGCTTTAGTACGACGCCCTCTTTGCTTCTGCTGTTTTTCTTGACTCCACTTCATCACCACGGTCACCCAGTTGCCTTAAGGGTGTTACCCTTATGCTCTCTTCACCCCACAACCAGTTAAGGCACAGGTTCTGCTCTTCTTTACAGTGGTTTTTCTCTGTCTCACTGTTAACATCCTACTTGTGAACCTCATTTTCCACCTGGGATATTAGTGAGTCTTTCCTTTCCCTTCCCTCCAGGTCACCTGTCACATTTCTCTTCCCATCCATTCACTTTCAGACTGTGAGTTTTGTATCTCTTGCAGGCAGCATTGCTTTTTTTAAAATCCAGTGTAATTAGATTTTATCTAATCTCTGCCTTTTTGGATTGTTAGTTGGGGGAGGGTATAGCTCAGTGACAGAGTGCATGCCTAGCATTCACAAGGTCCTGGGTTTAATCCCAGTACCTCCAATCAACTATATAAATAAATAAACCTAATTACCTCTCCCTTCCCTCCTCCCCCCAAAAAACTATAATTAAAAACAAAAGAGGCTGATTTGCTTTACAGTTTAGTTTAGGCTTATAAAGTGGAGTGTTAGTCATGTGTTAAATAACCTTATAATTTAATATAGTTTAATATAAATATAATTAAATTATATAAATATAAATAAATTAAATATGTTATATAAATATATATATAAATTATAATAGTTTACTATAAATATAATTAATTATATTTAATATAAATATAATTATGTAACCTATGGTTGGCTTTATATCTGTCTTTTTTGTATTTAGCTCTGTATTTGTCCCATCTGCTTTTGTTTCCGTTTCTTTTCTCTTATGTGTGTGTGTGTGTCTGTTTGTGTGGATTAATTGGACATTTTTTAGAATTCTGTTTATTTACTTCAGGACACCTCTTCGCACTATGATTACAGTGGTTACTCTAGGGATACGGTGTACAGTCTGCTTACGGTTCCCATTGTACCGCTTGACACAGAATGCAGGAAACTCACCCCATGCCTTCTAGAATGGGCTTTCTACACATACTTCTCCCTTTATTGATGTCATATTGTCTTAAAGTCCATCGTCTCACCAGCCTCTGTATGCTCCCCTGTAGCTGAGCGATTGGCCGTCCTTAAGATCGCTATTTGGCCCCAGGCCTTGGTTCATGCTGCTCCCTCTTCAGGGAAGGCAGTTTCTCCATCTTCCTGCAGACAAGACTCAGCTGCACATACCCTGGGCTCTGAAGCCTGAAAAATGTAATGGACCATTCACCTCTCTGTGTGCCGTAGCCCAGATGTCCTGCCGCCCCAGCTCTTACCCTTTCACCCTGATGGCTTTACATATTGCTTTCTCTCCCAGGCTGTGAGCTCCTTGAGGTCAGGAGCCATCCGTGACTGTGTCCCCAGCAACCAGCACTGGGTCAGACACACCGTGAGTCTTCAGTCAATATGTGTTGACCCAAAGTGTAAATGACAACAGCTTCCAGTCCCACCATATGTTGCCCAGAGCCAGGAATATAAAAGGCATCCTAGATAAATGATCGTAATAAGCTCTGACCTGTCAACATTATAAAAAAACCAGAACCATCACTGCTGCCTTCGTTGTTCCCACGTGACTCAGTGCCATTTCATCTTCAGCAGAGACCTGTGTCATTTAAGGACGTGGTAGTGGGCTTCACTCAAGAGGAGTGGCACAGGCTGAATCCCGCTCAGAGGGCCCTGTACCGGGATGTGATGCTGGAGACCTACAGCAACCTCGTCTCAGTGGGTAAGATCAGCTCTGCCACACAATCTAGATGATGCTTGAATGACCACCTTTCCCTTTTTAGTTGCTAAAGGTAACTGAAGTGCCCAGAACCTCTCAAGTATCAAATACTTCCTATGTGCCAGATACTTCCAAAATATTAACTCATGTAATCATCATAGGAGCCTTATGAGGTAAATACCATTGGTACCACTGTTTTACACATCTGGGGACTGAGGCAGAGAGGTGGATTAACTGCCCAGTGTCACCCATTCAGTATGCAGCAAGGCCAGAGCAGGATTTGAACTCCAGCAATCTAGCTGCACACTTTGCCTTCTTAACCCTTACATTGTGCTGCCTCAGTGAGCTTGACTTGAGTTGCAGTGGTCTCGGATGACTAATTCCTTTTGAGTTCTGGACAAGGTGTGTACAGTCTCCTCCCAAGTATACTGTCTGTTGCTCAGCCTTTCATGCTGCCTGAATGGCCCTGAAGACCAAGGAGCTCAGCCTAAGGCCTGGATCATTTCCCTGGAACAGGTTATGAAGGCACCAAACCATATGTGATCCTCAGGCTGGAGCAGGAAGAAGCACCATGGGTCTGTGAGGCGGCGTGCCCAGGCTGCCACTGTCGTGGTAAGTATGATAAATCCAGGTAAAGAGGTACTGTGGGAGGCTGGTACCATTGGAATTTGGTTCAGGGTCCAGCTCTTAAAAGCCTTAGAGCTTTAAAAAAGCAGCTGGAGACGTTTCTCTGAGAGCTTCAGCCTTCTTGTTAACCCTTCAGTCTCCATGTATCCCACCTCCCTGTGTGCTTGTTCTATCTCTGTCCAGAATCCTTGGTCTCTCTTAAGGTTAAAGGTTCACCTTCCCTTTCATAGTCAGGCATTCTTACAAATAAGTTTCTGTGATTAGCCCATTCTTGCTGGTGTCTTACTGTTTTCTTTTCTAACAGTTTCTAGGTAAAATGCCTCAGACCCGCCTGCTATGCCCACGGTCTCACTCCCCATCCTTTCCTTAATCCCTTATATTATCCCTCAGCCCCTTAATTTCCTTAAGTCACAGAGGAGGAAGCAGTGGATTCCAGGAGGTGACCAGGGATCATTGGGTAGGGAAGGAGATGGCTGCGCTTGGCCTTTCTTAACTACTTCTATTGAATGTTCAGAATAACTGCGCCTCTCCCATCAGCCCTATAAAATGTCTCAACAGTACCCTGGTACCCTGAGTGTTAGTAGTCCACTCTTTAGGTTGCCTCTGGACTTCCACTTCTCCACAAGAGTCGTGGGCTTAGCAAGAAGAGTCAGTGCCATCTGTTCCCAGATCTCTTTATGACACTTAATAGTTAGTGTTGTAATCACATCATTGAATTAAATATTATGTAAACCCCAGAAACATTTAAGTCATTTTCATGCTTCTCCGCAAAATAATGTCTTTGAGATTACCACCATCCAGCTTTCACTGATTAGTAGTAGTAGCAGCAACGGCATCAGAAGGACTGGCCAGCACTCGGCGTGCTCACTGTGTGCCAGCTCTGTTCTCAGTCCTTTATGGCTGTCAACTCATTCAACCCTTCCTACACCTAGGGGAGGTATCCAGCCTTTATTACCTCATTGACAAATGAGGAAACAATCACAGAAAGTTTACGAAACTTGTCTAAGAATATAAGAAAGTAAGGAACCGAATGGGGATTTGAACCCAGGTTGTCAGGCTCTTGAACCAGTATTCTTCACCGTCACACTCTGGTGCCTTCTGAGGTGTATTTTGCTGTATGTTCATCAGCCTTCCTGAAACCATTGTAACCTGGCTGTCAGCTGCTTTTCTTTGCCCTCTTTCAAGAATTTTATATAATAACTGGGGGGGAGGGGGGAATGTAGTCAGCCCTCCTGTCTCGGTGCTCTGTATCCTCTTTCCCTGGTTGCAGCCCAGCCTTTTCCTTCCCAGAGATGGCTCCATTTTCTGTTTTCCAGCCTTGATTCTCTTAGCGGTGTAAGTCCCACAAAGAAGTCATCTATTTGGAGACCATACGATGCTCACAACTTGGCCTCTTTGCTATTTTGCCTCCTTTTGTCCCCCTCGTACCACCTAGGGCCCCTTCCCCTCATCTTACCAACCAGTGGGTCATCTCCACAGTTGTGTCCACTTATCCCTGTATTTTGCAGGACAGAAACTGAAGTCATCCTCACTCCTTGCTACCTCCCCTCCACCACACACACACACAAAGTGCATGCACACACATACCTCACCTTTTCATTCCAGAGCTTTGCTACTGTGTGCTTATTCTGAATCTTCTGTCTCTGTCACCCTCTCTGTTCTATGCATACATGCTAGTTTTGTTGTTTTTCCTTTGAGGAATGACTTTAAATCTTCCTCACTGCTTTGCATTTTCCACTGACGTCTCCTAAAATTGAACTCAGATTATCTCATTCCTGAATATCTTTAAGTCAGGGGTTCTTAGCCATGGAACTTTTAAGCATTCTGGGGAAGCCTAATAGACCCCTTTTTTACATATAAAAATAAAATAAAATCCGTAAGATTATAGAAGAAATTACTAAAATACAACAGTTATTGAAATAAAGTTAGAAAATGCAGGATCAAAGTATTTTAAAAATATTAATGATATTAGTGATAATAGCAGATGTACTTCCTTTTTTACACATTAAATGAGATCTGGCATCATGTCTAATAACTGTCATGATCTCAGGTAGAGATGGTTGTGAATGTATTTTGGGAAATCTTCCACAACTATAATGTAACATGAACATACCATATTCCCAAACTAGTACAAAGTTACAAGAGTTAATAGTACTGTGTTTGGTTGCTCAGTTCATAATCAAAAGAAATGCTCAATTTTGGTTAGAACTTAGGGAAAATAAAGGTGTAATTTTTTTTCCCCTATACAAATTCATAGCTTCCAGATTTCTGTCTACCAAGTTAAGAGCTTTTGTTTTAAATTCTAGTTAGCTTTGTTGATTCCTGCTTTTATCTAGTTCATCTTAGAGCCCTTGCCATTTATATTATTACTAACCAGCTCAACATGGTAAACTTTCCTACTGCTATAACAGTGCTTGTCAAACTCTTAATATGATAAGAAGCATCTGGGCAATTTGTTAAAATGCAGATTTTGACTCTGTAGGTCTGGGAATAGGGCTCAAGATTCTTCATATCTATCAACATCAAGTTCCCAGATGAGGCTGAAGTTGACCATTGAGAACCACACGTTCAGGAACAAGGTGTTATGTGACCGTTAGCCCCGTTTCCTCCATAACAGAGATCAGCAAACTGCGGCCTGTAGGTTAGCCACCTGGTTTTGTGAATAAAGTTTTATTGGAACACAGCTGCATCCTTACATTTTCTTACTGTCTGTGTTCCCACCATACAATGGGAAGGTTAAGTAATTGTGACCAAGGCAATATGGCCCATAATACCTGACATACTTACTCTCTGATCTTTTAAGAACACTTTTGCTATAATATCCCCTCTTCTTCAGGATTATTTCCCTCTATACTCTATGACACATTCCATTGCATCCATGCCAGTTCCTGAATCTCTATTCTCTATTCATATGACGTTCTTCCCTGCATGGGTGATTTTAGTTGTGATTCATGCTCTCTATTCATGTACTGTGCACCCCTTAAATTTTGATGGCATTTCTCTAGCAGTTTTATTCCAGATCATAATAACAGATTCATAAAGAAAGATTTGCTGTACTTTCTCTAGAAAACATTTGGCAAGTTAACGTCCAGAGGAAAAGACGGCAAGATGCATTTTTGAGGCAAAGTACATTCATCAGCAAGAAAACACTGCCCAAGGAAAGAAACCATGAACATGATAAGTTTGGGAAAGTATCACATCTGAGCACTGATCTTTTCCCTTCAATTCAAAATCCCAATAACAGGGACCCTTGCGGGAAAAGTTTGAACCATAATTTAGACTTGAATGGTTTTAAGAGAAACTATTCAAAAAAGCAAGATGAATGCTATGGATATGGGAAACTGTTACAACATACAAAGCATGACAGACGACCTAATGGAGAAAAGCTCTGGGAATGCAGTCATTGTGAGAAAGCTTTCAGCCATAACCCAGCACTTATGTATAAACCAGCAGTCACCAGTTCTCTTGTGTACAAACGTAAGAGGGTTCCACCTACAGAGAAACCCCACGTCTGTACTGAGTGCGGGAAAGCCTTCTGCTACAAGTCTGAATTCATTAGGCATCAGAGAAGTCACACTGGGGAGAAGCCATATGGATGCACTGACTGTGGGAAAGCCTTCTCACATAAGTCAACCCTCATTAAACACCAGAGAATACACACTGGGATAAGACCCTTTGAGTGTTTTTTTTGTGGGAAGGCCTTCACCCAGAAGTCACACCGCAGGGAACATCAGAGAACACATACAGGAGAGAGACCCTTTGTGTGCAATGAATGTGGGAAGTCATTTGGCGAGAAGTCATACCTCAATGTACATCGAAAAATACACACAGGAGAAAGGCCCTATCGTTGCAGAGAATGTGGAAAATCCTTCAGTCAGAAGTCATGCCTCAATAAACACTGGAGAACTCACACAGGAGAAAAACCCTATGGATGCAGTGAATGTGGCAAAGCTTTCTACCAGAAGCCAAACCTCAGCAGACATCAGAAAATTCATGCTAGGAAGAATGCTTATAGGAATTAAAACCTAAGAATTGTCAGAAAGCCTTGAGTAAGATATCCTGTTTCATTATGTGTGGAGGAATTCATCCTTAGGAGAAATCTTACTGATTTGGTGAATTTGAACCAAGTGTTTTACCATAAGGCAAGTCATTCTCCAATTGTGATAGAAAATTTTATACAAAAGATTATAGAAAATACTTTATAATACATAAACCTGGTCACTCTGGCTTATGAAAGTTTAAAAATATATTAATGGAATGATAAAATACAAAGTATATATGAAGAAAAGTAGAGGTTTGTTGTTTGGCCCTTTTCTGAATAATAAAGTAATGTTTTTAATGGCTTTTGTTAAGTTAGCCAAAAACTTTATTAAATGTTTTTAATGTTAAAAAGGCACTTACTTTGTCTTTATTATTTTAATATATAAATATATTATTAACTAAAATAATAAATAATTTAAATAAATTATTTGTTTTGCCTTTATTCGTCTTGAAAAGGCAAAGCCAAGGAATAGTTTCACAACCTGACACTGAGTGAACAAAATGCTGTCAACTTTATGACTCAGCACACTCATTATTTAACAACAACAAAGGAGCATAGCCCTAGTACATTGTGCACTACTCCTGTTTTCTTAGTCTTGCTTAAAATGCCTGCCGCAAATTAGTAGGAGAGACACTTTTTATGAGTCTTATAATTCGGTAATGTTTCGTGCACAGATCAATGAAGGAGAATTCCTTTTTTTTTTTTTTTTTTTTCCCTGCAATTTAAGTTGGCAGCATCCACTTTTCTTCCCTATCAATTTCTCTTTGAATGTCCTGGACACTAAATCCCAAGTTTTTACATCATTCCAATTCAAAGCCCACTTCCCTGAATGAGGTATGTATGTAATCTATATAAGAAAACAAATGGCTACATTGTTCAAGACTTGCCTCCCTATAAGAATGCTTGATCCAGAATGAAAAAAGAAAACATAATCACAGATAAAGATGTGATTGAAAGAATGGTTAAAGGTATTTCATGTAACTCTAGATCAACATATTTTTAAAACAAGAAATAGATGCTTTTTCAGCAAAACATAAGCTATGAAAATTGCAATAAGTAGTGGAAAACTTGATGAAACAATTACCATTGGAAAATTTGGAAAAGTAATTAAAGATTTATGATTGAAAATGCTCTAGGTCTAGATGATTTCATGATTTGTTCTATTTAACTTTTAAAGAAGGTAATACCAGTGTTACTTAAAATATTTTACCCCATAGACTATGACCCCCCAATTTATTTTATGATGTCAGAAAAAGTTTAACAACAAGCCCAAATAAAAGCAGTTGGAAAAAAACAAAATTCCAGACCAGACTGACTCATGAATGTAGAAACAAAAGTTATAATTAAAATAATAGAAAATAGAATTTAGCAATATACCTAAAGAATGATATATTATGATGACCAAGTTATGTCAAGAATGCAGAGCCAATGCAGTAATAGAAAATATATCAGTAAAATTAACAGCCTAAAAGAGATGCTATCAGTAGACACTGACAAAGCATTTAATAGAATTTGTAAACATTTCTAATGTAATAAAATATAAATTAAATTATAATAGATGATAACTGCTTAGTTTCTTTACCAAACCCCACAGCATATATTGTGCTGAAGCCATTTTATAAAAACCAAGAACTTAACAGTTTAATAGATGCCCACTGTCATCTATTTTTAATAAATATTATCTTGGAGTTTCCAGTGAAGTTGATTTAAAAAAAAGAAAGTTTAATAATTGGTATAAACAAGGGGAAAGAAAAGGTAAAACTTCTTTTTGCTGATGATGTGATTGTATACCAATAAATGAAGAGAATAATGATTTTTTTGAGTTAAAAAGGTAATTTTCTAAGAAGGCACAGAAATCAAGAATTTTTCTCTGTAAACATCTAATAATTTGTATGCAGTTCTTTTGGAATTACATGAAATTTCAATGATTGTTTTTTAATTTATGCGAAATGACTTTAAACTCCATATGGAAAAATAAATGCCTAAGTATCTAGATAAGAAAAATACGAAAAAGAAAATTTCATACCAAATGTCAGACTATAACATGAAGTAATTCTAATCAAATTAATATAGTATTGGCAAAAGAGCAGATAAATTCATCAGAGGAACAAAACAGAAAATACTGAATAGAACTCAGTGTATATGAGCTTTTTCATGTATGGAAAAAGTGCAATTTCAAACCATAGATGAAAGAAACTGTTTATTTAAAAAGGCTTCTGGCAAAACTGGCTTTTTTTAACCAGGCAGAAAGTAAAGTTGAACCAACAGCACAAATCATATGAAAAAAAAAAAATTCCAGGTGGACTCAGGATTTAAATTTTTCAATAACAATAAAATTCTTGAAAGAAAATGAAAGGAGACTACATGTACACAATCTAGGAATTGGGGATTAACTTTATCAACACAGGCGATGGAAAAGCTGTTAAAAAAAGTAATTGACTGTATTTCTCATTTGCATTGCAAAAGATGCCATCAGCAGCCAATACATAAACAATGATTTAGGGAAAATATTTGCAGAGCCAATCAGATAAAAAGTCTTCTTGAAATTGACAGGAAAAAGATAACAGCAAAACATGGCAAAGAATGTGAATAGACAGTTGAGAGAAGAGCAAATTCAAGTGGCTGATGGCTCTATCAAAAAATGTTTAGCTTCAGTAGTTGTTGAGGGATGCACATTAAAATTGTAATGAGAACAGTATGCAATTAGGCTGACAAAAAAGAGCAGGCATGCTTTTTGTTGTCAGAACAAAGGATATTCTTAGACACTGCTCATAGAAACTGTGAATTGTTACAGTGCTTTTGAGAAGCAGTCTGGCAATATCTATTATAACTTAAAATACTTACACCACTTTGGGGAATCTTCTTTTAGAAGTAAAACCCCGGTACATGAAAGACATGTCCATTTATTGTGAAATTATCCCTAGTGGCAAAAAAAACCCAAAACACTAGAGTCAAAATAAATGCACATTGGTAGGGAAATTGGAAGAGGGAAGGAACTTTAGTATCCATTCCATAGGATGTTTACATAGCCATTAAGGTGGACAAGTTAAAGGTGGGGAGGGCATAGCTCAGTGGTCGAGTGCGAGCAAGCGTGAGGTCCTGGGTTCAGTCCCCAGTACTCACACAGAGAAATAAATACATAAGTAAACCAACCAACCTAATTACCTTCCCCCCAAAAAAAAGAAAAAGAAAAAGAAAAAGGTAGACAAGTTAAAACTATGCTAATGGACTTGAATGGAATTCCACAATGTTTTCTTGAGTGAAAAAAGAAAAGTAGAAGTGTGTAAAATATGACTTTTTGTAAATCAGTTATAAAATGCCTGTAGGTGTTTGAGTGAACATGTATCATACATGTTGGTGTAAGATTTTACATGCATGGAGAAAAGTATAGAAGAGTATGCATCGGGCTGGGGGGAGATGGGTGATGCAGGTGGGTAACTGGGGAGTCAGAGAAGGAAAATGAAAACCCAGAAGAAAAAATATGTAAGTAACTGAACCAAGTATGATATGTCAAGTGTGTGATTAAGAAATTTGACAGGGAAGCTAGAACTCTACTAATTTGTGGAGATATTTCTGGTATGTTGTTAAGTGAAAAACAAATCAAATAATGTATGTGAATCTATTTTTTTAAATTAGAACCTATATGTGTATATATGCATGTGTATGTTTATATGAACAAAGAAAATTGTGGAAGGAAATAAAAAATTTGTTAACACTGGTTATGCTGGTAAGAAAGGGAAATACAAGTAGTTGTTTATTTTATATATATTTGTATTGTTTTACTTGTTGCAAACATATTACTTTTGTAATTTGAAAAACAAAATAAGGAGTGGGGAAAGCATTTTGAAATACATGAAACCTTGCAAATGTTTTTATTTTCTGACAAGATGGCACCCTGGCCTGATCTACTGTCTTTCCCTTAGCTCGGTACTTGGAATATCACCAGAGTAAAAGAGTATGTGTAGATCTAAAGAGCAAAAGGAAATACTTAGAACCCCTCAAGTAGAGAGATGCTCTGGTTTTATTTTGAAATAATTTTTGATTTATGAGAAAGTTGCATTTTCCATTATAGCTTATTACAAGATATTGAATATGGTTCCCTTTGCTATACAGTGGGTCCTTGTTTGTCTGTTTTGTATGTGGTGGTGTGTATCTATTAATCCCAAACTCCTATTTTATCCCTCCCCTCCCCCTTTTCCCCTTTGGTAACTGTAGTTTGTTTTCTGTGTCCATGAGTCTAGTTCTGGTTTGTAAATAAAACTTGTATTTTTCTTTAGATACAAAAAAAAAAAAAAGTTGCAAAACAGTTCCCAAATAATCTTCCAAAAGCTTCCCCTAATATTAATATCTTATATAACCATAGTATAATTATCAAAACTGGGAAATTAGCATTGATACACTAGTAGTTAAACTATATAGCCCTTCCCACTGATACTCTTCATCGAGTCCAAGATCCAGTCTAGCTCCCACGTTGCATTTACCTGTTATTTCTCTTGAGTCTCCTCCAGTCTATGACAGTTCCTCAGTCTTTTCTTGTCTTTCATGACTTACCCACTTTTGAACAATACTGGCCAGTTATTTTGTAGAATATCCCTCAGTATGGATTTGATTCAGTGGGTTATGCATTAATATTACAGAAGTGATTCAGCTTCAGTGCATCGTATCAGAAGGGACATGTGATAAATCTTATTGGTGATGTTAACCTCGATCATTTGGTTAAGGTGCGCAATGTCAGATTTCCCCACTCTAAAGCTGAGATTTCTGCCTTTGTAGTTAAATATCTCTGGCAAGATACTTTGCAGAGAGGTTTTTTTTTTTTTTTTTTTTTTCTTCAATACATATTAGCTCCATAGATTCTGTATGATTAGCTCTGGCAGAGGGTTTAAGCATCCTCAGTAATTCTGATGGTCAGACAAGGGTGGACCTCTGATATGAATCACATCACTTATCATTAGCTCTGAACAAAGCAACCTCCTCACAGGACAGATATTAATGAGAAACAATTATGACATTTGTTAACACTCATCTTTAGCTTTGGTAACCTAAGTATGTTAGTTATCTAGTGCTACCTAACAAATTATCACAAATTGAGTAGCTTAAACCAACACACATTTGTTCTCTCACAGTTTCTGTGAGTCAGGAGTCCAGACACAGTTTAGCTGGGTCCTCTGGTTCAGGGTCTCACAAGGCCACAGTCAAGGTGTTGGTCAGAACAGTGCTTTCATCTGATCCTCAACTAGGGAAGGATCTGCTTCCAAGATCACATGGTTGTTGGCAGAACTCAGTTCCTTGTGAAATATTGGACTTTTAGGGTCTCCATTTCTTGCTGGCTATGGGCCAGAGGCTACGTTCAGTTCCTTGCCACATGGGCCTCTCCAAAGTACAGCTCACAATGTAGCAGCTAACTTCACATCAGGGAAAGAGTCTGCTTCCAATACAGAAGTAACACTCATGTAATATTGTGCAAGTGACATCCTGTCACCTTTGCTGTATTCTATTGGTTAGAAGCAAGTCACAGGTCCCAGCTATATTCAAGAACAGGAAATCATACAAGAGGAATCCCCTTCCCAGACTTCTAGGAGGTATAAATCATTGGGGGCCATCTTAGAGCCTACCCATCTTGCCAGGAAAATAGAATCGAAAAGTAGGAAGAATTCAGGACGGTGATGTGTTGGGACAGAGATCTGAGTGAGCCACAGGTTCTAGATGTGCTCACTGGGAGTTCCTGAACACTAATTAGAAGTAATATATCCATTGAGCTACAAGTGCATACCGAGTGCTTACCATGAACCACACACTGTTCTTTGCACTGGGGTACAAAAGCAGACAGAAAGGGAAACTGATTATTGTCAATGAGCAAAAAATGAATAGGGAAAGAGTACATAAAACAGTAGAAGGGGAGTAAAATTTTAGATCCAGAAAGCCAGAAAGGCTTCAAAAGGAAGCTATGTGCAAGGACCTGAAGAAAGTCAGGGACCTAATAATGCTTCTGTCCACAAAAGACTTCCGGGCAGAGGGAACAGCAAATGCAAAGACTCTAAAATAGGGAGTGTGCCTGGAATGTTGGAGACCAGCAAGACATTGTATTATCTATTGTAAATAACAAATTACCCCCAAATTTACCTACCTAAGCCAACAATAAACATTATTTCACATAGTGCCTATGGGTCAGATAGGAATTGCCACTGGAGCTTCTTTTCCCCCGCCCTGCCCCTTCCCAAATCTTTGTCCACCCAGGGCCTCTTTACCCACCCCAGCAAGCCAGAGCCCAAGTGCCTTTTGCACCCACCGGAAGAAAGCCCCTTGCTACGGCCTCTCTGGTTTCCCCACCGGAAGCGGACTAGAAGCTGCTTGACACCTCCAAAATGGCGGCGCTTAGAGAAACCGGTTGCAGGGCGCCGCCGTCTTCCTTATGACCAACACCACGTCGATCATCAGGAGAAGCTGGCGGCTCCTGATGCAGAAGTGGCAGTGCCAGAGCTGGGGTCCCCGCAAAAAGGATGGGAACAAGTCAGTGTCAATTTTCTATTGCACCAAGGACAGCCCAAAACTCTGGTCCCGAAAAGACTGAGGAATTGTAGGAAACATTTTCGAGAATGGCTGCCTCCAGGGAAAAAACAGCTCAATGGGCGAAGCTACCTGCGTCACCACTAGAGACCCACCGCCTCAGGGTCCCGTGCTTTAGAGGTTCTTCCTCAGTAGTTGGCACCACACAGCCCTACATGTGTAACTGCAGGTGGCAGCAGCGTCATAGGCGGGAGCACCAGGCCTGCCCAATAGAAGGTCGGTTTAAAGAAACCATGGCAACAAGTGGGCTCGCAGAGGGATGAGGCTCAGAGTTTGGGTGCGAGGGACTGAAAACAGGAGTTGGGTGGCAGGAATCTGAGGTTTAGGAATTGGGAGGAAGAGGGTGGGTCTGAGGGACATAGTAATAAAGGGGTCTGAGGAGTGACAAGAAGCAGATGTCTGGTTATCATTGATTCAGAAGTCCAGGGAAGGTCTACGATTGATATGGGTGTCCCAATGGGTCAGGTATGTGGGGTCTTATAATTTGGGGGTGGGTGGGAGATTCTCTGGTAGGTGGGCTTCGGGGTACTGAAGGGATCGTAATGAGTCTGAGGAATCACTGATAAGGGATCCAAAGGGCTGGTGATAAGGTGACTTTTTTTTTTTTAATGGTGGTAAAATACACATAAACAAAATTCGCCATTTTAACCATTTTAATGCATACTGTTTAGTGGCATTTAATACAGTCACAATGCTGTGCAGTCATTATCACTATCTAGTTTCACAGAATTTTCATCACCCCAAAATGAAACACTATACTCCTTAAGCAATCACTTCCCATCTCCCCTACTGCCCCCTCCCCTAGCATCTGGAACCCACTAATCTGCTTTCTGTCTCTATGGATTCATCTATTCTGGAATTTTCATATAAAGGAAATCATAGAGTGTATGGCTTCTTTCACTGTGATGTTTTCTAGGTTTAGCCATGTTGTATCATGTATCAGTACTTTCATTCTTTTTACTGCCAAATAATAGTCCATTGTATAGCTATAGTATATTTGGTTTATTTAGGTGGCCATTTTTGGGCTGTTACACATTTAATGTGTTGTTTACACTGTTGTGAATAGTGCTATGAATATTCTTACACACGTTTATTTTGGAACGCCTGTTTTCAATTATTTTGGGTATATACCTGGAAGCGGAATTGCTGGATCATGTGATAATTCAATGATTGATTTATTGACGAATGAACAAACTGTGCCTTATTATATTCCTACCATCAATGCACAGGGCTCCAATTTCTACCCATCTCCACCAACTCTTGTTATTTTTTAAAAGTTTTTTTTTTTTAATTGTAGCCATCCTAATGGGTATGAAGTGGTATTGCCTGGTTTTGATTTGCATTTCACTGAGCAAAAGCTGTCCATCTGCTTGGACTGAAACAAATATTAGGCTAATAAAAAGAAAGTTAAAATTAAAAAAGTAAAATCAAAGGAATTAAGATTTCTACTTTAAAAAATACAACTTATTTTCTCCTCTCACACCATCTCCAAGTTTGTTGTGTAGATTAACATAATAAATCACTTAGAAAAATGCTTAGCAGATAAAAAGACCTCACTAAGATTTAGCTGTAATTATGGGTATCACATAATTTAGCTTCCAAACTAGGATGCTTTTGGGAGTGAAAGAGATTCTTTTAAGCAATTATTTTGGGATGGTAAGAATGAAATCTGACTATCCTAGGAAAATCAGGATCTGTGCTCACTGTTGCTGTTAAGACATTGATCATCACTGTTACGACATTGATCATCACTGTTACAGCCATAAAGACTCAGAACAGTACATGCGAAAGCTTGTCAGACTAAAACCCCACCTACGGTCATGTGAATTATTTACTTCATTTAAAATACACTAAGCCTGACAAAATACTCAAGAGAGAGTTAAAAGACCTCAATAAATGGAGATATATACTTTGTTCATACATCAGAAGACTTGATATTAAGATGTTCATTCTCTCCAAATTGATCTACAAATTCAATGCAACCTCAGTGAAATTCAGTCCCAGCAAGATCTTTTGTAGATACTGACAAGGTGATTCTAAAATTCAGAAGGAAATGCAGAAGACCTGCAATAGCCAAAACAATCTTGAAAAAGCCAAACAAAGTTGGAGGGCTAACACTAACCTTTCTAAACAATTAATTTCAAACTACAGTAATCAAAACAGTGTGGTTCTTCAGCTCACATAAATAGATCAGTGGAACAGAATTGAGAGTCGAGAAGTAAATCCAACTATATATGGACAACTAATATTTTAAAAGGTGTGAAAGCAATGCTGTGGAGAAAAGGATACTCAACAGATGGTGCTGGAACAACCAGAAAACCATATATTTCTTTTTTTCTAAAAAGGAACTTGGTTCCATCCCTTTCATCACACACAAAACTTAAAATATGTCGTACACTTAAATGTAAATTTTAAAATTTTAAAAATATAAACTTCTAGAAGAAAACACAGGAGGAAAATTTTGTGACATTGGATTAAGCAACGATTTTTTTGATACAACAGCAAAAACATGATTCCTAAAAGAGCAGACTGATAAACTGTACTTTGTCAAAATTTAAAAATGTCTGCTCTTCAAAGTAAGATTGCTGAGAGAGTGAAAAGACAAAGTCACAGAATGGTAGAAAATCTCTGCCAAGCATATATCTGATAAAGGACTGGTGCACAGAATATATAAGAAACTCTCAAAACCCAACAATAAAACAAGCAGCCCAATTTTAAAACTGGGCAACAGATTTGAACATAACTTGCCCCTGCACCCCTCACCCTACCTCCCTCCATCCCTTTATGTCTGTCTTTTCATTAGCGCACTTACTAGTGTTTGAGAGTTTGACATTGTTGACTCTCTCTCAACTGGAACATAAGCTATTGGGACCTGTCCGTCCTGTTCGCTGCTGGGTGCCCCACTTATAGGAGAGTGTCCAGCACTCAGTCAGAACTCAGGCAGTATTTCTTGAATTAAGTGAGGTGCACAAGGCCATGTTGTGAGTTACTGGAAAAGCCATGAACTCTGGGTGGGAAATCCCCGTTTAAGAAGCCCTGAGCATTCAGCGTCCAGGGAGTGAGTGGACATCAGTTGATTTATTGTTAAAAGGGCTGGCTTCATGGTCCTGCTGGACCTGAAGTACCAGACTCCATCATTCACCACACCACAGCCACGGTGAACTTCCTCCTTTTCCTTGAACACCCCAGCCACTTCCTGCCTCTCGATCATTGCCTTTGCTGCTGCTCCTTTCCACTGCCTTTCACCAGGAGTGTCCCCTGCTTATCTTCCCATCATCAAGAACCCTCCCCAACTGTCTTACTAGAGACTCTGAACCCCCTACCCCGACTCTAACAGTTCTGAGGTTTACAGAACACCTAAGGCTGCCTGAACTACCTTGTTTATTTTTTGGCTTGATTATTATTAGTCTTTTCTAGACAGCTGGAAGGCCTGTGGGAGACCATGTGTATCTTGTCCATCGCTGGACCTCCAGTGTGGAACAGAGCCCCATACACACCTGTGGCTCAGTGATACACACATGTCTGCAGTTCAGCACTTTACAGATCTTCACCCTTGATCTTCCCACTGACCTCAGGCACTCACCCCCATTTTACATATGGATAAATTCACAAATAAAGAGCCTAATAGTTTGTCCAGTTTCATACTGCCAGGGAGAGTAGTGGTTTCTGCAGACAAAGGTGGGAAATGGGTTTGTAGATCAGAAGGACCAAGTAGACCAGTAGTTCCCTGAGAAAAATAGATCTTACTGTCCTTTTATCTGCAGCTGCTAGAAAAGTGCTTGGCACTCACCCTGTACATAACAACTATTGAGTGAAGTGAGCTAATGGACTGTGAGATTTGAGCTGGGGGAGCAGGATGATCTGAAAGACACTAGATCACTGAGAGTGGTTGGCAGCCCAGGCATCAGAAAGAGGTTTCTGAGGTAAAGGTCCACTCCAGACTCTCCTGCCCCAAGGCCCAGAGCATGTCCTGAACCATGGCTTCAATGGAGCTAGACCACCGTTCTTGGATTTGACCCAGCTCCCTGCTCTTTGGGTAGTCGTAGCACTCGACAGGGTAGGGGCAGACCACAAGCTTCAGCTCTGACAGCTCGGCCACGAGCTGTAGCAGGTTCTCCAGGATGGATGTGGCGATGCGGTTGCCAGAGAGGCTGAGGCTGTAGAGGAGGAAGCAGCATCTCAGGGCCGGCAGGAGGCCCACGAGGTGCGGATCCCTCAGGCTGCAGTAGTCCAGGACCAGTTCCTGCAGGAAGCCCGAGGCCTCCCTAAGAAGAGCCTCCAGCACTCCTGGAACCATCTGGGAAAGGTCATTTTTGCTCAAATCTAATTTTTTCAGATGTGAGGCCTGAGGGCTCTGGGACAGCCAGCAGATATCACGAATAAGAAGAGCACAGGCGGGGAGCTCCAAGGTCACCAGGGCATCAGACAGGTATCTGAGGAGAGATGGCGGCATGGGGTAACTCCCAGAGAGCAGGGCTGGGGCAAGAACCTTCTCAGGAGCCACCAGACCTCCTAGCCCCACAGACCCGGGTTAGCCCAGGCCCTAGACAGGGCCCAGGTCCAGTATGTAAAGACCTGCTCTGTGATCAGGTGACTGTGTCCCGGGACCAGCCCCACCCCCGAATGTGTGACACTGGTCGCTGACTCAACATTTCCAGGCCTCAGTATTCAAGTCTGTAAGATGAATATCTTATTACTTAACATTTAAGTCTTTTCGGGATGTAGAGGTAATCATTTTTAGAAGGCTAAGCACATAAAATAAACAGTAAATATAGTTGGCCCTTGAACATCACAGCTCTGAGCTGCACGGTCCATTTATATGTGGATTTTTTTCAGTAAATACTACTACAGGACTACACGAACCACAGTTCCTTGACTCCTTAGATGTGGAGAGCCTACTGGAAAATTACCCTCAGAATTTCAACTGCATCCCTAACCCACCCAGGTGTTCAGGGTCAACTCTACTAAAATAGTAGCCATGACCAATGCATAGAAGTTTGGGGGCTGCTGTCATCTCTAGCTTCCCTTCCCCTAGTCATCAGACCCAAGACGCTAGATTTCCAAGAGTTCCCTGGAGATATTCTTCAGGGCAGTTGTCACTGGGAGCAGGGGCACAGGGGTGTCAACTATGACCACTATGTTTTACCTTTACTGCTTCTCTTCCCTTATAAAGATTCACAAGCTCCATTGGGCACACAGTGGGTTCCCAAGAATTATCTGCTGAATCAGTGAATGAAGGTAATTTTCCCTGAGAGGTGGTCTAGCAAGTGGTAAAAGGAACAAACTTCCTGGGTTCACATCTTGGCTGTGCCTCTTACTGGCTGTGTGACCTTAGAAAAGTTCCTTAACCTCTCTGGGTCCTGGTTGCCCCCATCTGTAAAATAGGTGTAATAGAATAGACTTGCTGTGAGTACAGGGCCTAGTGGATGTTTCCTGTTGTATGTGTGAGTTTTTTTTATCCCCCCGGCTATAACTTGCCCTCTCTGGGAGTTACCACTCATTAAGGGGCCTAAGACTCTCTCAACTGGCTGGGACGTGCATCCGCTGTGTCCTGGCTCAGTCCCCTGCCCTATCCTGATGTGGAGACCATCATTAAGGAATGGGGAGAAGGGTCCCCTATGCTCACCTGAGAAGGCGGTGCAGGTGGTCTGAGAGGTGGGGAGAGGACAGGCGGAGCATCTGGAGGCGCCCCAGCGAGCTCAGGCGGGAGAGGAAAGAGTTGAAAGCATCGGAGGGCGGCAGCCTGTGAACAGCTGTAGTCTCAAAGATGGGCTGAGGCAGCGTGAGATTGCGCAGGTTTTTCATTTGTTCTACTTGTCTGGCAAATTGGCTTTCACCTGAGAACAACCCAAAGCAATCAGACACGTCCAGCTCTTGAATAAATTCCAGTTGCACCAAGTCCAGGATCTCCACAGTCTGGCTGAACACCACATTCCTGATGTGCAACTTCCCACAAAACAGACGCAGGGGCCGGCAGCTGTGCTGCACTTTCCGCAAAATGCAGGAAACTAATGTGTTCCTGTACCAGGTGTCCAAGGAGATGTTTATATATAGATCCAGAGGTTGCCAGTCCTGAGAAGGCTTCTTCCTCAAGCTTCTCCTTTGCCTGACTTTGGTCTTGGGAACCTCTGGTTCCATCCAGGCAGAATATAAGAAAGGGGAGTCAACTGCATCCTCAAAGCTGTAATTAGGCTCTATGAGGTCAGGGTCACGTCTGAAATCGAACACCCTCAGTCTTGATTTCCTGAGGGAAGAGAAGGAAACACAACAACCAGCTGAGGCCAACACTGGACTTTCCATCCCCATCACAAGCCCTGCCTTTCCCCAACTGCTCTCCCTCTGAAACTAGCCCGCCTCCATCCCTCCCTCCTGGAGTTTTCTCACATGGTGCACCCACATGAGTGGCTGAAACACTCCCCTTTAAACATCACAGCTTTGCCACTGACCCCAAAAGGTTGCTTGGGTGACGTCAAGGGTTTCCTTGGAGTGGATGCTGTTGGTGTCCTGCACACCCACCACTGTTGTCTGCTAATGACTCATAGCCGCCCCCTTCTCCACAGAACTACCCTTAGCCAAACAGGAGAGAGCTGGCCTGGGAAGCCAAGCGTCTTCTTCCCTAGGGGGCAGGAGGATACTCAACCAATGGCTGACAGGCATGGGGAGCAGGGGACAGAACCCTGGCCTCTTGCCCAGTGTGGGACCCTGCTCTTTGGTGCAGTACACACGGGAGAGCTCCCTGTGGGATCAGGCTGAGGTCAGCCTTTAGCAGAGACCACATGCTTGCCCTATCCTATACGCCTCCCATTCCCCAAAGAGCACTTCCCCACCTCAGTCTCTGCTTCTAGAAAGCTTGTCCAGACACATCCATTTCCTCCATCAGCAGCCACTGGAGCATCACCTTGTGTGGGTGCACGTTCCCTTCATGAGGGTGGACCCTCCTCTCTCTCTCTATCTTCCTCTGTCTCCCTCCTCTCCAGGTCTCCCAGCCCCCCTACCTGGTCTGGACTCCGCGTGCAGGCAGGGCATCCAGGCTGTGTAGTACAGTCCAGAGGCTGTCCTGATAAGACCTTGGATCCACCAGGTGAAGCCCCATGTGGAGCTCAGGGATGGGCCAGGCCTGCACCATGGCTCTGAGGAGCTTTCTGTGCCATCCTTTGAAGGCCACAGTGAACACAGTGGGGAAGAGGTTGACAGGGAGTTCATTCAGGGCCCGAATGGTAAAGGCCTCATCTCTCAGCAGGCTCTGGAGGGCCAGGTCCTTGAGTCAGGGTGGGATCCAGCTGTTCATCTCCTTGACCTGGCTGCAGGGTGAAGGGGAGACACTGAAGACCTATCTGAGGGTTGCTCTGATCCTGCCAAGCCTGGATTTCCCTTGTGGTCCAAGTTATGGAGAGGGTTTCAGGGCCCTAACCACCCTGGCAGAAGGCATTTCTGTTTATTTAGTTAGTGTCGTTCACATACTCTGTGTTATTTACGGCTTGTTCTCATCACATGACAGTCTTAGCGCTGACATCATGTATCTAGAAGGTAGCAATCCCTATTGCATGATATTTCAGGGAATTTCTTATATCTTAAAAGTTGCTCATTTCATCACACATTTTAAAGATATCCAATTTTCACGTGATTAAATAAATGTTAACATATTATTTCACAGTAACACTGTGATGTATTTAACTGCCAGCATTTAGTGCTTCTCTAATACTTTTCACATGTTAGTCTATATACATTGTTTGGTATTCTGTACTAAAATTTCAAAATGAGTTGTTAAAAATAAGGGGGGGTCAATAAGGGGATAAACTTTTTTTCTTTGATTTTTTTCTTTCACTTAATTTTTTAAAATTCCTTTTTCATCATTTTTCTTTCTTCTTTTTGGTGGGGGGGGGGAGGTAATTAGGTTTGTTTATTTTTAGAGGAGGTACTGGGGATTGATCCCAGGACCTCCTACTTGCTAAGCATGTGCTCTACCACTGAGCTATACCCCCTCCCCTCTTCATCATTTTTCTTGATAGCCATTTTACCCATATTTGTCTACAAGCAAGTGTGCTTACTGATTTTCTTTTGAAGCCTCATCCTGTATAGTCTTTATTCCTTGCTTACAAAAATATATGAGCCAGCTTTTAAGGAAATCCAGGAGAATAAACACCACAGCCAAGCCTGTAGAGAAACTTGTGTGCAAACACTTGGTCAAAATTAAACCAAAGCTCTGTGATTGGACCTTTTCCTTCATTTAATATAAACAAACATGCTTTGTGTCTGGCTCTGGAGATACATCCATGAGTAACACTGGAAATAACTCTTCTCAGACCTTTGCTGGGAGGAGAGGTGCAGCTTGGTCTCTGGGAAGAGATTTGTAGTGAAATAAGATGTCCAAAGTGACCACGTGAACTTGTCTGTGAATTATGGCCCCTTTTTTTGACTGATGCGTATGGACACTTTAGGGTAGGAATATCAGCTAATACTTGATGAGATGTATAATCAGAATTTTGACATTCTTCAGAGGTTAACAAGAGCAGCAGGGTTGTGCTGTGAAATGTGTCAGATCATTCACCACAAATCAGCTGATTGTGTGAAGGTTTATGTGACTTCCTTACATACCCTGTTGAGGTTCACTGGTAGCTTTTTAAGCATTCTGCCCTGGGGAGGAGGAATCTTCAAAATATTCTGTATAGATAGGTTCAAATCTAGAAAAGAAGATATCTGGACTGTTCTAAGGAGGTTTCAGAACATCTCCCACTTAACAGACTCATTAGACAGGCGTTAAAAATCCTTAAGAAAGAAGTGGCTTGTTTTTAGTGCACAGCAGCAGAACGGAGGAGGGAACTGAAGAGATTTTTTTGTTTTTATTTTCTTTTGTAATTGCTTATTTATCCATAAATTCATGGAAGGAATGAAAACTGGTTGAAATTACGTCCCTGTTATTGACAGGGAAAACTTCAGTTTTATGCTTTCAGTTGCATTTTTTTTTTTTTTTTTTAGTGAAAAAAAAAATCTTGGTACATGTAAGTGGGGAAAACATCCAGGTGTTTGGATTTAAAAACGTGATAAAAAGCTAATTTGATTGGTAGAGGGCAAACAGGTGTGTAAAACATTTTATTCCTTTGTACTTAACATTTTAAGTCCTTAATGTCTTGGCTTTCCCCCCCAAACTCAGTATAAATGATGCAGTCCTCTTGTGCTTCTCTAACTCATCTCCCACATTCTTTTATTTATAAGAGATGGAAAAGAATATCATACTAGATTGTCTCAATTAAGGCAGGTAGCCTTGACATCATAAAGCTCTCTTTCCATATCTTAATCCAGGCATAAATATCCAGTGAATGATTCTCATTAGAGAGCTAACTAATAATCATTGTTGAAAGCACGTAATTGAAGTATGCAGCAATGTTAACTATTTATGATTTGCTTTCTCTTTGTAGAACACAAAGTAATCATAGTGGGACTGGATAACGCAGGGAAGACCACCATTCTTTATCAATTGTAAGTATGTGGGTTTAATTAAGGTTTTTGTTATTTTAGTTATTGGAGTTAATTTTGTATAATTAGAATGAGATACCATTATAGTGGGAAAACTTAAGACACGTAGTTTTGTCTTCTAGCAGACACAAAATTTATTAAAAAGTGAATAGGGTAAACTGTTGTATGTTTGCTACAGCCTTCAAAAACATGCATCTTTTTCCAGCCTTGAAAGAAAGAATTAATATTAAACTAAAACTAAGTGAAGCACACATCCTCGCGCTGGAATGAAGGGATAAAGTGCGTTTCACTTAGGTCTTCCCACTCTGAGCTGCATGTGGCCAGACAGATGCCTATCTAGGAAGTTTCTGCTACTCTCCTGCCTAATAGCTCTGGAAGTTTAAAACATTTCCAGACCTGGCAACTCACCAGAAATGAAGATCGCCCCTGATAATAACTGCGTTAGTAGCTTGCAATAGGACGAGGCTTGAGCCTTTTAGAGAAATACTTTAATACTTTAAGGAAATTTTAACAGGCCATCAATCCCCTTGTCAGATGACCTCCCATTATCTTCGGTTCCAAAGAAATGATCCTTGTTAAGCAATGGAAATGAATCTGTGTCCCTACGTTGTAACGAATAGTTACTAAATGCCGCGCACCATCGTGTGGCTCTTAACCTCTCCGCGCCGCATCTTAAGTGTAGCACTGAGAGCTTTCACTTAAGCAGTTCTTCATGTATTTTCAGCTATTTTGCCAGAAAGCTACCAACTTCTGGCTTGTTGTTTCAGAGTTTAATAACCACGTGTTTTTTTTTTTTTAAACATTCATTCATTGGCCGTGATGTATTTTAATATGACTTAACCTTTAGACATCACATCACATTTCAGAAACCTGCCATCACTGTTGAAGTAATTTTGCACATAGCTTCAAAATATGTATGTACATATATATAAAACCCAAGAGAGAGTTATAAGCTTTTCCACCACAGTACTGATGTGTTATAGGTAAATATGTATTTGTTGAATTAATTAGTGTAGCTTCACTGGTGATTCTGATAATACATGTGATAGGAGCATCAGCATTCTAATACGTACATTTTCATTTGCCCAAGGTGTTTTCAAGACTGCAGTTTCGGTTAATAGGTGTGCAGTAATTTTTATGCCTCAGCCGGGTCTGTTTTCT